>NC_083344.1:58170625-58493266 GCF_019175385.1 Lycium barbarum | reverse complement strand
CCCAAATCATTAGGATCCTATTTTTTGTAATTCCTGAAACTAATTTCCGAAGTTCCAATATTGCCCTTGGCCTTATTCCTCACTTTCGCTTCGATAACTCTCATGAATATCACACATATGCTAAATAAAATAAAAACATAGTCCTCATTTCCTACAAGACAAATTATTCCAAATTTTTCAAGTGCGCAAAAACACGGGATTATAACACTTATCTTATCACCTTGTCGTCGTACTACACCTTTAAGTTCGTAGCTATATATTTCCCTTTTTTTTATACTCATACTCAATTAATTACGTCTATCTTGGGTACTTCCTTTAGTATTCCCTTACCATTTCTCTAGTCTATGTCCATCTTTCATTCTGTGCACGAGGAATCTCATGCTACCTCTGTATCCTTCGGAAAACACTACTTCTACATAATCCCTTTCTCATTTTCAAAACGTATTCTGTTCATCCCTGTTTGTTCTTGTCATACTAGTCATTTTCTAGTACTCATTCTACCTCGTTGCTTCATCTTTCTGTAGTTTGGTTTTCACAATTCCATCACTTATATTACTCGTGTCCTCGGCTATGTCATAACCTGTTACTAAACTGTTATCTCGCTTTCTTTTATTTCCTTCTTTCATTAACTCCTTCCTCTCTTGTGCTCGCTATCATTTTCGTTATCGTATAATCTTTATTCGTAACTTTCCCTATAGAAGAACTTCATAAGTATTTCTTATTCGTTCTAAAGCTCGCTTTTACGTTTCACATTGATCACGTCATATCTTTTAGTCACTTCCTCTCTAGGCTTTACTCATTTTCATAACAATCCTTATTATATTCACATTATATCCTGTTTGCAATGAATCCTATAGTGTAGCACTTCTTAACCTTTTACCCTTTCTGGTCAATCTTATCCTTAATACCTCACAAGCTATCTTGTAGCACTTCTTAACCTTTTACCCTTTCTGGTCATCTTATCCTTAATACCTCACAAGCTGTCTTATCACAATTCTTCTTCCTCTGTACTCTTGTCTCAATCATACTATTACTTCTTCTAACTGTAAACTCGTCGTAATTTATCCCTGCTTGTCAATTCAGTTGATACCTGAATATAACACTCTATTAAAATTTTCCAGCCTTTTCTAAATCATCTTTTATTATCACAAGCCCTTCCAAATTGTCCTAGCATTCCCTTTTTACCATATTGATATCAACCGCATAATTACTATTACCATCAATTCAACGGTTAACTTATTTATTGAAGTCAGCCGTACTCGCAACTTAGTCAAATCTTATCATTACTATTGACATGACCTTTCAAGACTTTTTACGAACTTATATCTCATTCTCTTTTTATTCTTAGAAAAATTTTGGCGAGTTTCCTCTGTATTTCTTACTATCCCAAAACCTGCACGCAGGAAATACCAACAATGCCTCACAGGGCAAACATATATATGTAGTATATATATATATATATTATATGCTAGCCACACAGGGCTCTCAATATCAACAACCGTATGAAATTGATGAACTTACCTCGTATATCCAACTCAAACTATACCTGTTATACCTTCCTATTTACTTTCCCTTTCAATCTATAACTGCAGGTTTTCAATCATGCCTGCAACATTCATACCGTATCTGACATATACCCTGCTTACCTATCTTTTTACTGATTCGTTCAGATTCTTCTGTTCACTTCTTTATAACTGAACTTTATCATCAATATATATACATTCAATCCATCTTCTTACTATATTTACAATTACTAACCTTGATGATGTCCAGTCGCCATTCTGTATATACAATTTCTGATAACGTAACCTCAATGAATTATTAGCCTCTGTAACTCCCAGTAGCATTATTTACCTTCTCTTGTCGACACCACTATCCCGCTGAAATCAAAGGTTAGTACATAAGGGATATCATTTCCTATCTCTTGGCTCTATCGCACGATCTAGAGTAAGAAGGAAAGGTAACATCCTAAATGTCCTGTAGCTTCCTGTTTATAGATGTGGTGCACAACACACCGATAAACAAGACTCTACTAGACACGGTCTGTAGACACTCCGAGGATGAACTGCTCTGATACCACTTTTGTCACTACCCAACCCCATGGGCCATGACTAGTGCCCGAACTGGACACTCGTATACGAACCTGTTAAATATAGTCAAACTGAAACTAAGGAAAATATGGAAACTTATAAGAACCAAACGAAGGATTCACAACGTCACATATCATAACCTGTCTCCCCTGGAGTCACGGCTAACCATAGCTTAAGAATAACACAATACGCAAGCCGACAAGGCTGCCACTATACACGGGGATATCCAAAGCAAACCATATACACACAGCTGACCAAAACCTATATACAACCCACACATATCTACAGATCTCTAAGAGTATAAAAGTAAAATATGACGGGACAGGGCCCCGCCGTACCCCTGGACATATACATAAGTCTATATCAAAAGATCTGTACGAAAATAGTCTGGGCTCCGGAACAATAGAGCTCTCCAAACAGCTGAACAGAAGTCCAAAGCTGGAGGATCACCAAACCGAGTGTCTGTACCTGCGGGCATGAAACGCAGACCCCCGAAGATAAGGGGTCAGTACGAGATATGTACTGAGGATATAAAGCATGAAATACAATAAGGAAACTCATAACGGAATAAAAGATTACAAGACGCAAATATGATAATCAAAGATACCAATACACCTGTGCCTTACGAGATGAGAATCATGCATGTTTATATCATAAACCATACCCGGCCCATTATGGGACTCGGCGAATAAAGTCATCATATACCATACTCGGTGCCATAATCACATCAGCATTATATATATATATATATATATATATATATATATATATATATATATATACCCGGCCCTCTAGTGAGGGACTTAGTAAACAATTCAATGAAACTGTGGACGAAAACATACCCGGCCAGGGACTCGGTGAAAGATATATTAACAGCATGCACGATCAGAGTAGTGAGTAACCATATACAAGCTAAATCATCATCTGAGACTCAATAGAATAGGTAGAATGAACTAATACTTGAGCATCAAAGATAACAATCATATCAAGTATCTCTCGAATGTCACTACGGATTATATCAAATAGAACTTCAAGAAACATAGACACTTATCAAGATAATGTGAAATAGGTTCTGGCTATCAAGAACATTAGCCTTCCTAGTGTCTCTAAGAATAGGAGTTTCTTTGGAGTTATATGCTCGTCGTCTATTTGTTTATAAAGGTCATGCCAAAAAGAAAGAAGGGTTAGCTTTACATACCTGTCGTAGATCAACCGTAACCAAGCTTGCTTCGTCACCCCTTTAGCCTATTTAATATGAGAGTAACACTATTATTAATAAACGAAAACTTCCAAAACTTATAAATCTACAACCAAGCACTTATGGGAATCACTTCTTAGTTAATACTTCTTGATTAGTATTTTGATTAGTTAAGAACTTAATGGAAATCGGGCAGCATTTCCTCTATATAACTTGCCTATCCCGAACTTCCAATTAATCTCCGATTATCACAACAATACCAACAACAACGATAACAGAAATAATCATATCAAATCCTTAAAATCCAGCCCATAAACAACTCAAACAACCCAATAACCTCTCTTAATCCTTTTTCAATCCAAATCATTAACATCTAAGACTATACACCAAACAGACCAACATACGCTTCGTAACGATACCTATACACTTATTTCTTCAAAATTTATGCGGAAAATCAACAATAACCCAACAACAACACCAATTACTCATACACAAGAAAACTATCTTAATATCACAACAAGTTCTAAAACAGCCCATAAAATAAATACAAGTTCTAGCATGATTTAAACTTTCCTTTCACAAATTCCACATCCATCAAATTGTACAAAGACCACACCAACTCTAGAACATGTAGGAGGGAATAAACCTTACAATAACATGCCCCAAGCAGCCCATCAACTACAACAAGAACAACCCCTAACCTCATGAACATCTAATCCAATTCATATCTCAACAATTCCATATAAACAATTACAACTTTAATTATCATGATTCCTTCACTTTTAAAACACAATCAACGACACCAACAACAATCAAACTCGATTAAATTGAAACAACTCCAATTCAGCCCAACTTACAATACCAACGAATTCATGCAATTTTCTTACTTCCAATTTCGCCTAATACAAACTAATCTCTCCATTACAACATCATTTAACTCCAATTACACTATAAGAAGAAATCTTACCTTAAATTAGTTAGGGCAGATCCTACAATCACTTGCACCAATTGCCCCACTTTTTCTTCTCCAATTTAAATTCTAACTTGCTGCCTCATTTGGGATGTTTAGAACACCTTTATGGAATTATAATTTCCTTTCTTCAATATCTTGGAGCTTGGCCGTGAGCTGCCATGGTAGCCATGGCTGTTGGAAATTTTCTTTCAAGTTATTAAGCTTGGCCGTGAGAGCCCAAGGTGCTGCCATGGCTGTGTGCTTCTTTCTCTCAATTAGATTGGAAATGGAAATGAAGTGTATGACAAATAGATTAGTCATCACTTATAAATTTATAGGTTGCCCACCATGTTGACACGTGCCCCCACTTGGCATGTGATGATTCATGACCAGATTCTCAATTAGCATGCTTGGTGGGGCCCATTTGATACACTAATCAGGCTAATTAATCATAAATCCCCACTTAATAATCTAATCAACGTTAATTAATCCCTAATTTTCACTAATTTTTCCATACTAATAGTAATTAGCTAGCAAACCGTGCGTTATTAAAATCGGGATTAAAAGTCCTTGTCTCATATCTCAAAAATAATCTTGTCCTTGAACTTATGTCGATTAGCTTACGAATAATCCAACGCACAAAAATACGGGATATAACAATTACAGGAGATAGAGATCCCAACTTGGAAATGGGAAGTAATTAATATGGACTTCATTACAGGTTTACCTCGCACTCCACGGAAGTACGACTCTATATGGGTTATTGTGGATAGGCTGTCAAAATCAACCCATTTTCTTCCAGTCAGGACTACTTATTCAGCTGAGGACTATGCGAGGTTATACATCAGGGAGATAGTGAGACTTCATGGGGTTCCCACATCTATTATATCGGACAGAGGAGCTCAGTTTACAACTAACTTCTGGATATCATTCCAGAAGGGATTGGGGACACAGGTGAGTCTTAGCATAGCATTTCACCCTCAGACTGACGGGCAGGCTAAGCGTACTATTCAGACGCTAGAAGATATGTTGCGAGCCTATATTATTGACTTCAGAGGTAGCTGGGACGATCATTTTCCACTTATTGAGTTTGCCTATAAAAATAGCTACCATTCTAGTATTCAGATGGCACCGTATGAGGCCTTATATGGGAGGAAGTGCAGGTCACCTATCGGTTGGTTTGATGTTGGTGAGACTAAATTGATAGGCCTAGACATGATCCAGCAAGCTGTTGATAAGGTAAAGCTCATTCAGGAAAGATTATTGGGCCTTACCCGAGATACATTGGGCCTTACAAAATCATTCGTAGGGTAGGCAAGGTTGCCTATGAGTTGGACCTACCATCTGATTTGGAAGCGGTACATCCGGTCTTTCATGTATCAATGCTTCGTAAATGTATTGGTGACCCTTCTAGAGTATTCCTGGTGGATGATGTCCAGGTAACAGAGGAGTTGTCTTACGAGGAGAGCCCTATAGCTATACTTCATCGTCAAGTTAGAAGGTTGCGTACTAAGGATGTGGCTTCCGACAAAGTATTGTGGCGAAAGTTGTAGATAATTGAATTAAGTTTCCAACCATAGGTCATGGGCCTTCACACGACATAGGGATATAAAGTTATGGACGTTTTAATGCAGCAAGGTCAAGCTGGGCAGTGGGCTCGGCCCAACCCGACTCAAGGTCGGTGGGAACCGACCCAAGACCCATATATAAGGGCAAAATGCTTACAAATTCGTTCATTTACAAATCAAGCAGTCCACAAACTTTTAGAGAGAGAGAGAGAGAGAGGAGAGTTAGAAAGAGAAAGTGGAGAATCGAGCAAGTTCGAGGCCCCGAATCCCCAGGCTCATGAAGGATAAAGTGTAATACGAGTTGTTGTCATCGTTTTAAGCTAATTATTGAGCTTGGGGGATGATATTTCGTGATTGATCTACTGCTAAGGTATGTATAAGTTTCCTCTTATGTTATTAAAGTGTTTATTTAAAGTTTTAACGGATTAGAACGGAGGAAATAACGTTAAAAGCTCGTTTGGCATTTTTGGGAGGTTTATGAATGGAAATATCTGAGTTATGATGTGTATTTAGTGTCGATATTGTTGTTTGACGTTGTTGTTGATAATTTAGCTGAATTGGATTTTCGGGTTTATCCAGTTTATAAAGGAAATGCTGTCGAAATTCCGTTAGAAATAGAGATAAGTTTAAGGGATTGATTTTAAGGATAAATATTGGATGGATTGTTGCAGTAAATTAAGTATATTGTTGTGTTTTTGAGATTTATTTGTTGTTGGGCTGTTGTGGTGATATACTGATTTGGGAGATACTAATGATATAGGGGAGATGCTGCCCGTTTCGTTTTAGAATTAAGTTATCAATTAATATATATAATATACGAAAGACTTCTTAAGTCACGTGCATATTCTTACGATTATAGGTTTGGCATACTAATTGTGAAAAGTTCATGATTAAGTTGAGTTCCTTCGACGACGTAAGGTATGTAAAGCTATCCCTTCTTTCTTTTTGGCATGATCTATGTGAGACAAACAGACGATGAATGTATAAACTCCAAAGAACCTCCTATTCTTAGAGACACTAGGATGGCTAATGTTCTTGATTTCCAGAAGCTATTTCATTATGTCTTGATACGTGTCTATGATTCCTGAAATTCTATTTGATATAATCCATAGTGACATTTGAGGGGTACTTGACATGACTGTTGTCTTTAATACTCAAGTGTTGGTTCATTCTACTTATTCTATTGAGTCTTAGATGATGATTTAGTTTGCATATGTGTCACGACCCAGCCCCGTGGGCCGCGACTGGTGCCCTTCCGGGACACCCCAAACGAACTCACACCCAAATCATCGTAATCAGACTCGACCAAACTCAACGTACGCTATTCGAACTCAACATCGCAATCAGACAACTACCGAACACTTATCCTAAGCAGTCGCCCGTACAAATCAAACAAATCACAAATCAGAAAGGAGGCGGAATATACATCGCCAAATTTCACACACACACATCAGAAGGGTGGCGGAATGCACATCGCCCCCAAATGCATACACATACATACAAACTCAGAGGCCGACTTGGCCATAGTAGCGTACGGGCCACTTAAGATCGTACAACAGACTCACATGCAAACACACCGGACCCACGACCCACAAATCTGACTACAGGCCTCTAGACAAAACAGAACATAAGAACATAGGACGGGACAGGGCCCCGCCGTACCCACTCATCCAAATATACAGAGTACAGACACAACTAAAGATATGTACCAAAAGTAGACTCCGGATCAAGGGGAGCTTTCCAACACAGCAGAATGAGTATCCTAAACTGGAGGACCACCCGAACGAGCTTCTGTACCTGCGGGCATGAAACACAGCCCCCGAAGAAAACGGGGGTCAGTACGGGAGAAGTACTGAGTATGTAAAGCAGAAGGTACAGAAATCACCAACACAGCTGGAGTCAGAAAGAACAAACACACCGACATCGCAAACAAAGCAAACCAGTGCGGGAGGCGAACGTACAAATGCAAATCAAATCATGTATAGGGTTTAGGAACGTGGTCACCCCCCGACGCTGGTGCCACAACACATCATAACTCTAGAAGTTTTCAAATCTCCGTACAATCTCCAGACACATCATATCACATACACATCATATCATCAGAACATATCAAATGCCATATCACATCATAACTCCATAAGCGGTAACCGGCCCTATGGCGAGGCCTCGGAAACCGTAACACATCATAACTCCCGAATATATTATAGCGCGCACGATCACAAAGTCGGCCCGGGTACCGACGAACGAAGTCATAGCAGACAGCACGAACAGAGTAGTGCAGAAACCATATGCATATCAAAAATAATTTGTCGGACTCAACATATAGTTTACATGTAGGTATAAATTGATGCCAGAAGGCTCGGAGTAGGAATCAGATTGAACAAAATTTGTGTATAAAAGTTACGAAGTTCCAAACTGCCAAATCTTTAGAAAAAGTTGTTTATAGGTCATTTTCCGAAAATCTCACATTATTCAAAGTACAAAACGTCCGCTAACGGCATAGGAAGTTTCAAATGCACCATTGAGTCATAAACAAACGATCACTGATCATAACGGACGCAAACGAACCAAACAAACCTAATAAGGGGAGCCTCGGGGCTCGTGGGCCCACCTCGAGTCAAATTGAGGCGGCGGACGCAAATCACAGACCTTAGGCTCCCTAGGGGCATCTACGAAAGTTTCGGAGGGTTTCGGACACAACCACAAAAGTTATGACGATTCGAACATTCCTTTGACCAAATGCCACAAAAGGGTTCAATTGCGCTGGATGAATAGTGCTCGAACTTGAACTTCGATTTCCAAGAGTAGGATTATTCCCGAGGGGCCGATCTTAACCTAGTATGTCTAGGACATGCCAAAAGAATGATAGGTAGGCTTTACATACCTGGTTGGCGCCTTACGCTCCTCAAATCGCAATTCCCGTTTCGTCCAGAAACTGCAAATGGTCACTTTTACCAGTTACTATTCATGAGAATTAACATTTTAGTCTTTGGGCTATATTTGGCTACCGAAATTTCGGCAGCACTTCCCCTATAAATCTAACACCCCCGAGACTTAGCTCGGCTCAAAATACAACGACAACAACAGCCCAAACATCATAAAACCATACAAACCACAATCATACTACATTAACTTCAAAATTTCACTTTAATACATAAGTTGGCAATTCTTGACTCAACTTCAAAATTCCAAATCTATTTCCACATTAGTCCATTCATTCACTCATTCCCAATTATTCAAACACACTACATACAAGTTCCAAATCACATACAAACATCCCCAAAGTTCACTACTTTCCAATTTTCATTCAAAACACCAAAAGTTACGACGAATATTCTAACTTGCGTCGTTTCATTCCAAATTCATCAACATCAACTATAAATCATATTTAAAGTCCTTAGTATCATAAATATACTATGATATATACAAATATACCAAAGGTATACACTTTCCGATAACGTCCGAAATTATTTTCTAGCACCAACTCAATTCTTTAATCGATCCTTTACGACATAAAGATCACAACAACACATTATTCAAGCTAAACAAGATAAAATTCTTATGCCTTGCACTACATGGGACTCACGGCCAAACACACCCTTTTATATACACACACACCATGCACAAACACAACCTCATTCCAAAATCTTTACGCCAATTCAATTACTAACACATATACATCCATTTCATATCATTAAAACATCAAAACCTTACCTTAATCTTAAGATCCCGATTCGCCGCAAACGTCGTCCTCTCGTCAAACTAGTTGTACCACCACGAAGAGCACCTCGAACCCATCAATTTTTCCAAAAGAGGCTAGGTGATTGGATTAGAAACAAGCCACGAAATTTTTTTTTTCTTTCTCTTTCTTTTTCGGCCGAAACCCCTTTCTCTTTGTTCTTGGATTTTTTTTTTTGATTAAAGTCTTGATAATTACCAAGTGATCATGATATATATCCATAATAGGAGTCATGTGCTTAGCACATGACTCTTTAAAAGTGGGCTTGGGCCTCCCTTGGCCGGCCACTTCACAAAATTTGGGCCTCAACTTTGTTCAAATTCTCTTGGCCCAATTCATAATATGTCCCGCTTTGTAATTCCCGAAACTAATTTCTAAAATTCCGAATTTACCCTCGGCCTTCCCCGAGGTCTTGACATCCATGATTTCATAATCAACATGAGCATAGCAACTTGGACCAAAAATTATTTCCTCAACACACACAAGTCTTATTTATTTCTTGATTTCTCGTTATACGAAAATACGGGACATAACATTCTCCCCCCCTTAAGAACATTCGTCCTCGAATGTTGAATCGAACCCACGGGTGTCGTACTACTCCGGGAGTGTTCTCTTGGTAGTTGTCCTTTATCGATTTCTCCGATATGTCTCCTTTACCAATACTAGGGTAGATTTTTCACATCGCTGACTCAACTACCTTCATGATACATTTTCTCATACTCTACGTAATCACCGAACTCTGCACTATATTCTTGTAAGGGACGGACGCTTTCCAGACACCATCGTCAATATCATCTTCTTTTCACACTCCTGAGTTTCCTTACCACATCGTCGTAATCTCGCTTTACTTCATATCAGACACTTCATGCCGAACAGATTCAGAACTAAAACCGGACGGATTCATAATCGGAGGCAGACATACTCAACTATGGCGGTTGGATTCGTAGCCAACATCGAAGGTACGGAAGCATATCAGACACATCTGAGATCGGAGTCAGACGTATAAAGGCGTATCAAACGAACTCGTAAGCAGAATCAACACACGAAGATACACCAGACAGATTCACACTTGAAGTCAAACGTATGGACTCATATCGAACGGATCCGAAATCAGAATCAAGTATACAGGATTGTTTCATACAAAGTTGTGACCAGTCAAACCGAAGTGTATCAAACACACACGCGGTCAAAATCAAACGCACAGAAGTATATCAGACGGATTTATATCCAGAGTCAGACATACAGAGGTGTGCCAGACAGAAACGGATCCAGAATCAAACGCACAAAAGGTTCATCGGACGGGAACCTAGTCGAACGCAGAAGTACAGAGGTGTACTAGGTAGAGCCTCATCGGAATCGGAAGTGCAGAAGCACCACAGATAGGATGTCAATTTAGAATCAAATCATTCATATTAAGGCTCCAATAATTCATGAGAATTTTCCTTTATTTGCAAACTCACTCACCAAGTCGTCACACAATTTACTTTGCGTCTTACGTATCGACTCCTTCAAAAAAATTCCAATTACTCACACTGCTTTTCCTTTGTTTATCACAACATTAGTTTCCGGGGTTCGGCCTTAGCCCTCACAGGCAGCAAATGAGAATCATACACACACACATACACATACATATACACATACACACGTTTATTCATACCTTACTGGCGAACATCTCTGGCTGTTATTCAAATTCGTTCAATTTCCCAAGAGGTGTCGTCCCCTTTCCTTTTTGCCCATTTAGTCCGCCTCGTTCCGCGCGACTCTCGAAAGGGCACTAATTACTTCACACACATCCTATTTGCCTTTGGTTACCCCAAGTTTTCATTTACCTTAATCATACTTACACTTGTGCAAAATCTTGCATTACTTCCCAGGGGTCACCCATCCCAGAATTGCTCTGGCTTGAGCACGCTTAACCCTGAAACTTTTTCACATTTTGACGCGTTAGGGCTGATATAATTTCGCCAATTGCCCCGCACGACCTTTGTCACGTAATTTTAGGCCAAACGGGGTCTTAGCAAATTTTTTGGAAATTTTTCGTAGCGGGTCCCACTCTGACCCAAAGAGGTCGTTGCTTTTCTGGTTGTGAGGTCTATCGTTCTAGTCTTCCAAATCCCATATATTTTGCTCCCACATGTACAGATAACTGCCTCGGATATTTTCATTAATTCGGATTCTTACCTTACCTTTACTGACACACACAAAAAGAATATCGCATAATACTGAGGTACAAACCTACCATTGCACATATTCATTAAACAAAAAGGTTAGTAATATACCTGGGTCTGTATCTGGGGGCGCCTCTGGGTCCCGACGACCAGTCAAAGCGTAGATGCGGTTCGAGGGACCGCTAGAATCTGAACCCCCAACACGGCCTCTACTGCGGCCCGCTGGTGCTGGCATACCTCGCCCTGTAGAGCGCGTGGCCGAAGGGGTAGATGACGAACCAGCAACGGATCTCATCGGTGGTGCTGCGCTACCGGAACCGCCTGCCCACGGACAATCCCGCATGATATGGCCCTGGCGGCCACAAGCAAAACAGGCCCCTGTGACCCTGAAGCACTCACCTGGGTGCGATCTTCCACAATATGAACACGGGGGCATAGGTGGCCTAATCTGACTGGGACCCCTGCTCGCCTGAGGACCTGGGGCTCTGGAACTCTGGTCTGCCCTGGACGGTCCTGCGCCATCAAATCTCTTACTAGCAGACTGTGTGTCCCGGCCTGACGGAGGAAAATACCCACTGGACTGATACTGAGGCTGCCCGCCCCGAGAATCTCCAAAATGCCCCGCTGATCTGGCCCTCTTGGGCCGTCTCCCATCATACTCTCTGCTGGGCCGATCTGCTCGGTGCCGGTTCTCCATCCCCTGGGCGTAGGCCTGTAGACGGGCAATATCCATATCTGTCTGCAATGACACCGCCATACAACCGTCAATCAGATAACGATCCAACCCCATAACATATCTATGCATCCGATCTGTCATATCTGCCACCACGGCAGGGGCATACCGGGCCAGGGAATCAAACTCCAAATTATATTCACGGACGCTCCGACCCCTCTGCTGCAGATGCAAAAACCGATCAGCTCGCTCCCGTCGTAACTCTGGGGGCAGAAAGTGGCGGGTGAAAGCAGTCACAAACTGATCCCACATAGCTGGAGGAGCACCCTCACCCCGGGATAGCTCCCAAGTCTCATACCAATGCGCGGCAACATCCCGAAGTCTATGCGAAGCTAGCTCAACCGACTCGGTCTCTGACGCCCTGACCAAGTCTAATGCACGCCGCATCCCCCGAATGAAGTCATGGGGGTCCTCGTCGGGCTTAGACCCGAAAAACTCTGGAGGGCCGCATAACAAGAACTCCCGAACTCTCAGGCTTTCCCGCCTGTCTTCATCATCATCGTCCCTCCGCCCGCACCTGCGAGCCTGTCCGGCTACAATCGTGGTCAACAACTGTACAGCCTCCCTCAGGGTCCTATCCTCCGCCCCTGGCTGAGGAGCTGGAGTCTCAGGAGCGGGTACACGGACCTCTGGAGCTGCTGAAGGTCCCGCTCCAGGCTGTACTAATGGGGGTGTAGCAGACCCCTCAGAATGAGGTGCAACCTCAGGCAAATCATAGACACGAGCCCGAGTAGCTCGTTGTGCCTGACTGGTCTCTCCCACCTTCGCCTTGCCCTTCTGGGCCGCCGTTGCCTTCTTCGGAGGCATTACTGCAAACACAACAACGGGTCAGATCAGAATAATCCTAATAACACAGCTCTATCGCACGATCTAAGATTCCAAAGAAAGGGCAACACAACATCCTAGATGTCCTGTAGCTTCCTGTTTATAGATGTGGTGCACAACACATCGATAAATAAGACTCTACTAGACACGGCCTGTAGACATTCCGAGGACAAACCGCTCTGATACCACTTTTGTCACGACCCAGCCCCGTGGGCCGCGACTGGTGCCCTTCCGGGACACCCCAAACGAACTCACACCCAAATCATCGTAATCAGACTCGACCAAACTCAACGTACGCTATTCGAACTCAACATCGCAATCAGACAACTACCGAACACTTATCCTAAGCAGTCGCCCGTACAAATCAAACAAATTACAAATCAGAAAGGAGGCGGAATATACATCGCCAAATTTCACACACACACATCAGAAGGGTGGCGGAATGCACATCGCCCCCAAATGCATACACATACATACAAACTCAGAGGCCGACTTGGCCATAGTAGCGTACGGGCCACTTAAGATCGTACAACAGACTCACATGCAAACACACCGGACCCACGACCCACAAATCTGACTACAGGCCTCTAGACAAAACAGAACATAAGAACATAGGACGGGACAGGGCCCCGCCGTACCCACTCATCCAAATATACAGAGTACAGACACAACTAAAGATATGTACCAAAAGTAGACTCCGGATCAAGGGGAGCTTTCCAACACAACAGAATGAGTAGCCTAAACTGGAGGACCACCCAAACGAGCTTCTGTACCTGCGGGCATGAAACACAGCCCCCGAAGAAAACGGGGGTCAGTACGGGAGAAGTACTGAGTATGTAAAGCAGAAGGTACAGAAATCACCAACACAGCCGGAGTCAGAAAGAACAAACACACCGACATCGCAAACAAAGCAAACCTGTGCGGGAGGCGAACGTACAAATGCAAATCAAATCATGTATAGGGTTTAGGAACGTGGTCACCCCCCGACGCTGGTGCCATAACACATCATAACTCCAGAAGTTTTCAAACCTCCGTACAATCTCCAGACACATCATATCACATACACATCATATCATCAGAACATATCAAATGCCATATCACATCATAACTCCATAAGCGGTAACCGGCCCTATGGCGAGGCCTCGGAAACCGTAACACATCATAACTCCCGAATATATTATAGCGCGCACGATCACAAAGTCGGCCCGGGTACCGACGAACGAAGTCATAGCAGACAGCACGAACAGAGTAGTGCCTGCTTTTCTTGTGGCCAACAAGGTCATACGATGAGAGAGTGTCCGTATAAGGGTGGTCCAGGTGGTTCAGCCCAGCTTACCGGGTCAGTTGCTGGCTCGTCTTCTCCTTCGGCAGCCATACGCCCCACAGGGCGGGGAGCACAAGCACCAGCGCCAGCACCAGCGAGTCGTGGCCGAGGTCGAGGCGCAGCTTCTGGTTACAGCGGTCCTTCGAACCGCGTATTTGCTTTGACCGGCCGGCAGGACCCAGGAGCGTCTTCAAGCGCACACCCAGGTATGTTAGTGATCTTTTCTTGAGGGATATGTGTATGAATGGGTTTATACTTTATCATATTACGTGATTTTCCTCTTCTGGGTATTAATAAGAGCAAGGTAATTGTTAACCTGATAGACATTGAAAATTCGGAAGGGCGATATGGTAATTGTATGGTTTAGCCCGGGGTGGGACCCACTCTGAGAATTTTCCGAAAATTTATTAAGACCCCGATCTGCCCTGAATTATGTGACAAAGGTCGTGCGGGGGCTGTCGACGCAATTATACTAGCCCTAACGCATCCACATCATAACTCCAGAAGTTTTCAAACCTCCGTACAATCTCCAGACACATCATATCACACACACATCACATCATCAGAACATATCAAATGCCATATCACATCATAACTCCATAAACGGTAACCGGCCCTATGGCGAGGCCTCGGAAACCGTAACACATCATAACTCCCGAATATAATATAGCGCGCACGATCACAAAGTCGGCCCGGGTACCGACGAACGAAGTCATAGCAGACCGCACGAACAGAGTAGTGCAGAAACCATATGCATATCAAAAATAATTTGTCGGACTCAACATATAGTTTACGTATAGGTATATACTGACGCCAGAAGGCTCGGAGTAGGAATCAGATTGAACAAAATTTGTGTATAAAAGTTACGAAGTTCCAAACTGCCAAATCTTTAGAAAAAGTTGTTTATAGGTCATTTTCCGAAAATCTCACATTATTCAAAGTACAAAACGTCCACTAACGGCATAGGAAGTTTCGAACGCACCATTGAGTCATAAACAAACGATCACTAGTCATAGCGGACGCAAACGAACCAAACAAACCGAATAAGGGGAGCCTCGGGGCTCGTGGGCCCACCTCGAGTCAAATTGAGGCGGCGGATGCAAATCACAGACCTTAGGCTCCCTAGAGCCATCTACGAAAGTTTCGGAGGGTTTCGGACACAACCACAAAAGTTATGACGATTCGAACATTCCTTTGACCAAATGCCACAAAAGGGTTCAATTGCGCTGGATGAATAGTACCCAAACTTGAACCTAAATTTCCAAGAGCAGAGTTACCCCCGAGATTCCGATATTAACCTAGTATGACTAGGACATGCCAAAAGAAGGATAGGTAGGCTTTACATACCTGGTTGGCGCCTTACGCTCGTCAAATCGCGATTCCCGTTTCGTCCAGAAACTGCAAATGGTCACTTTTACCAGTTACTATTCATGAGAGTTAGCATTTTCATCTTTGGGGCTATACTTGGCTACCGAATTTTCGGCAGCATTTCCCCTATAAATCTAACATCCCCGAGACTTAGCTCGGCTCAAAATACAACAACAACAACAGCCCAAACATCATTAAACCATACAAACCACAATCATACTACATTAACTGCAAAATTTCACTTTAATACATAAGTTGGAAAATTCTTGATTCAACTTCCAAATCTATTTCCACATTAGTCCATTCATTCACTCATTCCCAATTATTCAAGCACACTACATACAAGTTCCAAACCACATACAAACATCCCCAAAGTTCACTACTTTCCCATTTTTCATTCAAACACCAAAAGTTACGACGAACGTTCTAACTTGCGTCGTTTCATTCCAAATTCGTTATCATCAACCATAAATCTTATTTAAGGTCTTTAGTGTCATAAATATGCTATGATATACACAAATATCCCCAAAGGTATACATTTTTCCGATAACGTCCGAAATCATTTTCTAACACCAAATCAATTCTTCAATCAATCATTTACGTTATAAAGGCCATGACGACACAACTACCAACCTTAAACGAAATCAATTCACACTTGTTTTCCCATCTAAGGCACACGGCCAAACACACCCTTTTTCACACACACACGCCATGCACAAACACGACCCCATCCCATAATCTTCATGCTAATCCAATCACTAACACATACATATCCATTTCATAACATTAAGAGGACAAAATTCATACCTTTTCTTGAATTTCTGACTTGTCGTAAACGTCGCTCTTTCTCCAAACTACTTGTATCACGTCGGAGAGCGTCTTGAGTACTTCACAACTATGTAGAAATCAAGAATTTTGGATTAACAACAAAGCTTGGAAAATTATTTCTTTCCTCCCCTAAGGGGTTCGGCCGAATAGTGGTTTAGGTTCCAAGTTGGGTTTGTTTGATTTTTTTGTCTAGATAATTCTAAGGATCATTGATATATATCTTGACTAAGGCACATGCCACTCACATGACCATTAAAATGGTCTTGGGCCTTGCCAAAGGGGCCGGCCACTTCACACTTTGGGCTTCACTTTTATGTTCAAATTTTTCTTGGCCCAATTCATAAAACGTCCCGTTTTGTAATTCCCGAAACTAATTTCCGAAATTCCAAATTTACCCTCGGCCTTCCCCGAGGTCTTAGCATTAACGACTCCATAACCAACATAGTCATATTCACCAAAATCCAAATATTTCCTCAACACACACAAGTCTTATTTATTTCTTGATTTCCCGTTATACGAAAATACGGGACATAACATTCTCCCCCCCTTAAGAACATTCGTCCTCGAATGTTAAACCGACCTCATGGGTGTCGTACTACTCCGGGAGGGTTCTCTTGATAGTTGTCCTTCATTGATTTCTCCGACATGGTTTCTCTACCAATACCAGGGGTAGATTTCTCACGTCACCGATTCACATGCCTTCATAATACATTTCCTCGTACCCTACGAAATCCCCAAACCTGCACTATATTCTTGTAATGGTCAGACGCTTTCCAAACATCATCGTCAATATCATTTCCTTGTCACACTCCTGAGTTCCCTTACCACATCGTCGTAATCTCTCTTTACCTCATATCAGACACTTCATGCCAAACAGATTCAGAACTAAAACCGGACGGATTCATAATCAGAGGCAGACATACTCAACTATGGCGGTCGGATTCGTAGTCAACATCAAAGGTACGGAAGCATATCAGACACATCTGAGATCGGAGTCAGACGCACAAAGGCGTATCAAACGAATTCGTAGGCAGAATCAGACACACTAAGATATAATAAACAGATTCACAATCGAAATCAGACGTATGGGATCATATCGAACAGATCCGAAATCAGAAGCGAATATACAAAATTGTTTCATACAAAGTCGTGATCAGTCAAACCGAAGTGTATCAGACACACACGTGGTCAAAATCAAACGCACCGAAGCATATCAGACGGATTTATATCCAGAGTCAGACCCACAGAGGTGTGCCAGACAGAAACGGATTCAGAATCAAACGCACAAAAGGTTCATCGGACAGATACATAGTTGAACTTGGAATCACAGAGGCGTACTAGGCAGAGCCTCATCGGAATCGGAAGTGCAGAAGCACCAGAGATAGATTGTCAATTTAGGATCAAATCATTCATATTAAGGCTTCAATAATTCATGATGATTCCCTTTATTTGCAAACTCACTCACCAAGTCGTCACACAATTTACCTTGCGCATTACGTACCAACTCCTTCAAAGATTCCAATTAATCACACTGCTTATCTTTTATTTATCACAACATCAGTTTCCGGGGCTCGGCTCTCAACCCACCTGGCACTGAATGAAAATCATACACACACATACACATACACGTACACATACACACACTTATTCGGACCTTACTGGAGAAAATCTCTGGCTGTTATTCAAGTTCATTCAACTTCCCAAGCAGTGTTATACCCTTTTTCTTTTTGCCCGTTTAGTCCGCCTCGTCTCGCGCGACTCCCGAAAGGGCACCAATTACTCCACACACATTCTATTACCTTTTGGTTACCTCAAATTCCCATCTACATTAATCATACTTACACTTATGAAAAACTTTGCATTACTTCCCAGGGGGTCACCCATCCCAGAATTGCTCTGGCTTGAGCACGCTTAACCCTGAAGCTTTTACACATTTTGACGCGTTAGGGCTGATATAATTTCGCCAATTGCCCCATACGACCTTTGTCACGTAACTTTAGGCCAAACGGGGTCTTAGCAAATTTTTCGGAAATTTTTCGTAGCGGGCCCCACTCTGACCCAAAGAGGTCGTTTGCTTTTCTGGTTGTGTGGTCTATCGTTCTAGCCTTCCAAATCCCATATATTTTCCTCCCACATGTACAGATAACTGCCTCGGATATTTTCATTAATTCGGATTCTTACCCTACCTTTACTGACACACACAAAAAGAATATCGCATAATACTGAGGTACAAACCTACCATTGCACATATTCATTAAACAAAAGGGTTAGTAGTATACCTGGGTCTGTGTCTGGGGGTGCCTCTGGGTCCCGCCGACCAGTCAAAGCGTAGATGCGGTTCGAGGGACCGCTAGAATCTGAACCCCCACCACGGCCTCTACCGCGGCCCGCTGGTGCTGGCATACCTCGCCCCGTAGAGCGCGTGGCCGAAGGGGTAGTTGACGAACCAGCAACGGATCTCATCGGTGGTGCTGCGCTACCGGAACCGCCGGCCCACGGACAATCCCGCATGATATGGCCCTGGCGGCCACAAGCAAAACAGGCCCCTGTGACCCTGAAGCACTCACCTGGGTGCGATCTTCCACAATATGAACACGGGGGCATAGGTGGCCTAATCTGACTGGGACCCCTACTCGCCTGAGGACCTGGGGCTCTGGAACTCTGGTCTGCCCTGGACGGTCCTGCGCCATCAAATCTCTTACTAGCGGACTGTGTGTCCCGGCCTGACGGAGGAAAGTACCCACTGGACTGATACTGAGGCTGCCCGCCCCGAGAATCTCCAAAATGCCCCGCTGATCTGGCCCTCTTGGGCCGTCTCCCATCATACTCTCGGCTGGGCCGACCTGCTCGGTGCCGGTTCTCCATCCCCTGGGCGTAGGCCTGTAGACGGGCAATGTCCATATCTGTCTGCAATGATACCGCCATACACTCGTCAATCAAGTAACGATCCAGCCCCATAACATACCTATGCATCCGATCTGTCATATCTGCCACCACGGCAGGGGCATACCGGGCCAGGGAATCAAACTCCAAATTATATTCACGGACGCTCCGGCCCCTCTGCTGCAGATGCAAAAACCGATCAGCTCGCTCCCGTCGTAACTCTGGGGGCAGAAAGTGGCGGGTGAAAGCAGTCACAAACTGATCCCACATAGCTGAAGGAGCACCCTCACCCCGGGATAGCTCCCAAGTCTCATACCAATGCGCGGCAACATCCCGAAGTCTATGCGAAGCTAGCTCAACTGACTCGGTCTCTGACGCCCTGACCAAGTCTAATGCACGCCGCATCCCCCGAATGAAGTCATGGGGTCGGGCTTAAACCCGAAAAACTCTGGAGGGCCGCATAACAAGAACTCCCGAACTCTCAGGCTTTCCCGCCTGTCTTCATCATCATCATCCCTCCGCCCGCGCCTGCGAGCCTGTCCGGCCACAATCGTGGTCAACAACTGTACAGCCTCCCTCAGGGTCCTATCCTCCGCCCCTGGCTGCGGAGCTGGAGTCTCAGGAGCGGGTACACGGACCTCTGGAGCTGCTGAAGGTCCCGCTCCAGGCTGTACTAATGGGGGTGTAGCAGACCCCTCAGAATGAGGTGCAACCTCAGGCAAATCATAGACACGAGCCCGAGTAGCCCGTTGTGCCTGACTGGTCTCTCCCACCTTCGCCTTGCCCTTCTGGGCCGCTGTTGCCTTCTTCAGAGGCATCACTGCAAACACAACAACGGGTCAGATCAGAATGACCCTAATAACACAGCTCTATCGCACGATCTAAGATTCCAAAGAAAGGGCAACACAACATCCTAGATGTCCTGTAGTTTCCTGTTTATAGATGTGGTGCACAACACATCGATAAACAAGACTCTACTAGACACGGCCTGTAGACATTCCGAGGACAAACCGCTCTGATACCACTTTTGTCATGACCCAGCCCCGTGGGCCGCGACTGGTGCCCTTCTGGGACACCCCAAACGAACTCACACCCAAACCATCCTAATCAGCCTCGTCCAAACTCAACGTACGTTATTCGAACTCAACATCGTAATCAGATATCTACCGAACACTTATCCTAAGCAGTCGCCCGTACAGATCAGACAAATCACAAATCAGAAAGGAGGCGGAATATACATCGCCAAATTTCACACACACACATCAGAGGGTTAGCGGAATGTACATCGCCCCCAAATGCATACACACACATACAAACTCAGAGGCCGACTTGGCCATAGTAGCGTACGGGCCGCTTAAGATCGCAAAACAGACTCACATGCAAACACACCGGACCCACGACCCACAAATCTGACTACAGGCCTCTAGACAAAACAAAACATAAGAACATAGGACGGGACAGGGCCCCGCCGTACCCACTCATCCAAATATACAGGATACAGACACAACAAAAGATATGTACCAATGGCTAGGCTCCGAATCAAAGGGGAGCTCTCCAACACAGCAGAATGAGTAGCCTAGACTGGAGGACCACCCAAACGAGCTTCTGTACCTGCGGGCATGAAACACAGCCCCCGAAGAAAGCGGGGGTCAGTACGGGAGAAGTACTGAGTATGTAAAGCAGAAGGTACAGAAATCACAAACACAGCTGGAGTCAGAAAGAACAAACACACCGACATCGCAAACCAAGCAAACCTGTGCGGGAGGCGAACATACAAATGCAAATCAAATCATGTATAGGGTTTAGGAACGTGGTCACCCCCCGACGCTAGTGCCACAACACATCATAACTCCAGAAGTTTTCAAACCTCCGTACAATCTCCAGACACATCATATCACACACACATCACATCATCAGAACATATCAAATGCCATATCACATCATAACTCCATAAACGGTAACCGGCCCTATGGCGAGGCCTCGGAAACCGAAACACATCATAACTCCCGAATATAATATAGCGCGCACGATCACAAAGTCGGCCCGGGTACCGACGAACGGAGTCATAGCAGACCGCACGAACAGAGTAGTGCAGAAACCATATGCATATCAAAAATAATTTGTCGGACTCAACATATAGTTTACGTATAGGTATATACTGACGCCAGAAGGCTCGGAGTAGGAATCAGATTGAACAAAATTTGTGTATAAAAGTTACGAAGTTCCAAACTGCCAAATCTTTAGAAAAAGTTGTTTATAGGTCATTTTCCGAAAATCTCACATTATTCAAAGTACAAAACGTCCACTAACGGCATAGGAAGTTTCGAACGCACCATTGAGTCATAAACAAACGATCACTGGTCATAGCGGACGCAAACGAACCAAACAAACCAAATAAGGGGAGCCTCGGGGCTCGTGGGCCCACCTCAAGTCAAATTGAGGCGGCGGACGCAAATCACAGACCTTAGGCTCCCTAGAGCCATCTACGAAAGTTTCGGAGGGTTTCGGACACAACCACAAAAGTTATGACGATTCGAACATTCCTTTGACCAAATGCCACAAAAGGGTTCAATTGTGCTGGATGAATAGTACCCAAACTTGAACCTAAATTTCCAAGAGCAGAGTTACCCCCGAGATTCCGATATTAACCTAGTATGACTAGGACATGCCAAAAGAAGGATAGGTAGGCTTTACATACCTGGTTGGCGCCTTACGCTCGTCAAATCGCGATTCCCGTTTCGTCCAGAAACTGCAAATGGTCACTTTTACCAGTTACTATTCATGAGAGTTAGCATTTTCATCTTTGGGGCTATACTTGGCTACCGAAATTTCGGCAGCATTTCCCCTATAAATCTAACATCCCCGAGACTTAGCTCGGCTCAAAATACAACAACAACAACAGCCCAAACATCATTAAACCATACAAACCACAATCATACTACATTAACTGCAAAATTTCACTTTAATACATAAGTTGGCAAATTCTTGATTCAACTTCCAAATCTATTTCCACATTAGTCCATTCATTCACTCATTCCTAATTATTCAAGCACACTACATACAAGTTCCAAACCACATACAAACATCCCCAAAGTTCACTACTTTCCCATTTTTCATTCAAACACCAAAAGTTACGACGAACGTTCTAACTTGCGTCGTTTCATTCCAAATTCGTTATCATCAACCATAAATCTTATTTAAGGTCTTTAGTGTCATAAATATGCTATGATATACACAAATATCCCCAAAGGTATACATTTTTCCGATAACGTCCGAAATCATTTTCTAACACCAAATCAATTCTTCAATCAATCATTTACGTTATAAAGGCCATGACGACACAACTACCAACCTTAAACGAAATCAATTCACACTTGTTTTCCCATCTAAGGCACACGGCCAAACACACCCTTTTTCACACACACACGCCATGCACAAACACGACCCCATCCCATAATCTTCATGCTAATCCAATCACTAACACATACATATCCATTTCATAACATTAAGAGGACAAAATTCATACCTTTTCTTGAATTTCTGACTTGTCGTAAACGTCGCTCTTTCTCCAAACTACTTGTATCACGTCGGAGAGCGTCTTGAGTACTTCACAACTATGTAGAAATCAAGAATTTTGGATTAACAACAAAGCTTGGAAAATTATTTCTTTCCTCCCCTAAGGGGTTCGGCCGAATAGTGGTTTAGGTTCCAAGTTGGGTTTGTTTGATTTTTTTGTCTAGATAATTCTAAGGATCATTGATATATATCTTGACTAAGGCACATGCCACTCACATGACCATTAAAATGGTCTTGGGCCTTGCCAAAGGGGCCGGCCACTTCACACTTTGGGCTTCACTTTTATGTTCAAATTTTTCTTGGCCCAATTCATAAAACGTCCCGTTTTGTAATTCCCGAAACTAATTTCCGAAATTCCAAATTTACCCTCGGCCTTCCCCGAGGTCTTAGCATTAACGACTCCATAACCAACATAGTCATATTCACCAAAATCCAAATATTTCCTCAACACACACAAGTCTTATTTATTTCTTGATTTCCCGTTATACGAAAATACGGGACATAACAATATTTGTCTACCAAAATTTCGGCAGCACTTCCCCTTTACATATGACATCCCCGAGGCTTAGCTCGGCTCAATATATCAACAACAACAACCCACAATACCAAAGACATCATAATTCACAACGAGATAATCTAATGCCAACATTCTTCCTTTCTACATCAAGCGACAACTTCCATTCAAACTCCACAATATCAAACTAATATCGACATTATCATATTCATTTACTCATTCAAGGCTATTCAACCATATTTCAATAATATTCCACGCAATATACATGAATTCAAGTAATCCGCCACTTTCCATATTCTATCTGAAACGTCAACAACTACGACGAACCTACTAACTCGCATTGTTTCCTCCCAATTTTATTAACAACAACCATAATCCACATTTAAAGTCTTACATTCATAATTATATAAGAATATACAAAAATCATATAATCTCCCATAACAACCCGCAACCATTTTCAATGCCAATTCAACTCGTTAAACATTCATTTACGTCATAAATGCCTCAATGACGCAACTAACAAACTAAACAAAATCAAATTCACCTCCCCTTCCACACCAACATGGCTCACGGCCAAACACACCCTTCACACACACACGCCATGCACATACACACCACACTCTCATAATCTTCAGGCAACCCTAATCACTATAACATATGTATCCATTCCATAATATAAAAACATAGAAATCTTACCTTTTTCTTAAAATTCCGATGTGCCGCAAACGCCGCTCTTTCGTCAAACTAATTGTATCACGTCGGAGAGCGTCTTGAACTTGCTACAATACAAGAAGAATAAGATTTTTGGATTAAGATTGGAGGCTAGAATTTTGTTTTTCCTCTTTTCTTTTGCTATAGCTGAAACCCTCTCTTGAGGTGTTCTTCAATTTTTGCTTGATTTTCTTGAACTTTCCAATGGATATGTATGAATATATCTTGATGATTAAGTGATCACATGAAACTCACATGACCATTAAATGGGGCTTGGGCCAAGGCCTCTTGGCCGGCCACCCCTTGGTCTTGGGCCCAAATTTTTCTAATTTTTTTTTTTAGCCCAATTCGTTAAAATCTCGTTTCGCAATTCCCAAAACTAATTTCTGAAACTCCAACTCTCACCCTCGGCCTTCCCCGATGTCTTTGCACCAATACTTTCATAAACAACATAGTCATATTAACTAAAATCAAAATATTACCTTATAACCTACAAGTCTTAATTATTTTCACGATTTCCAATTATGCGAAAACACGGGACATAACAGTTACTAAGGCTGCAGACGGCTTAATGTGGGCTCAAGGAGAGCAAATATTACAAGTATAAAGGAAGAAATTCTACTGTTTTAGCATGAGCACAGCATGAGTATGATATTTGGAATGATACGTTAAAAGATATATAGCCCTCGTAACCGTAAGCTGAGGTGGGGCCCACGTGATGAGGATTTTATAAAGGACATATGACAAGTTATACGGACAATATATGTGAAGTTAAACACAACTCAAGAAGGACCCTTGAGCCAAATCCAAGTGTAAGCCCTCCAAAAAGATCGTTTTAAGTTACGTTTTCGGGTGATCTGACTTTGGGAGGCCATAACCCCATCATTATTTGGGAATTTTGGAAAACTCGTAAAATGAAAGTTGTAGATAATTGAAATACCTTTCGAACCATAGGTCGTGGGCCTGCATGTGACATAGGGATAAAAAGTTATGGACGTTTTAAGGCAAAAAGGTCAAGCTGGGCAGTGGGCTCGGCCCAACCCGATTCCAAGTCGCGTCAGGCCCACTTCCCTTGCTATTTCAGGGAAATGTTCAGCCTTATCTGCCTCATTTTCATACCAAGGGTCCAGAATTTTTTAGATAGAGAGAGAGGAGAGTTAGAGAGAGAACGTGGAGAATTGATCATGTTCGAGGCCCCGAATCCCGAGGCTCGTGAAGGATAAAGTATAGTACGAGTAGTCGTCGTTGTTTTAAGCAAAATATTGATCTTGGGGGATGATATTTTCGTGGTTGAGCTGCTTCTAAGGTATGTATAAGATTCCTTTTATGCTATTAAAGTGTTTATTTAGAGTTTTAATGGATTAGAACGGAGGAAATAATGTTAAAAGCTCGTTTGGCATTTGGGAGAATAAAGTGTATGAAGATATCGTATACAAAGCGTATGCCAGGCAGTTTTGGTGTATATCCTTGGGAGTTGATACTTTGAGTTTAAAAAGGCTTATATGAGATGGTTCTTGTTGCTGTTAATTTAGCTGAATTGGATTCTTGGGGTTGTCGAGTTTATAAAGGAAATGCTGTCGAAATTCCGTTAGAAATAAAGATAAGTTTAAGGCATTGATTATAAGGATATATATTGGATTGATTGTTGGTAAATTGGTATTGTTGATAGATTAGCATGACCCGAAGATGGGTTGTGGTTAGCTGGAAAGCGGCAAAGGTATGTAAGGCAAACCTTTCTTCCGTTGGCATGATTCTTGCTGTTATTCATTCTATATGTACTCCATATGATTCCATTCTTAGACGAATAAGGTCTAAATGTTTCTTGTGATGGCTTATTGGTATTGTACTCCTATTTTGTTCCAAAGGGAACACCCATAAGGTGCTAAGTTGAGTTGTGTATATGGTTTTACTAATGATTTCGAGGAAATGAGTTTTATACTAAAGGAAACATAAAGTTTGATTTTCAAAACCACTCCGAAAGGGGTGCGAGATTTTACTACTTCATTTCATTTACGATTTCTGTTTACATTCCATAATATCATCCCTTTATATTAATATGATCATTTATTCTTTGGGTAGGGCAATAAGATGAAATTGATTAGAATATAAGTAGTAAGAATTTCATAACAATTCTACCCTCAAACCTGGAAGTATGTCCTCCTAAGTCTAGTGAGATACAAATTTGATAACTTCTTATGAAAGACTAAGGCTACTAACTGGATTGTGATGACTTGATTAGTGACTTATGATATGAATTGAAATTGATTTTTGTGTATTGAGTTTGAGTTGATATTAAGCCGGAAGCGGCTGCCCGAAGGGGCCATCATTATTATGCCGGAAGCGGCCGTCCGAAGGGACTATTGTGATACTAGCCGGAAGCGGCTGTCCGAATGGAATATTCTGTTAAGATGTCGGAAGCAGCATATGTGTTGGATTACATTATTTACTTAAAGATTGTTTTGAGACTTCGTGTGCACATTTATGTCTCTTCTAGCGAAGGCTGTAGGTGTTGAGTTAGGTTGCGATTTCTTCTCTCCTAAGTCAAATTATGATTATGACTTGTTACCACCTTACATACTCAGTACATTGTCCGTACTGACGTCCTTTTGCCTGGGGACGCTGCGTTCATGCCCGCAGCCCAGATTGTTTGACAGGTTAAGTGTATAGCTAGAATGCTTTGACGTCAGCTAGGATTGGCAAGTTCCACCTCATTCTGGAGCTGTGCTGAGTCATGTATAGATATGTATGATTACGGGTATCTCAGGGCCCTGTCCTGACTCATAATGTTCAGTTTACTTCTTAGAGACTTCTGCAGATAGTGTTTTGTGGTATGCTTGTCGAGATGTTGACAAAGTGATGTGAGTTGAGTCACTTATGGATTTTAAAAGAGTATGTATTTTAGACGATTTCAATTGTTTTAACGTACTTATTTGATTGAAAGTTTTCATAATCGTTATAAAGATAATAATTTCTATTGGGAAAAGTTTTATGTTCTTAAAGGTTTTTCAAATGACAGGTTTCGATAGAGCGTATGTCTAATGGTTCGCTTGACTCTAATGAGAGTCGGGTGCCCGTCATGCCCTACCATTGCTAGGGTGTGACAAAGTGGTATCAGAGTAGTTTGTTCTAGGGGTTGTCTGCAAAGTCGTGTCAGGTAGAGTCTTGTTCATGGGTGTGTTGTCGACCACACTTATGAACAGAAGGCTACAGGGCATCTAGGATGGTTTCCCTTCATTCAGACCATAAATTGTGCTATAGAGCTGTGTTATAGGCCTTGAATCCTTGCTGCTAATTTTAAGATTTGAATTTTGATTAAGAGATTGTAAAGTGAGCCATGATTGCGAAATTGGAATTGTTCGTAGGAAAGATAAGTTCTCTGATGATTAATGATTGCTATTCTAGGTAAGTGCGGCAAGTTAAGGATTGCAGTAAGAAAGGTATGCTTCTTACCGAATTGAGAATGCCATTGTGAAGAGCATTTGTACAGGTATGTATAGGGTGTTGTAATATATTTGTGGCCCTGTGAGGCAAGTTGATATATTTTGATTGTGGCCCTGTGAGGCAAGTTGATATATTTTGATTGTTGCCTTCTAAGGCCTGTTGGTTAGCTGTATACAGGTGGGTAATACAAATTACAGAGGAGGTTCTGCAAAAATTTTGTTAAGATTGAATGTGATCAGTATATATATGTATGCTATGATCAGTAAGATACACAAGTGTAAACTGAAGAATGAAAGATTAATAATAGTTGTAAATCAGCTGAAAGAAGGGTTACGAGATGGGTTCAGAATGAGTTTGAGAGTGTTATAGCCCGCATATTGTACGTTTGGAAATTTCAAAGTCGACGTGGAAAATAAAGGGCAAGATTATTTCTTAAGAAATCATTTTTATGTACGGGTTGTTATGAGTATTATTTATGACTATTATTAGTATGAAAATTGTGTAGAGTATTATTTGCGACAAGTCGGAAATTCAAGAAAAGGTATGAATTTTGCTATTCTAATGTTATGGAATTGGTATGAGTATGTTAAGGATTGATAATAGACGGGAATTTCGTAGTTTTGATGTATGTGTATGAAGCCGTGTGTGTATGTGTGTTTGGTATGCTAGCTGTCAGCTATATAGTGTGTAAGGCAAGGTGGAATGGATTTGTTAGTTCGTTAGTTGCGTCGTTGTGACCTTTATAACGTAAATGAATGTTTAACGAATTGAATTGGTGTTGGGAAACGATTTCGGAACTTTATGGGAAAGTATATACCTTTGGTATATTTGTGTATATCATTGTATATCCATGATATTAAAGCTTTAAATATGACTTATGGTTGATGTTAATGAATTTGAAGTGAAACAATGCGAGTTAGAATGTTCGGCGTAATTTTTGATGTTTTGGATGAAATATGAAAAGTAATGAACTTCGGGAAATTTTGTATATGGTTTGGAACATATTTGGGATGTGATTGAATAATCTTGAATGAGTGAATGAATACAATAATGTGGATATAGATTTGGAATTTTGAAGTTTGAATGAAGAGTTGCCAACTTATGTAATAAGGTAGAATTTTGAAGTTAGAATGGTTTGATTATGGTTTATGTCGTTTGATGATGTTTGGGTTGTTGTTGTTGATATATTTTGAGCCGAGCTATGTCTCGGGGGTGTTAGATTTATAGGGGAAATGCTGCCGAAATTTCGGTAGACAAAAATCAAGTTAATGGAAATTTTAAGCCTAAGAACCTCTAATTGGTAACATTGACCATTTGCAGATTTCGGACGAAACGGGATTTGATTTTTGGGAGAGCATAAGACGTCTATAAGGTATGTAAAGCTCCCCACTTCTTCGTTTGGCATGTCTTAGTATGGTAGGTGAATATCGGAACCTCCGGAGCAATTCTGCTCCTCGATACTCGATCCACAGAATAGTTACTATTCATTCAATTCAATTGAAGCCTAAAGGCTCTATTTTGGTTAGAATGCAACCAAATGTCCGAAACCTATCGAAATGTGGTCGGGTCACTTGGAAATGATTATGTATGACCTTTTGGCCTTTAAATGTTCGTAAATTATGTTCGCCGCCTCGATTTGACCCGAGGTGGGCCCGCTAACCCCGAGACGCCCTATTTGTCCTATCGGGCTCTCTTTTTTTGGATGAACTTCGATATGAGATCTTCGACTTTGAAACTTCCCTCTATGAAATATGTTTTGACTACTATGATATGTTAAGCTCCGTTTGAGCCATACGTACCGCCTTGGAAACATTTCGTGAATTAAACTTCCGTATCAAGTAATCATTTGTCTATTTTGGTCTATGAAATGACTTATGAAATTATTAAGTTTTGAAAAGCTATTTTAAAATATGATTTGCATTCGTTCGCTCACGACTCCGCTCGTGCCTTATTATGACTTCGTTCACCGGTTCCCGGGCCGGTTATGATTCGTGCGCCCTATGATAATTCGGCCGTATGCTGTGTTACGGTTCCCGAGGCCTCGCCATAGGGCTGGGTTCCGTTTGGAGTTATGCTGTGATATGGCTGGTGATGCGATACGCTCCCATATGTATGTGTTCGGGGATGTACGGAGATTTGAAACCTTCCGGTGTTATGCTGTGTGTGGCACCAGCGTCGGAGTGGTGACCACGTTCTTGAGCTTTGCATGATTTCGTTTGCATTATGTATATGTATATGATTTTGATACGGATTTTGACATACTGATTTGTACTTCCCTTTGATATCCGGTTTGCTTTCAGTTTTGGCCCATATTTCTGTACTCCGTGCTTTACATACTCAGTACATATTTCGTACTGACCCCCTCTCTACGGGGGCTGCGTTTCATGCCCGCAGGTACAGACATTGGTGATCCTCCACCGTAGGCTTCACTTTTCTGCTATTTCGGAGTACTCCTCCTTGATCCGGAGTCCACTTCTGGTACATACATCTTTTGCTATGTATATTTTGTACATTTGACTATTCGGGTACGGCGGGGCCCTGTCTCGCCATATGTCTTGTTTTGGATTCGTAGAGGCCTGTAGTCATGTTTGTGGGGCGAGGGTCCTATATGTGTTTGTTTGACTTTGATATTTGGTCTTAAAGCGGTCCGTTTGTTATGATGGCCCTAAATGGCCCTTATGCTTACATTTGCACTTATGACCGGCGATGTCTATTCCGCCGCTCCTTTCGGATTCGATATGATATTTTGATATGTGCGACCGCTTAAGACATATTTTGATATAAATTATGTTTGATATGACTTTTATGAAATTTTGAAATAAGTTTGGATTCGGTAAATGAATGTGCGATTTGGTCTGGGTACCCAGGTAGGGTGCCAGTCGCGGCCCACGGGGCTGGGTCGTGACATAAAGTTTCCCCTTTTTCCTTCAATAGGATTGAATTGAAAATGTTACCAAATGTTTGAAAACTCCCTAACAGCTAGAAATTGCACCAATGAGACCCGACTACCATAAAACCCTCACAAGTAACGCCATGACATGTAATATATGTAAATTTGGTACGCCGCCTCATTTGATCCGAGGTGGGCCCACGGTTTCCCGGATTTACCTTTTTACTCTGCTTGACTTACTTTGATGCTGAAACCAAAAGAAACCTTCGATCCTTATTCCATTACCAAATGACAAGTACTGTACCTATCCCAACGAGACTACTTCCATGATAATAATGATAACGATGATGTCAGAAAGGAGGATATGTCTAAGATAAGTACGACAAGAATGATCCCACGACTAAGAGTCTTGAGCTAAGAATCCAATGTGAATATGGAAGTGTTATACTAGTTTCTAAAAGACTTCAAAGCATATGGATTAATGGTTATAATGCCTATGATCGTTTTCTATGCCTCCTCTTAAAGCTATTTTCTGTTGGTAGTCTCGCCTCAATTATCGTTCCTTCAAGGTGAGACAAGTGACCCGATTATTCCATAATGTAATCGGAGGATTTCGACCTTACGTCACTCCGATGGACACACGACTTTCTTTGGGCTCTCATGCATGCCAATTGTATGATATATGAATATGAATGTGAATATGTATATGTATATGCATATGTATATGGGGAAGGGGAAGGGCCACTGTTATATCACCACCTGATTCAGCTGGATTTCATCCCGGACGCGGGATGCCCGGACGCGGGATTATGGGAGAGCCGGATACGGGATTATGGGAGAGCCGGATACGGCGTCTGTATTTGTGATATATATATATATATAATATTTTGGGACACTGTTGGGGAGGGGGTGGGAGAGCCGATGTACTCGGCGTCTGTGAATGTAAATGAAGGACACCGTTTTCTGAAATGTTCTGTTTTCTGTATATGTAAATAAGAAACACCATTTTTCTGAAAAAGAAACTAAGCATGCATGACATCTGCAGAAAGGCAATCATATGTACAGGTTACATCTGTCCCAGGATAAGCTCCTTATGTCTATTCTGTTAGTGTTCATACTGTATATTCCTTATTATGGTACTATTCATGCTTTACATACTCAGTACATTACTCGTACTGACCCCTCTTCTTCGGGGGCTGCGTTCATGCCGCGCAGGTACACCAGATGAGTCACAGCTATCATAGAAGATGTTCCAGCGGAGTTGGCAGGCTCCACTTGTTCTGGAGTGCTGCCGAGTCAGAGTATCTGAGCCATGATGTTTGTTTGATGTTAGAGACTTTGCAGACAGAGTCGTGGGTATAGAGTGTCGATAATATGTTATATCATAAAGTCCATGTGATTACAGATTCTGTTTGATTTGAATACGATGGAAAAAAGAAATCTCTTGAAAGTTTTACTATGTTTTCCATTTTTATTGATATAAGAGTCTAAGGAAGTTAAGTATGTAACAAGAGTCAGCGGGTTCGCTCGGCTCCGGATATGGGGTCGGGTGCCCATCACACCCTAGTAAAGTCGGGGTGTGACAAAGTGGTATCAGAGCAAGTCGGTCTAAGGGGTTGTCTGCAAAGTCGTGTCCGGTAGAGTCCTGTTTATGGGTGTGAAGCCGGCCACATTTATAGACAGGAGGCTGCGGGGCATCTAGGAAATGTTTACCTTCATTCAGTCTTAGATCGTGCGATAGAGCTAAGCCATAGGAAATGAGATTCCTGGTACTAATCGTTAATTTTCACAGACGTCCAATAGCGACGGAGAAAGGCGAATGACGACACGGTAAGACACAGAGGTAAGTTGGGATATTTGTTCTGTTACTTGGGACAGGAAGTTCTAAATGGCTGGAATATGTCATACAGCTGTATGTTCTGTAAAGTATCGTTGATAATTTTTACGTACAGACTGTGAAGAGTGGGAATGGTAAAGGAGATTCTGTCAGAATGGATACGCCTAACAGGAAGGCGCGTGGAAAGGAAATATTGCAAACCGGCAATAGGTAAGATGCGTTGTTCCAGAAAGGTCATGGATTTGGTATGGCAACGGAGGTGTGAACGTTACTATCGAGAATCCGGAAGTCCAGAATAGGGGGTAGCCATATACACAGGCGGAAGGTGAACATTGGAAATCAAAGAGGGCAAAACGGTAATTATAAAAGAAATGACATGTTACGAAAATGTTTCGGAGCCTGTAAGACTTTGACTTGCTCCAGAGCATGCAATAAAGGTCATGTGAGGAAGCTGACGCGAAAATATCGGCATTAAGGCACCGAATTTCAGTGAAGCTTTTGGGTTAAGCGTGCTCAGCTGGGAGCAATTTCATGATGGGTGACCCCCTGGGAAGTTTATAAGGAATTTTACATATTCTGACATAAAAGACAAATGGAAAACTAGAATAGCCTACGTGAAACTACGGCATATAAGGTGGCTGGAGACCATAAGAAGACACGTAGAACAAGGCAGACTAGCTCGGTGAAAGGACAGAAAGTGCACTACAGTCCCGGGATTAGGATAGGCTTGAACAACGCTTGAAAGTATTTTGTGAACTAGTTGATAGTAAATATGTATGTATATATGAATGTGTAAGATATCCCGCATATGATTGTATCGGTGGCGTGCGAACCCCAACAACCGAAACTACGGGAAGAAAGGTATTGATCACGCAAAGGTGCAGAAGTACGAGTGACAGCAAGAATAAATGGTGCCACCGTCATAAGGTAAATCGTTATTATTTTACCGTGGGTTAGAATTGAAAGATTTTGTGCAGCGATACTTGGAAAGGAAAGAGAGTAAATGGATGGAAGATAGAAATCTTAAATGTAGAAAAAGAGTGAGAGTTAAGAAAACCTTAGTAAGTGAAATCCCCGCGAGAAATTAATGGTAAAAGTACGAGACCACTAGGATGAAAATTCAAGTAGGCATGTGAGACGAGATAGAGTGAGGCAAAAGGAAACAAGGAGAAATGTGGAGAGGTTGAGAGTTGATTTCAACAAGTAGGTCTAAGAGAATGGTGACCAGGGTAGAAGAATGTGAAGTAAGAGAAGGAATGCTCAGGATGGTGATGGTGTTAAGATCTGTAAAAGGACAAGTATGTAGCTATAGTAATATGCTTAGAGGTCTAAGAAAGTAACGGGATGCTTAAGAAATACGGACGCACAGCTACAACACGAACACGTAGTTAAGAAAGAATTACGAGCAAGAGAGCTAAGCAAGTGAACAGACGAATAAAGGATAGAAAGGTATGGAAATGTGGACAAATGAGGACCTAGACAGGAAGTAAAAGAAAAGCTTAAGATAAGAAGTTTTCGTTATGTTTGGCACAAAGCTGGAAAAGAAAGGAGGGATAAAGGTATAAGCGAAGACTTCATAAAGGACTATGAGCATATAAGGAACCCCTTAAAGGGGGGGAGGCCATATTGGGCTTACAGGGAATGACGATAAACGAAACGAGTACCAGCACATGAAGTCAAAGACAAGTGTACCTGTATTGAGAGATACGAAAAGAGACTAAAGAATAGTTGTAGTAAGAATCTGAAGGTGTGGCTTTTGCTAAGATATGTTCACGAAACAGTAACAGAAAAGAGATGATCTAAGAAAGACAAGGACAAAATGTTGGCCTAGTAGATTAGGAAACCCATGACACAGAATAAGGACCCATACGACGTCCACAGGTAATCTAAACCTTTCAGTTTGTTATATTGGTTGATAAAAATAATTTTGTATGCCACTAATAATAAAGAACTCCCCTGCCTTGGTCATAAGACTTTATAAGGTTAATTTAACATTCGAGGACGAATGTTCTTAAGGGGGGAGAATATTATGTCCCGTGTTTTCGTATAATTGGGAAGCGAGAAATAATCAAGACTTGTGTGTTATAAGGAAATATTTTGATTCTAGTGGATATGACTATGTTGGTTATGAAATCATTAATGTTAAGACATCGGGCAAGGCCGAGGGTAAAATTTGGAATTTCGGAAATTAGTTTCGGGAATTACAAAACGGGACTTTTAATGAATTGGGCCAAGAAAAATAGAACAAAGAATTGAGGCCCAAAGACTATGGGTGGCCGGCCATAAGGCATGGTCCAAGCCCATTTGTTTTTTTGATCATGTGCCATACATGTGCCAACTTATTGGATAGATATCAACATTCACCTTAGAAATTAACAAGAAAAATCACAACTCCAACTTTGACTCCAAAACCCCTCTCGGCCGAACCAAGAAAGAAAGAAAGAAAAAAAAAATTCCAAGCCTTTGTGTTTGATCCAAATACCTTAGTTTTCCCATAGTTGTAAAGTACTCAAGACGCTCTCCGACGGGGTACAATTAGTTTGGCGAAAGGTGCGCGTTTGCGACAAGTCGGAAATTCAAGAAACGGTATGAATTTTGCTATTCTAATGTTATGGAATTGGTATGAGTATGTTAAGGATTGATAATAGACGGGAATTCCGTAGTTTTGATGTATGTGTATGAAGCCGTGTGTGTATGTGTGTTTGGTATGCTAGCTGTCACCTATATAGTGTGTAAGGCAAGGTGGAATGGATTTGTTAGTTCGTTAGTTGCGTCGTTGTGACCTTTATAACGTAAATGAATGTTTAACGAATTGAATTGGTGTTGGGAAACGATTTCGGAACTTTATGGGAAAGTATATACCTTTGGTATATTTGTGTATATCATTGTATATCCATGATATTAAAGCTTTAAATATGACTTATGGTTGATGTTAATGAATTTGAAGTGAAACAATGCGAGTTAGAATGTTCGGCGTAATTTTTGATGTTTTGGATGAAATATGGAAAGTAATGAACTTCGGGAAATTTTGTATATGGTTTGGAACATATTTGGGATGTGATTGAATAATCTTGAATGAGTGAATGAATACATTAATGTGGATATAGATTTGGAATTTTGAAGTTTGAATGAAGAGTTGTCAACTTATGTAATAAGGTAGAATTTTGAAGTTAGAATGGTTTGATTATGGTTTATGTCGTTTGATGATGTTTGGGTTGTTGTTGTTGATATATTTTGAGCCGAGCTAAGTCTCGGGGCTGTTAGATTTATAGGGGAAATGCTGCCGAAATTTCGGTAGACAAAAATCAAGTTAATGGAAATTTTAAGCCTAAGAACCTCTAATTGGTAACTTTGACCATTTGCAGATTTCGGACGAAACGGGATTTGATTTTTGGGAGAGCATAAGACGTCTATAAGGTATGTAAAGCTCCCCACTTCTTCGTTTGGCATGTCTTAGTATGGTAGGTGAATATCGGAACCTCCGGAGCAATTCTGCTCCTCGAAACCCGATCCACAGAATAGTTACTATTCATTCAATTCAATTGAAGCCTAAAGGCTCTATTTTGGTTAGAATGCAACCAAATGTCCGAAACCTATCGAAATGTGATCGGGTCACTTGGAAATGATTATGTATGACCTTTTGGCCTTTAAATGTTCGTAAATTATGTTCGCCGCCTCGATTCGACCCGAGGTGGGCCCGCTAACCCCGAGACGCCCTATTTGTCCTATCGGGCTCTCTTTTTTTGGATGAACTTCGATATGAGATCTTCGACTTTGAAACTTCCCTCTATGAAATATGTTTTGACTACTATGATATGTTAAGCTCCGTTTGAGCCATACGTACCGCCTTGGAAACATTTCGTGAATTAAACTTCTGTATCAAGTAATCATTTGTCTATTTTGGTCTATGAAATGACTTATGAAATTATTAAGTTTTGAAAGGGTATTTTAAATTATGATTTGAATTCGTTCGCTCACGACTCCGCTCGTGCCTTATTATGACTTCGTTCACCGGTTCCCGGGCCGGTTATGATTCGTGCGCCCTATGATAATTCGGCCATATTCTGTGTTACGGTTCCCGAGGCCTCGCCATAGGGCTGGGTTCCGTTTGGAGTTATGCTGTGATACTGGTGATGCGATACGCTCCCATATGTATGTGTTCGGGGATGTATGGAGATTTGAAACCTTCCGGTGTTATGATGTGTGTGGCACCAGCGTCGGAGTGGTGACCACGTTCTTGAGCTTTGCATGATTTCGTTTGCATTATGTATATGTATATGATTTTGATACGGATTTTGACATACTGATTTGTACTTCCCTTTGATATCCGGTTTGCTTTCAGTTTTGGCCCATATTTCTGTACTCCGTGCTTTACATACTCAGTACATATTTCGTACTGACCCCCTCTCTTCGGGGGATGCGTTTCATGCCCGCAGGTACAGACATTGGTGATCCTCCACCGTAGGCTTCACTTTTCTGCTATTTCGGAGTACTCCTCCTTGATCCGGAGTCCACTTCTGGTACAGACATCTTTTGCTATGTATATTTTGTACATTTGACTATTCGGGTACGGCGGGGCCCTGTCTCGCCATATGTCTTGTTTTGGATTCGTAGAGGCCTGTAGTCATGTTTGTGGGGCGAGGGTCCTATATGTGTTTGTTTGACTTTGATATTTGGTCTTAAAGCGGTCCGTTTGTTATGATGGCCCTAAATGGCCCTTATGCTTACATTTGCACTTATGACCGGCGATGTCTATTCCGCCGCTCATTTCGGATTCGATATGATATTTTGATATGTGCGACCGCTTAAGACATATTTTGATATAAATTATGTTTGATATGACTTTTATGAAATTTTGAAATAAGTTTGGATTCGGTAAATGAATGTGCGATTTGGTCTGGGTACCCAGGTAGGGTGCCAGTCGTGGCCCACGGGGCTGGGTCGTGACAAAAGTGGTATCAAAGAAGTCTGTCCTCGGAATGTCTACAGGCCGTGTCTCGTAGAGTCTTGTTTATCGATGTGTTGTGCACCACATCTATAAACAGGGAACTACAGGGCATTTAGGATGTTACTCTCTTTGGAATCTTAGATCGTGCGATAGAGCTGTGCTATTAGGACGATTCTGATCTGACCCGTTCTTGTGTTTGCAGTGATGCCTCCGAAGAAGGCAACGGCGGCCCAGAAGGGCAAAGCGAGGATGGGAGAGACTAGTCAGGCATAGCGATCTACCCGGGCTCGTGTTTATGATTTGCCTGAGGTTGTGCCTCATTCTGAGGGGTCTGCTACACCCCCACTAGTACAGCCTGGAGCAGGACCTTCAGCAGCTCCAGAGGTCCGTGTACCCGCTCCTGAGACTCCAGCTCCTCAGCCAGGGGCGGAGGATAGGACCCTGAGGGAGGCTGTACAGTTGCTGACTACACTAGTGGCAGGACAGGCTCGCCGACGCGGGCGGAGGGACGATGATGATGATGACAGGCGGGACAGCCTGAGAGTTCGGGAGTTTTTGTTATGTGGCCCTCCAGAGTTTTTCGGGTCTAAGCCCGACGAGGACCCCCATGACTTTATTCGGGGGATGCGGCGCTCACTGGACTTGGCTAGGGCTTCCGAGACCGAGTCGGTCGAGCTAGCTTCGCACAGACTTCGAGATGTTGCCACTCACTGGTATGAGACTTGGGAGTTATCCAGGGGTGAGGGTGCTCCCCCAGCTACGTGGGATCAGTTTGTGACTGCTTTCACCCGCCACTTTCTGCCCCCAGAGTTGCGGCGGGCACGGGCCGACCGATTCTTACATTTGCAGCAGAGGGGTCGGAGTGTTCGCGAGTATAATCTTGAGTTTGATTCTCTATCCCGGTATGCCTCTGCCGTGGTAGCAGATATGTCCGATCAGATACACAGATATGTTATGGGATTGGATCAGTATTTGATCGACGGCTGTATGGCAGTGTCATTGCAGACAGATATGGACATTGCCTGACTTCAGGCCTATGCGTTGGGTATGGAGGGTCGTCACAGGTCTGATCATTCTGGTAGAGACCAGGATAGGAGGCCGCCCAAGAGGGCTAGGTCCGCAGGTTATTCTGGAGATTTTCGGGGTGGACAGCCTCAGCAGCAGCAGTCAGGCAGACAGCTTCCTCCGTCCGGCCGGAGTTCCCAGTCAAGCAGCCGGAGATTTAATTGTGCGGGATCGTCTGGGGCCGGTCAGAGCTCCAGAGCCGCAGGTTCACAGATGACTAGAGGTCCCAGCCAGGCCAGACCACCCAGGCCCCGTTGTCCTCATTGCGGGAAGTCTCATCCTGGGGAGTGTTATCGAGCTACTAGAGCTTGCTTTTCGTGCGGTGGTCAGGGCCATTTTATGAGAGACTGTCCGTTGGCGAGCGGTTCTGGTAGTGTGGCTCAGCCGACAGGGTCAGCCGCCGGTTCATCATCTGCTCCATCTGTTGCACGCCCTGGAGGGCGAGGTATGCCAGCACCGGCAGGCCGCGGTCGAGGCCGAGGTAGCGTTTCAGGTTCTAGCGGTCCCTCGAACTGCATATATGCTTTGGCCAGCCGCCAGGATCAGGAGGCTTCGCCGAACGTCGTCACAGGTACATTACTGGTTTTCTCCAGATCTGTATATGCATTGATTGACCCTGGCTCTACCTTATCATATATTTCCCCGCTCATTGCTAGTAAGATTGGGATAGTGTCTGAGCCTATAGAGCCATTTGAGGTAGCTACGCCAGTTGGGGATTTTGTTATAGCGAGACAGATCTATAGGGATTGTTCTGTGACTATTTATGATCGTTGCACTAAAGCTAATTTGATAGAGTTAGACATGCTTGAGTTTGATATCATTATGGGTATGGACTGGTTGTCTACCTGTTATGCTAATGTCGACTGCCAGAAAAAGGTAGTCCATTTTCAGTTTCTAGGGGAACCAATTATAGAGTGGTTCGGATCTACAGCATCGCCGAGGGGTAAGTTTATTTCATACCTCAAGGCTAAGAAGATGATCCAGAAGGGTTATATCTATCATTTGGTTCGTGTGCACGATACTGCAGCTGAGATACCTACCCTTCAGTCTGTTCCAGTTGTTAGCGAGTTCCCAGATGTATTTCCTGACGAGCTTCCTGGCCTTCCGCTTGAGCGGGAGATTGATTTTACTATAGAGTTGATGCCGGATATGCAGCCTATATCTATTCCTCCGTACAGGATGGCACCGGCTGAGTTGAGAGAGTTGAAGGAGCAGCTGAAAGATTTGTTGGATAAGGGCTTTATCAGACCCAGCACATCACCCTGGGAGCGCCGGTACTGTTTGTTAGAAAGAAAGATGGGTCACTGCGGATGTGTATCGACTACCGACAACTAAATAAGGTGACTATAAAGAATAAATATCCCCTCCCCCGGATTGATGATTTGTTTGATCAGCTGCAGGGTGCTAAATATGTTTCATAGATAGATCTGCGCTCAGGTTATTATCAGGTGTGAGTGCGGGAGTCAGATATCCCGAAGACTGCTTTCAGGACCCGGTACAGGCACTATGAGTTCAGAGTTATGTCTTTCGGGCTGACTAATGCTCCAGCTGTTATGTCCCGTGTTTTCGTATAATTGGAAATCGAGAAATAATTACGACTTGTGTGTTATAAGGACATAATTTGATTTTAGTGAATATGACTATGTTGGTTATGGAATCGTTAATGTTAAGACATCGGGAAAGGCCGAGGGTAAATTTGGAATTTCAGAAATTAGTTTCGGGAATTGCAAAACGGGACGTTTTATGATTTGGGCCAAGAAAAATACAACATAAAAATTGAGGCCCAATGTTTAGAGGTGGCCGGCCATATCCATGGCCCAAGCCCCTTTGTTAATGATCATGTGCTATGCACATGATCAAATATATAGATATATATCATGTTATACTTGGTAATTATCTAGAACAAGAACAAAAATTCAAGAACACCATGCAAATAGAGCTCTCGGTCGAAGGAGAAAATAGAGAAAAAGAAAATTTTCCAAGCTTTGTTTGAGGTCCAAAACTCTTAATTTCTACATAGTTGTGGAGTACTCAAGACCCTCTTCAATGGGGTATAATTAGTTTGGCACAAGAACTACGTTTGCGACAAGGCGGGGTTTCAAGAAAAGGTGAGAATTCTTACACTTTTATGATATAGAATTGATATGAATGTGTTAAGGATTGAGAATAGACGAGAATCCCGTAACTTTGGTGTATATAGAAAGCCGTGGGTGTGTGTGTATATTGTATGTTGGCCGTGAGCCTAGGAAGAAGAAAGTGGTGTGAATTGATTTTGTTTAGTTTGTATAATGTGTTGTTGTGATCTTTATGTCGTAAATGATTGATTGATGAATTAAATTGGCGTTGGAAAATGATTTCGGACATTATCGGAAAGTGTATACCTTTGGTATAATTGTGTATATCATTGTATATTTAGGGTGCTAAATACTTTAAATATGAGTTATAGTTGATATTAATGAATTCGGAATGAAACGACGCAAGTTAGAATGTTCGTCGTGAATTTTTGATGTTTTGAAGAATTATGGAAAGTAATGGATTTTGGGGCAATTTCGTGTATGGCTTGGATTGTATTTGGGATGTGATTGTATAAGTTTGAATGAGGAAATGAATACAATTATGTAGATATAGAGTTGGAGTTTTGGAAGTTTGAACGAAAGTTGCCAACTTAGGTAACAAAGTAGAACTTTGAAGCTAGAGTGGTTTGATTATTACTTGTGTTGTTTGATGATGTGTGGGCTGTTGTATTGATGTATTTTGAGCCGAGCTAAGTCTCGAGGATGTTAGATTTATAGGGGAAATGCTGCCGAAATTTTGGTAGGCAAAAATGAAGTTAAAGGCATTTTTTAAACCTAAGAATCTCAATTGGTAACTTTGACCATTTGCAGATTTCAGACGAAACGGGACTTGACTTTTGGGAGAGCATACGACGTCTGTGAGGTATGTAAAGCTTCCCACTCCTTCGTTTGGCATATCTTAGTATGATAGGAAAATATGAGAACTTCCGGAGCATCTCTGCTCCTCGAGACCAGATCCACAGAAGAGTTACTATTCATTCAATTCAATTGAAGCCTAAGGGCTCTATTTTGGCTAGAAAGCCACCACTCGTCCGAAACCTATCGAAATGTGGTCGGGTAACTTAGAAATGATTAGGTATGACCTTTGGCATATAAATATTCGTAAAATGTGTTCGCCACCTAAATTTGACTCGAGGTGGGCCCGCTAACCCCGAGACACCCTATTTGTCTTATTGGGCTGTCCTTTGAAATAGAGTTCGAAATGATACTTTCGATTTCGGAACTTCCTCCTACGGGATATGTTTTGAATATTACGATACGCTAAGTTACGTTTTGAGCTATATGTACTACTTTGGAAACGTTTTGTGAAACAAAACCTTATATCGACTAAGTATCCGATTATTTTGTATTATGAAATGACTTATGGGATTACTCTGTTTTGAAAGACTATTTTGAAGTATGATTTGCATTTGTTTGCTCACGACTCCGCTCGTGCCTTATTATGACTTCGTTCACCGGTTCCCGGGCCGGTTTTGATTCGTGCGCCTTGTGATAATTCGGATGTATGCTGTGTTACGGTTCCCGAGGCCTCGCCATAGGGCCGGGTTCCGTTTGGAGTTATGCAGTGATATGGCTCGTGATGCGATACGCTCAGCTATGATTATGTTTGTGTTCGGGGATGTACGGAGATTTGAAACCTTCTGGTGTTATGCTGTGTGTGGCGCCAGCGTCGGAGTGGCGACCACGTTCCTAAGCGTTTGCATGATTTCATTTGCATTATGTATACGTATATGATTTCGATACGGATTTTGACATACCAATTTGTGCTCCACTTTGACATCTGACTTGCTTTCGGTTTTGATCCATATTTCTGTACTCCGTGCTTTACATACTCAGTACATATTTCGTACTGACCCCCTTTCTTCGGGGGCTGCGTTTTATGCCCGCAGGTGCAGACATTGGTGATCCTCCGCAGTAGGCTTCACTCTTTGCTATTCCGGAGTACTCCTTTTTGATCCGGAGTCCACTTCTGGTACAGACTCCTTTTGCTTTGTATATATTCTGTACATTTGACTATTTGGGTACGGCGGGGCCCTGTCTCGCCATATGTCTTTGTTTTGAATTCGTAGAGGCCTGTAGTCATATATGTGGGGTAAGGGTCCTGTGTATGTTGGTTTGATTTCAATTCTGGTCTTAAAGCGGTCTGTTTGTTATGATGGCCCCAAATGGCCCTTATGCTTATGTTTACACTTTTGACCGGCGTTGTCTATTCCGCCGCTCCGTTTGTATTTGATATGGTATTTTGATTTGGCGTGACCGCTTAAGACATATTTTCATGAATTATGTTTGATATGATTTCCTAAAATTCGGAAATAAGTTTGGACCTTATAATGAATGTGTGATTCGGTCTGGGCACCCAGGTAGGGTGCCAGTCGCGGCCCACGGGGCTGGGTCGTGACAAAAGTGGTATCAGAGCGGTTTGTCCTCGGAATTTCTACAGGCCGTGTCTCGTAGAGTCTTGTTTATCGATGTGTTGTGCACCACATCTATAAACAGGAAGCTACAGGGCATTTAGGATGTTACTTTCTTTGGAATCTTAGATCGTGCGATAGAGCTGTGCTATTAGGATGATTTTGATCTGACCCGCTATTGTGTTTGCAGTGATGCCTCCGAAGAAGGCAACGGCGGCCCAGAAGGGCAAAGCGAGGATGGGAGAGACTAGCCAGGCACAGCGAGCTACCCGGGCTCGTGTTTATGATTTGCCTGAGGATGTGCCTCATTCTGAGGGGTCTGCTACACCCCCACTAGTACAGCTTGGAGTAGGACCTTCAGCAGCTCCAGAGGTCCGTGTACCCGCTCCTGAGACTCCAGCTCCTCAGCCGGGGGCGTAGGATCGGACCCTGAGGGAGGCTGTACAGCTGTTGACTACACTGGTAGCAGGACAGGCTCGCAGGCGCGGGCGGAGGGACGATGTTGACGATGACAGGCGGGACAGCCTGAGAGTTCGGGAGTTTCTGTTATGTGGCCCTCCAGAGTTCTTCGGGTCTAAGCCCGATGAGGACCCCCATGATTTTATTCGGGGGATGCGACGCTCACTGGACTTGGTCAGGGCTTCAGAGACCGAGTCGGTTGAGCTGGCTTCGCACAGGCTTCGAGATGTGGCTACCCACTGGTACGAGACTTGGGAGCTGTCTAGAGGAGAGGGTGCCCCTCCAGCCACTTGGGATCAGTTTGTGACAGCATTCACCCGCCACTTTTTGTCCCCAGAGTTACGGCGGGCGCGGGCTGATCGGTTCTTACGTCTACAGCAGAGGGGTCGGAGTGTTCCCGAGTATAACCTTGAGTTTGATTCTCTGGCCCGATATGCACCGGCCGTGGTACCAGATATGTCCGATCGGATGCACAGATATGTTATGGGATTGGATCGGTATTTGGTTGATAGCTGTATGGCAGTGTCATTGCAGGCAGACATGGACATTGCCCGACTTCAGGCCTATGCGATGGGTATGGAGGACCGTCGCAGGTCTGATCCTTCTGGCAGAGATCGAGATAGGAGGCCGCCCAAGAGGGCTAGGTCCGCAGGTTATGCTGGAGATTCCCGAGGCGGACAGCCTCAGCAGCAGCAGTCAGATAGACCTTTTCCTCCCTCCGGCCGGAGTACTCAGTCAGGCAGCCGGAGATTCGATAGTACGGGACCGTCTGGGGCCGGTCAGAGCTCCAGAGTGGCAGGTTCGCAGGTGTCCAGGGGTCCCAGCCAGGCCAGACCACCCAGGCCCCGTTGTCCTCATTGCGGGAAGTCTCATCCCGGGGAGTGTTACCGAGCGACTAGAGCTTGTTTTTCTTGTGGTGGTCAGGGCCACTTTATGAGAGACTGTCCATTGGCTAGCAGTTCTGGTAGTGCTGCTCCGCAGACAGGGTCAACCGCCGGTTCTTCATCTGTTCCATCTGTTGCACGCCCTGGAGGGCGAGGTATTTCAGCACCGGCAGGACGCGGTCGAGGCCGCGGGGGCGTTTCAGGTTCTAGCGGTCCCTCGAACCGCATATATGCTTTGGCCAGCCGCCAGGATCAGGAGGCTTCGCCAAACGTCGTCACAGGTACATTACTGGTTTTCTCCAGATCTGTATATGCATTGATTGACCCTGGCTCTACCTTATCATATATTTCCCCGCTCGTTGCTAGTAAGATTGGGATAGTGTCTGAGCCTATAGAGCCATTTGAGGTAGCTACGCCGGTTGGGGATTTTATTGTAGCGAGACAGATCTATAGGGATTGTTCTGTGACCATCTATGATCGTAGCACTAAGGCTGATCTGATACAGTTAGATATGCTTGAGTTTGACGTCATTATGGGCATGGACTGGTTGTCTTCCTGTTATGCTAATGTCGACTGCCAGAAAAAGGTAGTCCGTTTTCAGTTTCCAGGGGAGCCAGTCATAGAGTGGTTCGGATCTACAGCATCGCCGAGGGGTAAGTTTATTTCATACCTCAAGGCTAAGAAGATGATCCAGAAGGGGTATATCTATCATTTGGTTCGTGTGCACGATACTGCCGCGGAGGTACCTACCCTTCAGTCTGTTCCGGTCGTCAGTGAGTTTCCAGATGTATTTCCTGACGAGCTTCCTGGCCTTCCGCCTGAGCGGGAGATTGATTTCACTATAGAGCTGATGCCGGATACGCAGCCTATATCTATTCCTCCGTACAGGATGGCACCAGCTGAGCTGAAGGAGTTGAAAGAGCTGCTGAAAGATTTGTTGGATAAGGGCTTTATCAGACCCAGCACATCACCCTGGGGAGCACCGGTATTGTTTGTCAGAATGAAAGATGGGTCATTGCGGATGTGTATCGATTACCGGCAGCTTTATAAGGTGACTATTAAGAATAAGTATCCCCTCCCCCGGATTGATGACTTGTTTGATCAGCTGCAGGGTGCTAGACATTTTTCAAAGATAGATCTGCGCTCAGGGTATCATCAGGTGCGAGTACGGGAGTCAGATATCCCGAAGACTGCTTTCAGGACCCGGTACGGGCATTATGAGTTCAGAGTTATGTCTTTCGGGCTGACTAATGCTCCAGCAGTATTTATGGATCTGATGAACCGGGTATTTCAGCCTTTTCTGGATATGTTTGTTATTGTGTTTATTGATGACATCCTGATTTATTCGCGATCAGCCGAGGAGCATTCAAATCATTTGAGGACGGTACTTGGTATTCTTCGTCAGCAGAGGTTATATGCTAAATTCTCTAAGTGTGAGTTCTGGTTGACTTCTGTGGCATTCTTGGGCCACATTGTCGGCGCAGACGGTATTCGGGTCGACACGCAGAAGATTGAGGCTGTGCAGAATTGGCCCAGGCCTACTACACCGACAGAGGTGCGCAGTTTTCTGGGATTGGCCGGGTATTATCACAGGTTCGTGGAGGATTTTTCTTCTATTGCAGCACCACTGACGAGGCTTACCCAGAAAGCAGCAAAATTCCAGTGGACAGATGCCTGCGAGCGTAGCTTTCAGATGCTGAAGGAGAGATTGGTTACAGCACCAGTTTTGGCTCTTCCAGAAGGATCTGACGGGTATGTTGTCTATTGCGACGCCTCTGGTATTGGGATAGGATGTGTATTGATGCAGTACGGTCGAGTCATAGCCTATGCTTCCCGGCAGCTCAGACCGCACGAGAAGAACTATCCCACTCATGATCTTGAGTTGGCCGCGGTGATTCATGCTTTGAAGATTTGGCGGCATTATTTATATGGGGTCCATGTTGATATCTATACGGACCATAAGAGTCTCCAGTATATTTTTAAGCAGAAGGAGCTAAATTTGCGGCAGCGGAGATGGCTTGAGCTACTAAAGGATTACGACGTCGATATTCTGTACCATCCGGGGAAAGCCAATGTAGTAGCTGATGCGTTTGGGAGTTCGTTTGGTGGATTCTGGAGATTCTGGGATTTCTGTTCGTCCAATTGCTGAGTCATCTATTATTCAGGAGGTAAAGCGGCGCCAGTTTGAGGATCCTCTTCTGATTCGGTACAGAGATGTGGCCCTTAATAAAGCAAAGACTCAGTTTGAAATCTCGCCTGAAGGAGTATTATTATATGACGGCAGATTCTGTGTACCGGACATTGCGGGCTTACGACGGCAGATTATGGGCGAGGCACATAATGCACGGTATTCTGTTCATCCTGGTTCCACTAAGATGTATCGTGATCTCAGGTGTTTGTATTGGTGGGACGGCATGAAGAAAGATATTGCCGAGTTTGTTAGTCAGTGCCCGAACTGCCAGCAAGTTAAGATCGAGCATCAAAAGCCCGGTGGATTGTTACAGGGGATGGAGATTCCAGCCTGGAAATGGGAGATGATTAATATGGACTTCATTGTTGGGTTGCCGCGTACTCTACGCAGGTACGACTCAATTTGGGTTATTGTGGAAAGGCTGACGAAATCAGCCCATTTTCTTCCGGTCCGGACTACTTATTCGGCTGAGGACTATGCCAGATTATACATCAGAGAGATAGTCAGACTTCACGGGGTCCCTGTATCTATTATTACTGACCGAGGTGCCCAGTTTACAGCTAATTTCTGGAGGTCATTTCAGGAGGGATTAGGGACTCAGGTGAGCCTCAGTACAACTTTTCATCCTCAGACCGACGGGCAGGCCGAGCGCACTATTTAGATGCTCGAGGATATGTTGTGGGCCTGCGTTATTGACTTCAGGGGCAGCTGGGATGATCATTTGCCGCTTATAGAGTTTGCCTACAATAACAGTTATCACTCCAACATTCAGATGGCTCCGTACGAGGCCCTTTATGGCAGGAGATGCAGATCTCCTATTGGTTGGTTCGACGTCGGCGAGACTAAGTTGGTTGGGCCAGATGTGATCCAGGCAGCTGTAGATAAGGTGAAGCTTATTCGGGAGCGACTATTGGCTGCTCAGAGTCGACAGAAAGCTTATGCTGATAGACGACGTCGACCGTTAGAGTTCCAGATTGGTGACTGGGTATTCCTGAAGGTGTCGCCCATGAAGGGCGTTATGAGATTTGGTAAGAAGGGTAAGTTGAGCCCGCGGTACATCGGGCCATACCAGATTGTTCGGAGGATAGGCGCAGTCGCCTACGAGCTAGACTTGCCATCCGATTTGGAGGCCGTGCACCCGGTGTTTCATGTGTCCATGCTGCGGAAGTGTATTGGTGACCCTTCCAGGATATTCCCAATAGATGACCTTCAGGTGACGGAGCAGTTGTCTTATGACGAGCAGCCTGCATCTATTCTGGATCGTCAGGTGAGGAGATTGCGCACTAAGGAGGTGCCTTCTGTCAAAGTTCTGTGACGCAACAGTAACCGGGAAGAGATGACTTGGGAGGCGGAGGATGATATGAAGAAGAGATACCCTCATTTATTCCTTACGCCTCTTGTAATCTAGACTTTTGTATTTGTTGTACCAATGAACGGATGGACCATGTGTGCTAACTATATATAAAATGGTTTTCCCGTTATGTTTTTTGAGTTGTCATAAGATTTATTTAACATTCGGGGACGAATGTTCTTAAGGGGGGGAGAATGTTATGTCCCGTGTTTTCGTATAATTGGAAATCGAGAAATAATTACGACTTGTGTGTTATAAGGACATAATTTGATTTTAGTGAATATGACTATGTTGGTTATGGAATCGGTAATGTTAAGACATCGGGAAAGGCCGAGGGTAAATTTGGAATTTCGGAAATTAGTTTCGGGAATTGCAAAACGGGACGTTTTATGATTGGGCAAAGAAAAATACAACATAAAAATTGAGGCCCAATGTTTAGAGGTGGCCGGCCATATCCATGGCCCAAGCCCCTTTGTTAATGATCATGTGCTATGCACATGATCAAATATATAGATATATATCATGTTATATTTGGTAATTATCTAGAACAAGAACAAAAATTCAAGAACACCAAGCAAATAGAGCTCTCGGCCGAAGGAGAAAATAGAGAAAAAGAAAATTTTCCATGCTTTGTTTGAGGTCCAAAAATCTTAATTTCTACATAGTTGTGGAGTACTCAAGACCCTCTTCAACGGGGTATAATTAGTTTGGCACAAGAACTACGTTTGCGACAAGGCGGGGTTTCAAGAAAAGGTGAGAATTCTTACACTTTTATGATATAGAATTGATATTAATGTGTTAAGGATTGAGAATAGACGAGAATCCCGTAACTTTGGTGTATATAGAAAGCCGTGGGTGTGTGTGTATATTGTATGTTGGCCGTGAGCCTAGGAAGAAGAAAGTGGTGTGAATTGATTTTGTTTAGTTTGTATAATGTGTTGTTGTGATCTTTATGTCGTAAATGATTGATTGATGAATTAAATTGGCGTTGGAAAATGATTTCGGACATTATCGGAAAGTGTATACCTTTGGTATAATTGTGTATATCATTGTATATTTAGGGTGCTAAATACTTTAAATATGAGTTATAGTTGATATTAATGAATTCAGAATGAAACGACGCAAGTTAGAATGTTCGTCGTGAATTTTCGATGTTTTGAAGAATTATGGAAAGTAATGGATTTTGGGGCAATTTCGTGTATGGCTTGGATTGTATTTGGGATGTGATTGTATAAGTTTGAATGAGGAAATGAATACAATTATGTAGATATAGAGTTGGAGTTTTGGAAGTTTGAACGAAAGTTGCCAACTTAGGTAACAAAGTAGAACTTTGAAGCTAGAGTGGTTTGATTATTACTTGTGTTGTTTGATGATGTGTGGGCTGTTGTATTGATGTATTTTGAGCCGAGCTAAGTCTCGGGGATGTTAGATTTATAGGGGAAATGCTGCCGAAATTTTGGTAGGCAAAAATGAAGTTAAAGGCATTTTTTAAGCCTAAGAATCTCAATTGGTAACTTTGACCATTTGCAGATTTCAGACGAAACGGGACTTGACTTTTGGGAGAGCATACGACGTCTGTGAGGTATGTAAAGCTTCCCACTCCTTCGTTTGGCATATCTTAGTATGATAGGCAAATATGAGAACTTCCGGAGCATCTCTGCTCCTCGAGACCCGATCCACAGAAGAGTTACTATTCATTCAATTCAATTGAAGCCTAAGGGCTCTATTTTGGCTAGAAAGCCACCACTCGTCCGAAACCTATCGAAATGTGGTCGGGTAACTTAGAAATGATTAGGTATGACCTTTGGCATATAAATATTCGTAAAATGTGTTCGCCACCTCAATTTGACTCGAGGTGGGCCCGCTAACCCCTAGACGCCCTATTTGTCTTATTGGGCTGTCCTTTGAAATAGAGCTCGAAATGATACTTTCGATTTCGGAACTTCCTCCTACGGGGTATGTTTTGAATATTACGATACGCTAAGTTACGTTTTGAGCTATATGTACTACTTTGGAAACGTTTTGTGAAACGAAACCTTATATCGACTAAGTATCCGATTATTTTGTATTATGAAATGACTTATGGGATTACTCTGTTTTGAAAGACTATTTTGAAGTATGATTTGCATTTGTTTGCTCACGACTCCGCTCGTGCCTTATTATGACTTCGTTCACCGGTTCCCGGGCCGGTTTTGATTCGTGCGCCTTGTGATAATTCGGATGTATGCTGTGTTACGGTTCCCGAGGCATCGCCATAGGGCCGGGTTCCGTTTGGAGTTATGCGGTGATATGGCTCGTGATGCGATACCCTCACCTATGATTATGTTTGTGTTCGGGGATGTACGGAGATTTGAAACCTTCTGGTGTTATGCTGTGTGTGGCGCCAGCGTCGGAGTGGCGACCACATTCCTAAGCATTTGCATGATTTCGTTTGCATTATGTATACGTATATGATTTCGATACGGATTTTGACATACCAATTTGTGCTCCACTTTGACATCTGACTTGCTTTCGGTTTTGATCCATATTTCTGTACTCCGTGCTTTACATACTCAGTACATATTTCGTACTGACCCCCTTTCTTCGGGGGCTGCGTTTTATGCCCGCAGGTGCAGACATTGGTGATCCTCCGCAGTAGGCTTCAGTCTTTGCTATTCCGAAGTACTCCTCTTTGATCCGGAGTCCACTTCTGGTACAGACTCCTTTTGCTTTGTATATATTCTGTACATTTGACTATTTGGGTACGGCGGGGCCCTGTCTCGCCATATGTCTTTGTTTTGAATTCGTAGAGGCCTGTAGTCATATATGTGGGGTAAGGATCCTGTGTATGTTGGTTTGATTTCAATTCTGGTCTTAAAGCGGTCTGTTTGTTATGATGGCCCCAAATGGCCCTTATGCTTATGTTTACACTTTTGATCGGCGATGTCTATTCCGCCGCTCCGTTTGTATTTGATATGGTATTTTGATTTGGCGTGACCGCTTAAGACATATTTTCATGAATTATGTTTGATATGATTTCGTAAAATTCGGAAATAAGTTTGGACCTTATAATGAATGTGTGATTCGGTCTGGGCACCCAGGTAGGGTGCCAGTCGCGGCCCACGGGGCTGGGTCGTGACACCAGCGGTATTTATGGTTCTGATGAATCGGGTATTTCGGCCTTTTCTGGACATGTTTGTTATTGTGTTTATTGATGATATTCTGATTTACTCGCGATCAGCCGAGGAGCATTCAGATCATTTGAGGACGGTACTTGGCATTCTCCGTCAGCAGAAGTTATATGCTAAATTCTCAAAATGTGAATTCTGGTTGACTTATGTGGCATTCTTGGGCCATATTGTCGGTGCAGACGGTATGCGGGTCGATACGCAGAAGATTGAGGCTGTACAGAATTAGCCCAGGCCTACTACACCGACGGAGGTGCGCCGTTTTCTGGGATTGGCCGGATATTATCGCAGGTTCGTGGAGGATTTTTCTTCTATTGCAGCAGCACTGACGAGGCTTACCCAGAAAGCAGCAAATTTTCAGTGGACCGATGCCTGCGAGCGCAGCTTTCAGATGCTGAAAGAAAGATTGGTTACAGCACCAGTTTTGGCTCTTCTAGAGGGATCTGACGGGTATGTTGTCTATTGTGACGCCTCTGGTATTGGGATAGGTTGTGTATTGATGCAGCACGGTCGAGTCATAGCCTATGCTTCCCGGCAGCTCAGACCGCACGAGAAGAACTATCCCACTCATGATCTTGAGTTGGTCCCAGTAATTCATGCTTTGAAGATTTGGCGGCATTATTTATATGGGGTCCATGTTGATATTTATACGGACCATAAGAGTCTCCAGTATATTTTTAAGCAGAAGGAGCTAAATTTGCGGCAGCGGAGATGGCTTGAGTTACTAAAGGATTACGACGTTGATATTCTGTACCATCCGGGGAAAGCCAATGTGGTAGCTGATGCGCTTAGCCGCAAGTCCGTAGGCAGTCTGGCTGGTGTACCATCTGATAAGAGAGATTTGGTTCGTGATATTCATCAGCTGGCCAGCCTCGGAGTTCGTTTGGTGGATTCTGGAGATTCTGGGATTTCTATTTGTGCAGTTGCTGAATCATCCATTATTCAGGAGGTAAAGCAGCGCCAGTTTGAAGATCCTCTTTTGATTCAGTACAGAGATGTGGCCCTTAATAAAGCAAAGACTCAGTTTGAGATCTCGCCTGAAGGAGTATTATTATATGACGGCATATTCTGTGTACCGGACGTTGCGGGCTTACGGCGGCAGATTATGGGCGAGGCCCATAATGCACGGTATTCTGTTCATCCTGGTTCCACTAAAATGTATCGGGATCTCAGGTGTTTGTATTGGTGGGACGGCATGAAGAAAGATATTGCTGAGTTTGTTAGTCAGTGCCCGAACTGCCAGCAAGTTAAGATCGAGCATCAGAAGCCCGGTGGATTATTACAGGAGATGGAAATTCCAGCCTGGAAATGGGAGATGATTAATATGGACTTCATTGTTGGGTTTCCGCGTACTCTACGCAGGTACGACTCTATTTGGGTTATTGTGGACAGGCTGACGAAATCAGCCCATTTCCTTCCGGTTCGGACTACTTATTCGGCTGAGGACTATGCCAGATTGTATATCAGAGAGATAGTCAGACTTCACGGGGTCCCTGTATCTTTTATTACTGACCGAGGTGCCCAGTTTACAGCAAATTTCTGGAGGTCATTTCAGGAGGGATTAGGGACTCAAGTTAGCCTCAGTACAGCTTTTCACCCTCAGACCGACGGGCAGGCCGAGCGCACTATTCAGACGCTCGAAGATATGTTGCGGGCCTGCGTTATTGATTTCAGGGGCAGCTGGGATGATCATTTGCCGCTTATCGAGTTTGCCTATAATAACAGTTATCACTCCAGCATTCAGATGGCTCCGTACGAGGCCCTTTATGGCAGGAGATGCAGATCTCCTATTGGCTGGTTTGACGTTGGCGAGACTAAGTTGATTGGGCCAGATGTGATCCAGGAAGTTGTAGATAAGGTAAAGCTTATTCGGGAACGATTATTGGCTGCTCAGAGTCGACAGAAAGCTTATGCAGATAGACGACGTCGACCATTAGAGTTCCAGATCGGCGACTGGGTATTTCTGAAGGTGTCGCCCATGAAGGGTGTTATGAGATTTGGTAAGAAGGGTAAGTTGAGCCCGCGGTACATTGGGCCATATCAGATTGTTCGGAGGATAGGCGCAGTCGCCTACGAGCTAGACTTACCATCCGACTTGCAGGCCGTACACCCGGTATTTCATGTGTTTATGCTGCGGAAGTGTATTGGTGATCCTTCCAGGATATTCCCAGTTGATGACATTCAGGTGACGGAGCAGTTATCTTATGACAAGCAGCCTGTATCTATTCTGGATCGACAGGTGCGGAGACTATGCACTAAAGAAGTGCCCTCCGTCAAAGTCCTGTGGCGCAACAATAATCGGGAGGAGATGACTTGGGAGGCGGAGGACGAGATGAAAAGGAAATACCCTCACTTGTTCCCGACGTCAACAGGTAATCTAAACCTTTCAGTTTGTTATATTGGTTGATAAAAATAATTTTGTATGCCACTAATAATAAAGAACTCCCCCGCCTTGGTCATAAGACTTTATAAGGTTAATTTAACATTCGAGGACGAATGTTCTTAAGGGGGGAGAATATTATGTCCCGTGTTTTCGTATAATTGGGAAGCGAGAAATAATCAAGACTTGTGTGTTATAAGGAAATATTTTGATTCTAGTGGATATGACTATGTTGGTTATGAAATCATTAATGTTAAGACATCGGGCAAGGCCGAGGGTAAAATTTGGAATTTCGGAAATTAGTTTCGGGAATTACAAAACGGGACTTTTAATGAATTGGGCCAAGAAAAATAGAACAAAGAATTGAGGCCCAAAGACTATGGGTGGCCGGCCATAAGGCATGGTCCAAGCCCATTTGTTTTTTTGATCATGTGCCATACATGTGCCAACTTATTGGATAGATATCAACATTCACCTTAGAAATTAACAAGAAAAATCACAACTCCAACTTTGACTCCAAAACCCCTCTCGGCCGAACCAAGAAAGAAAGAAAGAAAAAAAAAATTCCAAGCCTTTGTGTTTGATCCAAATACCTTAGTTTTCCCATAGTTGTAAAGTACTCAAGACGCTCTCCGACGGGGTACAATTAGTTTGGCGAAAGGTGCGCGTTTGCGACAAGTCGGAAATTCAAGAAAAGGTATGAATTTTGCTATTCTAATGTTATGGAATTGGTATGAGTATGTTAAGGATTGATAATAGACGGGAATTCCGTAGTTTTGATGTATGTGTATGAAGCCGTGTGTGTATGTGTGTTTGGTATGCTAGCTGTCAGCTATATAGTGTGTAAGGCAAGGTGGAATGGATTTGTTAGTTCGTTAGTTGCGTCGTTGTGACCTTTATAACGTAAATGAATGTTTAACGAATTGAATTGGTGTTGGGAAACGATTTCGGAACTTTATGGGAAAGTATATACCTTTGGTATATTTGTGTATATCATTGTATATCCATGATATTAAAGCTTTAAATATGACTTATGGTTGATGTTAATGAATTTAAAGTGAAACAATGCGAGTTAGAATGTTCGGCGTAATTTTTGATGTTTTGGATGAAATATGGAAAGTAATGAACTTTGGGAAATTTTGTATATGGTTTGGAACATATTTGGGATGTGATTGAATAATCTTGAATGAGTGAATGAATACAATAATGTGGATATAGATTTGGAATTTTGAAGTTTGAATGAAGAGTTGCCAACTTATGTAATAAGGTAGAATTTTGAAGTTAGAATGGTTTGATTATGGTTTATGTCGTTTGATGATGTTTGGGTTGTTGTTGTTGATATATTTTGAGCCGAGCTAAGTCTCGGGGGTGTTAGATTTTGTAGGGGAAATGCTGCCGAAATTTCGGTAGACAAAAATCAAGTTAATGGAAATTTTAAGCCTAAGAACCTCTAATTGGTAACTTTGACCATTTGCAGATTTCGGACGAAACGGGATTTGATTTTTGGGAGAGCATAAGACGTCTATAAGGTATGTAAAGTTCCCCACTTCTTCGTTTGGCATGTCTTAGTATGGTAGGTGAATATCGGAACCTCCGGAGCAATTCTGCTCCTCGAAACCCGATCCACAGAATAGTTACTATTCATTCAATTCAATTGAAGCCTAAAGGCTCTATTTTGGTTAGAATGCAACCAAATGTCCGAAACCTATCGAAATGTGATCGGGTCACTTGGAAATGATTATGTATGACCTTTTGGCCTTTAAATGTTCGTAAATTATGTTCGCCGCCTCGATTTGACCCGAGGTGGGCCCGCTAACCCCGAGACGCCCTATTTGTCCTATCGGGCTCTCTTTTTTTGGATGAACTTCGATATGAGATCTTCGACTTTGAAACTTCCCTCTATGAAATATGTTTTGACTACTATGATATGTTAAGCTCCGTTTGAGCCATACGTACCGCCTTGGAAACATTTCGTGAATTAAACTTCCATATCAAGTAATCATTTGTCTATTTTGGTCTATGAAATGACTTGTGAAATTATTAAGTTTTGAAAAGCTATTTTAAAATATGATTTGCATTCGTTCGCTCACGACTCCGCTCGTGCCTTATTATGACTTCGTTCACCGGTTCCCAGGCCGGTTATGATTCGTGCGCCCTATGATAATTCGGCCGTATGCTGTGTTACGGTTCCCGAGGCCTCGCCATAGGGCTGGGTTCCGTTTGGAGTTATGCTGTGATATGGCTGGTGATGCGATACGCTCCCATATGTATGTGTTCGGGGATGTACGGAGATTTGAAACCTTCCGGTGTTATGCTGTGTGTGGCACCAGCGTCGGAGTGGTGACCACGTTCTTGAGCTTTGCATGATTTCGTTTGCATTATGTATATGTATATGATTTTGATACGGATTTTGACATACAGATTTGTACTTCCCTTTGATATCCGGTTTGCTTTCAGTTTTGGCCCATATTTCTGTACTCCGTGCTTTACATACTCAGTACATATTTCGTACTGACCCCCTCTCTACGGGGGCTGCGTTTCATGCCCGCAGGTACAGACATTGGTGATCCTCCACCGTAGGCTTCACTTTTCTGCTATTTCGGAGTACTCCTCCTTGATCCGGAGTCCACTTCTGGTACAGACATCTTTTGCTATGTATATTTTGTACATTTGACTATTCGGGTACGGCGGGGTCCTGTCTCGCCATATGTCTTGTTTTGGATTCGTAGAGGCCTGTAGTCATGTTTGTGGGGCGAGGGTCCTATATGTGTTTGTTTGACTTTGATATTTGGTCTTAAAGCGGTCCGTTTGTTATGATGGCCCTAAATGGCCCTTATGCTTACATTTGCACTTATGACCGGCGATGTCTATTCCGCCGCTCCTTTCGGATTCGATATGATATTTTGATATGTGCGACCGCTTAAGACATATTTTGATATAAATTATGTTTGATATGACTTTTATGAAATTTTGAAATAAGTTTGGATTCGGTAAATGAATGTGCGATTTGGTCTGGGTACCCAGGTAGGGTGCCAGTCGCGGCCCACGGGGCTGGGTCGTGACATAAAGTTTCCCCTTTTTCCTTCAGTAGGACTGAATTGAAAATGTTACCAAATGTTTGAAAACTCCCTAACAGCTAGAAATTGCACCAATGAGACCCGACTACCATAAAACCCTCACAAGTAACGCCATGACATGTAATATATGTAAATTTGGTACGCCGCCTCATTTGATCCGAGGTGGGCCCACGGTTTCTCGGATTTACCTTTTTACTCTGCTTGACTTACTTTGATGCTGAAACCAAAAGAAACCTTCGATCCTTATTCCATTACCAAATGACAAGTACTGTACCTATCCCAACGAGACTACTTCCATGATAATAATGATAACGATGATGTCAGAAAGGAGGATATGTCTAAGATAAGTACGACAAGAATGATCCCACGACTAAGAGTCTTGAGCTAAGAATCCAATGTGAATATGGAAGTGTTATACTAGTTTCTAAAAGACTTCAAAGCATATGGATTAATGGTTATAATGCCGATGATCTTTTTCTATGCCTCCTCTTAAAGCTATTTTCCGTTGGTAGTCTCGCCTCAATTATCGTTCCTTCAAGGTGAGACAAGTGACCCGATTATTCCATAATGTAATCGGACGATTTCGACCTTACGTCACTCCGATGGACACACGACTTTCTTTGGGCTCTCATGCATGCCAATTGTATGATATATGAATATGAATGTGAATATGTATATGTATATGCATATGTATATGGGGAAGGGGAAGGGCCACTGTTATATCACCACCTGATTCAGCTGGATTTCATCCCGGACGCGGGATGCCCGGACGCGGGATTATGGGAGCGCCGGATACGGCGTCTGTATTTGTGATATATATATATAATATTTTGGGACACTGTTGGGGAGGGGGTGGGAGAGCCGATGTACTCGGCGTCTGTGAATGTAAATGAAGGACACCGTTTTCTGAAATGTTCTGTTTTCTGTATATGTAAATAAGAAACACCATTTTTCTGAAAAAGAAACTAAGAATGCATGACATCTGCAGAAAGGCAATCATATGTACAGGTTACATCTGTCCCAGGATAAGCTCCTTATGTCTATTCTGTTAGTGTTCATACTGTATATTCCTTATTATGGTACTATTCATGCTTTACATACTCAGTACATTACTCGTACTGACCCCTCTTCTTCGGGGGCTGCGTTCATGCCGCGCAGGTACACCAGATGAGTCACAGCTATCATAGAAGATGTTCCAGCGGAGTTGGCAGGCTCCACTTGTACTGGAGTGCTGCCGAGTCAGAGTATCTGAGCCATGATGTTTGTTTGATGTTAGAGACTTTGCAGACAGAGTCGTGGGTATAGAGTGTCGATAATATGTTATATCATAAAGTCCATGTGATTACAGATTCTGTTTGATTTGAATACGATGGAAAAAAGAAATCTCTTGAAAGTTTTACTATGTTTTCCATTTTTATTGATATAAGAGTCTAAGGAAGTTAAGTATGTAACAAGAGTCAGCGGGTTCGCTCGGCTCCGGATATGGGGTCGGGTGCCCATCACACCCTAGTAAAGTCGGGGTGTGACAAAGTGGTATCAGAGCAGGTCGGTCTAAGGGGTTGTCTGCAAAGTCGTGTCCGGTAGAGTCCTGTTTATGGGTGTGAAGCCGGCCACATTTATAGACAGGAGGCTGCGGGGCATCTAGGAAATGTTGACCTTCATTCAGTCTTAGATCGTGCGATAGAGCTAAGCCATAGGAAATGAGATTCCTGGTACTAATCGTTAATTTTCACAGACGTCCAATAGCGACGGAGAAAGGCGAATGACGACACGGTAAGACACAGAGGTAAGTTGGGATATTTGTTCTGTTACTTGGGACAGGAAGTTCTAAATGGCTGGAATATGTCATACAGTTGTATGTTCTGTAAAGTATCGTTGATAATTGTTACGTACAGACTGTGAAGAGTGGGAATGGTAAAGGAGATTCTGTCAGAATGGATACGCCTAACAGGAAGGCGCGTGGAAAGGAAATATTGCAAACCGGCAATAGGTAAGATGCGTTGTTCCAGAAAGGTCATGGATTTGGTATGGCAACGGAGGTGTGAACGTTACTATCGAGAATCCGGAAGTCCAGAATAGGGGGTAGCCATATACACAGGCGGAAGGTGAACATTGGAAATCAAAGAGGGTAAAACGGTAATTATAAAAGAAATGACATGTTACGAAAATGTTTCGGAGCCTGTAAGACTTTGACTTGCTCCAGAGCATGCAATAAAGGTCATGTGAGGAAGCTGACGCGAAAATATCGGCATTAAGGCACCGAATTTCAGTGAAGCTTTTGGGTTAAGCGTGCTCAGCTGGGAGCAATTTCATGATGGGTGACCCCCTGGGAAGTTTATAAGGAATTTTACATATTCTGACATAAAAGACAAATGGAAAACTAGAATAGCCTACGTGAAACTACGGCATATAAGGTGGCTGGAGACCATAAGAAGACACGTAGAACAAGGCAGACTAGCTCGGTGAAAGGACAGAAAGTGCACTACAGTCCCGGGATTAGTATAGGCTTGAACAACGCTTGAAAGTATTTTGTGAACTAGTTGATAGTAAATATGTATGTATATATGAATGTGTAAGATATCCCGCATATGATTGTATCGGTGGCGTGCGAACCCCAACAACCGAAACTACGGGAAGAAAGGTATTGATCACGCAAAGGTGCAGAAGTACGAGTGACAGCAAGAATAAATGGTGCCACCGTCATAAGGTAAATCGTTATTATTTTACCGTGGGTTAGAATTGAAAGATTTTGTGCAGCGATACTTGGAAAGGAAAGAGAGTAAATGGATGGAAGATAGAAATCTTAAATGTAGAAAAAGAGTGAGAGTTAAGAAAACCTTAGTAAGTGAAATCCCCGCGAGAAATTAATGGTAAAAGTACGAGACCACTAGGATGAAAATTCAAGTAGGCATGTGAGACGAGATAGAGTGAGGCAAAAGGAAACAAGGAGAAATGTGGAGAGGTTGAGAGTTGATTTCAACAAGTAGGTCTAAGAGAATGGTGACCAGGGTAGAGGAATGTGAAGTAAGAGAAGGAATGCTCAGGATGGTGATGGTGTTAAGATCTGTAAAAGGACAAGTATGTAGCTATAGTAATATTCTTAGAGGTCTAAGAAAGTAACGGGATGCTTAAGAAATACGGACGCACAGCTACAACACGAACACGTAGTTAAGAAAGAATTACGAGCAAGAGAGCTAAGCAAGTGAACAGACGAATAAAGGATAGAAAGGTATATAAATGTGGACAAATGAGGACCTAGACAGGAAGTAAAAGAAAAGCTTAAGATAAGAAGTTTTCGTTATGTTTGGCACAAAGCTGGAAAAGAAAGGAGGGATAAAGGTATAAGCGAAGACTTCATAAAGGACTATGAGCATATAAGGAACCCCTTAAAGGGGGGGGGGGGAGGCCATATTGGGCTTACAGGGAATGACGATAAACGAAACGAGTACCAGCACATGAAGTCAAAGACAAGTGTACCTGTATTGAGAGATACGAAAAGAGACTAAAGAATAGTTGTAGTAAGAATCTGAAGGTGTGGCTTTTGCTAAGATATGGTCACGAAACAGTAACAGAAAAGAGATGATCTGAGAAAGACAAGGACAAAATGTCGGCCCAGTAGATTAGGAAACCCATGACACAGAATAAGGACCCATACGAGGACGGAAAGGCTCGACTATATGGAATGGGCATGGAGAAACGGGTAACTATAAAAGAAACCCCATCCCGAAGAGTTACAAGACCCTATAAGGTCAGTTGAACATTCGAGGACGAATGTTCTAAAGGGGGGGAGGATGTCATAGCCCGCATATTGTACGTTTGGAAATTTCAAAGTCGACGTGGAAAATAAAGGGCAAGATTATTTCTTAAGAAATCATTTTCATGTACGGGTTGTTATGAGTATTATTTATGACTATTATTAGTATGAAAATTGTGTAGAAATCTAAGGGCAAAAAAATGGTAATATTGAGAAAGGTCGAGGGACAAAACGGTAATTTCACGAAAATGTCATGAAAGTTCTTGAAAGGGGGCCATTTGGTCCACATTTTTATTTAATGGGGGGCTAAAGTTGCAAAGAAGAAAAATTTAGTCTTCTTAATTTCAAGAAAACTCTAGAGAATTAAGGAAAGTTGGAGAAAGAAAATAAGGGCATGTGACACCATGTGCCCCTTGTATATATAAATATAACCAAGTCTTGAAACTAAAGACAAAACCACCACATTATAACTCTAGAAATTTCAAGAGAAAGAGAGGAAGTGAGAGAAGCAACCATTCGGCCATAGGGGCTGGCCGAATTGGTCCTTGGGGATGCAATGGAGAAAATTTCTTTCTCCTTGTCTCTCTACTAATTATAAGGTCCTCTTCGACGTGGAGTAGTTGTTAGAGCAAGAAAAACATCCGTTTGCGTAATTGGGGAGCTAGCCGCGGGAGAAGTTACTTGGAAGAGGTAAGACTCAATCTTGATTTTTATATGATGTGTGTGTCTTGTGGATGATTGTGGAAAGTGGAAGTGAATGAAGTTCTTGAAAATATGGTGTTATGTGTGTTGGCCGAATGCATGGGTGTGTGTAGAAAGATGAAATGATTTTTTTTTACTTATTAGTTGGATTATTGTTGTGTGCAAAGTAGAGAAATGGATGAAGTATATGGAAGTATGTGTGTTTGATGTGTGGCCGTGAAATATATATATATATATATATATATATATATATATATATATATATATATATATATATATATATATATATATAGTGTATGGCCGTGTATATTGTGTATTATGTTGAAATGATGAACGAATTTTATTTAATGTTATGGTTGTTATCGTATGTGGAGATGAATAAAAGTCATGAAAATATGGAGATTGTAAGTGGCCGTGTATGGTATGTGTGATGTTGTGAGGAAAGATTGAATTGATGTAGCATGTTGTTGTTGTTGTAATGTGTAGAGATGGATGAAATTGTATGGAAATATGTAAGAAGTTGTTGTGGCCGAGAATGGCATTGTTTGGTAAGTTATGGTAAATGGATGTAATTTGATATTATGGTTGTCGTCGTTATGGATTATGCGATATAGAATGAATGGCGTGGTTGAAGTTAAAGGTCTCGGATGAAATAGTATGTCGAATAAGTTGATTTGAACATTATGTGAATTGAATTGAATTAAATTAAATTGAATTGGATTGAACCGACTATTGAATTGTTGCTGGAATAATTGCTAGTATTGTTGTTGGTTTGGCCGGGTCAAATTCCCGGATTGTTGTAATCGATTTGGGGCCGAGCCGTATTCTCGGGGTAGGTACATTTACAGGGGAAATGCTGCCGAAATTTCGGCAGACAAAGTGTTACCTTAAGGAATCAACTTCTAAAGGCTCTAATCAAGTTTTGGTAAACATGACCAATTTGTAGATTTTGGCGGATTTGGAGCGCGAATCTGGAGTAGCATAAGGAGCGGAAAAAGGTATATAAGGCTTCACCCTTCCTTCTATGGCATGTCTTAGACGTAATATGTTGGATAAGAACCTCGGGGACTCTTCTACCCTCCAGAATCCGCACTTAAAGTTTCCCCTTTTTCCTTCAGTAGGATTGAATTGAAAATGTTACTAAATGTTTGGAAACTCCCTAACAGCTAGAAATTGCACCAATGAGACCCGACTACCATAAAACCGTCACAAGTAACGCCATGACATGTAATATATGTCAATTTGGTACGCCGCCTCATTTGATCCGAGGTGGGCCCACGGTTTCCCGGATTTACCTTTTTACTCCGCTTGACTTACTTTGATGCTGAAACCAAAAGAAACCTTCGATCCTTATTCCATTTCCAAATGACAAGTACTGTACCTATCCCAACGAGACTACTTCCATGATAATAATGATAACGATGATGTCAGAAAGGAGGATATGTCTAAGATAAGTACGACAAGAATGATCCCACGACTAAGAGTCTTGAGCGAAGAATCCAATGTGAATATGGAAGTGTTATACTAGTTTCTAAAGACTTCAAAGCATATGGATTAATGGTTATAATGCCTATGATCTTGTTCTATGCCTCCTCTTAAAGCTATTTTCCGTTGGTAGTCTCGCCTCAATTATCGTTCCTTCAAGGTGAGACAAGTGACCCGATTATTCCATAATGTAATCGGAGGATTTCGACCTTACGTCACTCCGATGGACACACGACTTTCTTTGGGCTCTCATGCATGCCAATTTTATGATATATGAATATGAATGTGAATATGTATATGTATATGCATATGTATATGGGGAAGCGGAAGGGGCACTGTTATATCACCACCTGATTCAGCTGGATTTCATCCCGGACGCGGGATGCCCGGACGCGGGATTATGGCAGAGCCGGATACGGCGTCTGTATTTGTGATATATATATAATATGTTGGGACACTGTTGGGGAAGGGGTGGGAGAGCCGATGTACTCGGCGTCTGTGAATGTAAATGAAGGACACCGTTTTCTGAAATGTTCTGTTTTCTGTATATGTAAATAAGAAACACCGTTTTTCTGAAAAAGAAACTAAGCATGCATGACATCTGTAGAAAGGCAATCATATGTACAGGTTACATCTGTCCCAGGATAAGCTCCTTATGTCTATTCTGTTAGTGTTCATACTGTATATTCCTTATTATGGTACTATTTATGCTTTACATACTCAGTACATTACTCGTACTGACCCCTCTTCTTCGGGGGCTGCGTTCATGCCGCGCAGGTACACCAGATGAGTCACAGCTATCATAGAAGATGTTCCAGCGGAGTTGGCAGGCTCCACTTGTTCTGGAGTGCTGCCGAGTCAGAGTATCCGAGCCATGATGTTTGTTTGATGTTAGAGACTTTGCAGACAGAGTCGTGGGTATAGAGTGTCGATAATATGTTATATCATAAAGTCCATGTGATTACAGATTCTGTTTGATTTGAATACGAAGGAAAAAAAAATCTCTTCAAAGTTTTACTATGTTTTCCATTTTTATTGATATAAGAGTCTAAAGAAGTTAAGTATGTAACAAGAGTCAGCGGGTTCGCTCGGCTCCGGATATGGGGTCGGGTGCCCATCACACCCTAGTAAAGTCGGGGTGTGACAAAGTGGTATCAGAGCAGGTCGGTCTAAGGGGTTGTCTGCAAAGTCGTGTCCGGTAGAGTCCTGTTTATGGGTGTGAAGCCGGCCACATTTATAGACAGGAGGCTGCGGGGCATCTAGGAAATGTTGACCTTCATTCAGTCTTAGATCGTGCGATAGAGCTAAGCCATAGGAAATGAGATTCCTGGTACTAATCGTTAATTTTCACAGACGTCCAATAGCGACGGAGAAAGGCGAATGACGACACGGTAATACACAGAGGTAAGTTGGGATATTTGTTCTGTTACTTGGGACAGGAAGTTCTGAATGGCTGGAATATGTCATACAACTGTATGTTCTGTAAAGTATCGTTGATAATTGTTACGTACAGACTGTGAAGAGTGGGAATGGTAAGGGAGATTCTGTAAGATTGGATACGCCTAACAGGAAGGCGCGTGGAAAGGAAATATTGCAAACCGGCAATAGGTAAGATGCGTTGTTCCAGAAAGGTCATGGATTTGGTATGGCAACGGAGGTGTGAATGTTACTATCGAGAATCCGGAAGTCCAGAATAGGGGGTAGCCATATACACAGGCGGAAGGTGAACATTGGAAATCAAAGAGGGCAAAACGGTAATTATAAAAGAAATGACATGTTACGAAAATGTTTCGGAGCCTGTAAGACTTTGACTTGCTCCAGAGCATGCAATAAAGGTCATGTGAGGAAGCTGACGCGAAAATATCGGCATTAAGGCACCGAATTTCAGTGAAGCTTTTGGGTTAAGCGTGCTCAGCTGGGAGCAATTTCATGATGGGTGACCCCCTGGGAAGTTTATAAGGAATTTTACAAATTCTGACATAAAAGACATATGGAAAACTAGAATAGCCTACGTGAAACTACGGCATATAAGGTGGCTGGAGACCATAAGAAGACACGTAGAACAAGGCAGACTAGCTCGGTGAAAGGACAGAAAGTGCACCACAGTCCCGGGATTAGGATAGGCTTGAACAACGCTTGAAAGTATTTTGTGAACTAGTTGATAGTAAATATGTATGTATATATGAATGTGTAAGATATCCCGCATATGATTGTATCGGTGGCATGCGAACCCCAACAACCGAAACTACGGGAAGAAAGGTATTGATCACGCAAAGGTGCAGAAGTACGAGTGACAGCAAGAATAAATGGTGCCACCGTCATAAGGTAAATCGTTATTATTTTACCGTGGGTTATAATTGAAAGATTTAGTGCAGCGATACTTGGAAAGGAAAGAGAGTAAATGGATGGAAGATAGAAATCTTAAATGTAGAAAAAGAGTGAGAGTTAAGAAAACCTTAGTAAGTGAAATCCCCGCGAGAAATTAATGGTAAAAGTACGAGACCACTAGGATGAAAATTCAAGTAGGCATGTGAGACGAGATAGAGTCAGGCAAAAGGAAACAAGGAGAAATGTGGAGAGGTTGAGAGTTGATTTCAACAAGTAGGTCTAAGAGAATGGTGACCAGGGTAGAGGAATGTGAAGTAAGAGAAGGAATGCTCAGGATGGTGATGGTGTTAAGATCTGTAAAAGGACAAGTATGTAGCTATAGTAATATGCTTAGAGGTCTAAGAAAGTAACGGGACGCTTAAGAAATACGGACGCACAGCTACAACACGAACACGTAGGTAAGAAAGAATTACGAGCAAGAGAGCTAAGCAAGTGAAAGGACGGATAAAGGATAGAAAGGTATGGAAATGTGGACAAATGAGGACCTAGACAGGAAGTAAAAGAAAAGCTTAAGATAAGAAGTTTTCGTTATGTTTGGCACAAAGCTGGAAAAGAAAGGAGGGATAAAGGTATAAGCGAAGACTTCATAAAGGACTATGAGCATATAAGGAACCCCTTAAAGGGGGGGGGAGGCCATATTGGGCTTACAGGGAATGACGATAAACGAAACGAGTACCAGCACATGAAGTCAAAGACAAGTGTACCTGTATTGAGAGATACGAAAAGAGACTAAAGAATAGTTGTAGTAAGAATCTGAAGGTGTGGCTTTTGCTAAGATATGGTCACGAAACAGTAACAGAAAAGAGATGATCTGAGAAAGACAAGGACAAAATGTCGGCCTAGTAGATTAGGAAACCCATGACACAAAATAAGGACCCATACGAGGACGGAAAGGCTCGACTATATGGAATGGGCATGGAGAAACGGGTAACTATAAAAGAAACCCCATCTCGAAGAGTTACAAGACCCTATAAGGTCAGTTGAACATTCGAGGACGAATGTTCTAAAGGGGGGGAGGATGTTATAGCCCGCATATTGTACGTTTGGAAATTTCAAAGTCGACGTGGAAAATAAAGGGCAAGATTATTTCTTAAGAAATCATTTTCATGTACGGGTTTTTATGAGTATTATTTATGACTATTATTAGTATGAAAATTGTGTAGAAAGCTATGGGCAAAAAAATGGTAATATTGAGAAAAGTCGAGGGACAAAACGGTAATTTCACGAAAATGTCATGAAAGTTCTTGAAAGGGGGCCATTTGGCCGTGTGTCACATGTATGTGGCATAAGTCCACATTTTTATTTAATGGGGGGCTAAAGTTGCAAAGAAGAAAAATTTAGTCTTCTTAATTTCAAGAAAACTCTAGAGAATTTAGGAAAGTTGGAGAAAGAAAATAAGGGCATGTGACACCATGTGCCCCTTGTATATATAAATATAACCAAGTCTTGAAAATAAAGACAAAACCACCACGTTCATGCCGCGCAGGTACACCAGATGAGTCACAGCTATCATAGAAGATGTTCCAGCGGAGTTGGCAGGCTCCACTTGTTCTGGAGTGCTGCCGAGTCAGAGTATCCGAGCCATGATGTTTGTTTGATGTTAGAGACTTTGCAGACAGAGTCGTGGGTATAGAGAGTCGATAATATGTTATATCATAAAGTCCATGTGATTACAGATTCTGTTTGATTTGAATACGATGGAAAAAAAAATCTCTTGAAAGTTTTACTATGTTTTCCATTTTTATTGATATAAGAGTCTAAGGAAGTTAAGTATGTAACAAGAGTCAGCGGGTTCGCTCGGCTCCGGATATGGGGTCGGGTGCCCATCACACCCTAGTAAAGTCGGGGTGTGACAGAGAGTTAGGTTGAAATTACTTGAGGATATAGAAGTTAGTCGAGGGTTAGGTTAAGTTCTCTCGGGGATTAGAAATAAGGTTGATGAACTAAGATTAATGTGATTCAAATAATGTGATAAGATTACGAGAAGGGACATAAGAGGGGAATCAATGATAAGCAAGGAGTCATTCGAGAGGTGAGTTAGTATAAAAAAAAAGAGTAAGCTTTAACGAGTAAAGAATGAAACAAGGAAGAGAAAGAAACATGATTATATGTGTTTGAGGAAAGGGAGTAACGTGATATTAGTAAGTGTTTTAATTGGACACGAGTAATGTCTTCATTTAACATTCGAGGACGAATGTTTCTAAGAGGGGAAGGATGTTACCCCCAGAAAATTTTGCGTAACTAAGGTTGTAGACGGCTTAATGTGAGCTCAAGGAGAGCAAATATTACAAGTATAAAAGATGAAATTCTACTGTATTAGCATGAGCACAGCATGAGTATGATATTTGGAATGATACGTTAAAAGATATATAGCCCTCGTAACCGTAAGCTGAGGTGGGGCCCACATGATGGGGATTTTATAAAGGACATATGAAAAGTTATACGGACAATATATGTGAAGTTAAACACAACTCAAGAAGGACCCTTAAGCCAAATCCAAGTGTAAGGCCTCCAAAAAGATCGTTTTAAGTTACGTTTTCGGGTGATCTGACTTTGGGAGGCCATAACCCCATCATTATTTGAGAATTTTGGAAAACTCCTAAAATGAAAGTTGTAGATAATTGAAATACCTTTCCAACCATAGGTCGTGGGCCTGCATGTGACATAGAGATAAAAAGTTATGGAGTTTTGAGGCAGAAAGGTCAAGCTGTGCTGTGGGCTCGGCCCAACCCGATTCCAAGTCGGGTCAGGCCCACTTCCCTTGCTATTTAAGATAAATTTTCAGCCTTATCTGCGTCATTTTTCATACCAAGGGTCCAGAATACTTTAGATATAGAGAGAGGAGAGTTAGAGAGAGAAAGTGGAGAATTGATCATGTTCGAGGCCCCGAATCCCGAGGCTCGTGAAGGATAAAGTGTAGTACGAGTTGTCGTCATCATTTTAAGCTAAATATTAATCTTGGGGGATGATATTTTCGTGGTTGAGCTGCTGCTAAGGTATGTATAAGATTCCTTTTAGGCTATTAAAGTGTTTATTTAGAGTTTTAATGGATTAGAACGGAGGAAATAATGTTAAAAGCTCGTTTGGCATTTGGGAGAATAAAGTGTATGAAGATATCGTATACAAAGCGTATACCGGGCCATTTTGGTGTATATCCTTGGGAGTTGATACTTTGAGTTTAAAAAGGCTTATATGAGATGGTTCTTGTTGCTGTTAATTTAGCTGAATTGGATTCTTGGGGTTGTCGAGTTTATAAAGGAAATGCTGTCGAAATTCCGTTAGAAATAAAGATAAGTTTAAGGCATTGATTATAAGGACATATATGGGATTGATTGTTGGTAAATTGGTATTGTTGATAGATTAGCATGACCCGAAGATGGGCTGTGGTTAGCTGGAAAACGGCAAAGGTATGTAAGGCAAACCTTGCTTCCTTTGGCATGATTCTTGCTGTTATTCATTTTATATGTACTCCATATGATTCCATTCTTAGACGAATAAGGTCTAAATGTTTCTTGTGATGGCTTATTGATATTGTACTCCTATTCTGTTCCAACGGGAACACCCATAAGGTGCTAGGTTGAGTTGTGTATATGGTTTTACTAATGATTTCGAGGAAATGGGTTTTATAATAAAGGAAACATAAAGTTTGATTTTCAAAACCACTCCGAAAGGGGTGCGAGATTTTACTACTTCATTTCATTTACGATTTCTGTTTACATTCCATAATATCATCCCTTTATATTGATATGATCATTTATTCTTTGGGTAGGGAAATAAGATGAAATTGATTAGAATATAAGTAGTAAGAATTTCATAACAATTCTACCCTCAAACCTGGAAGTATGTCCTCCTAAGTCTAGTGAGATACAAATTTGATAACTTCTTATGAAAGACTAAGGCTACTAACTGGATTGTGATGACTTGGTTAGTGACTTATGATATGAATTGAAATTGATATTTGTGTATTGAGTTTGAGTTGATATTAAGCCGGAAGCGGCTGCCCGAAGGGGCCATCATTATTATGCCGGAAGCGGCCGTCCGAAGGGTCTATTATGATACTAGCCGGAAGCGGCTGTCCGAAGGGACTATTCTGTTAAGATGTTGAAAGCGGTATATGTGTTGGATTGCATTATTTACTTAAAGATTGTTTGGAGACTTCGTGTGCACATTTATGTCTCTTCTAGCGAAGGCTGCAGGTGTTGAGTTAGGTTGCGATTTCTTCTCTCCTAAGTCAAATTATGATTATGACTTGTTACCACCTTACATACTCAGTACATTGTCTGTACTGACGTCCTTTTGCCTGGGGGCGCTGCGTTCATGCCCGCAGCCCCAGATTGGTTGACAGGTTAAGTGTATAGCTAGAATGCTTGGACGTCAGCTGGGATTGGCAAGTTCCACCTCATTCTGGAGCTGTGCTGAGTCATGTATAGATATGTATGATTACGGGTATCTTAGGGCCTTGTCCTGACACATAATGTTCAGTTTACTTCTTAGAGACTTCTGCAGATAGTGTCCTGTGGTATGCTTGTCGAGATGTTGACAAAGTGATGTCACTTAACTCACTTATGGATTTTAAAAGAGTATGTATATTAGACGATTTCAATTGGTTTAGCGTACTTATTTAATTGAAAGTTTTCATAATCGTTATAAAGATAATGATTTCTATTGCGAAAAGTTTTATGTTCTTAAAAGTTTTTGAAATGACAGGTTTCGATAGAGCGTATGTCTAATGGTTTGCTTGACTCTAATGAGAGTCGGGTGCCCGTCATGCCCTACCATTGCTAGGGTGTGACAAAGTGGTATCAGAGCAGTTCGTTCTAGGGGTTGTCTGCAAAGCCGTGTCAGGTAGAGTCTTGTTCATGGGTGTGTTGTCGACCACACTTATGAACAGGTGGCTACAGGGCATCTAGGATGGTTTCCCTTCATTCAGACCATAAATTGTGCTATAGAGATGTGTTATAGGCCTTGAATCCTTGCTGCTAATTTTAAGATTTGAATTTTGATTAAGAGATTGTAAAGTGATCCATGATTGCGAAATTGGAATTGTTCGTAAGAAAGATAAGTTCTCTGATGATTAATGATTGCTATTGGAGGTAAGTGCTGCAGGTTAAGGATTGCAGTAAGAAAGGTATGCTTCTTAGCGAATTGAGAATGCCATTGTGAAGATAATTTGTACAGGTATGTATAGGGTGTTGTAATATGATTTTGGCCCTGTGAGGCAAGTTGATATATTTTGATTGTGGCCCTGTGAGGCAAGTTGATATTTTGATTGTTGCCTTCTAAGGCTTGTTGGTTAGCTGTATACAGCTGGGTAGTACAAATTAAAGAGGAGGTTCTGCCAAAATTTTGTTAAGATTGAATGTGATCAGTATATATATGTATGCTATGATCAGTAAGATACACAAGTGTAAACTGAAGAATGAAAGATTAATAATAGTTGTAAATGAGCTGAAAGGAGGGTTATGAGATGGGTTCAGAATGAGTTTGAGAGTTAGGTTGAAATTACTTGAGGATGTAGAAGTGAGTCGAGGGTTAAGTTAAGTTCTCTCGGGGATTAGAAATAAGGTTGATGAACTAAGATTAATGTGATAAGATTACGAGAAGGGATATAAGAGGGGAAGCAATGATAAGCACGGAGTCATTCGAGAGGTGAGTTAGTATAAACAAAAAAGAGTAAGCTTTAACGAGTAAAGAATGAAACAAGGAAGAGAAACAAACATGATTATATGTGTTTGAGGAAAGGGAGTAACGTGATATTAGTAAGTGTTTTAATTGGACACGAGTAATGTCTTCATTTAACATTCGAGGACGAATGTTTCTAAGAGGGGAAGGATGTTACCCCCAGAAAATTTTGCGTAACTAAGGTTGTAGACGGCTTAATGTGAGCTCAAGGAGAGCAAATATTACAAGTATAAAAGATGAAATTCTACTGTATTAGCATGAGCACAGCATGAGTATGATATTTGGAATGATACGTTAAAAGATATATAGCCCTCGTAACCGTAAGCTGAGGTGGGGCCCACATGATGGGGATTTTATAAAGGACATATGAAAAGTTATACGGACAATATATGTGAAGTTAAACACAACTCAAGAAGGACCCTTAAGCCAAATCCAAGTGTAAGGCCTCCAAAAAGATCGTTTTAAGTTACGTTTTCGGGTGATCTGACTTTGGGAGGCCATAACCCCATCATTATTTGAGAATTTTGGAAAACTCCTAAAATGAAAGTTGTAGATAATTGAAATACCTTTCCAACCATAGGTCGTGGGCCTGCATGTGACATAGAGATAAAAAGTTATGGAGTTTTGAGGCAGAAAGGTCAAGCTGTGCTGTGGGCTCGGCCCAACCCGATTCCAAGTCGGGTCAGGCCCACTTCCCTTGCTATTTAAGATAAATTTTCAGCCTTATCTGCGTCATTTTTCATACCAAGGGTCCAGAATACTTTAGATATAGAGAGAGGAGAGTTAGAGAGAGAAAGTGGAGAATTGATCATGTTCGAGGCCCCGAATCCCGAGGCTCGTGAAGGATAAAGTGTAGTACGAGTTGTCGTCATCATTTTAAGCTAAATATTAATCTTGGGGGATGATATTTTCGTGGTTGAGCTGCTGCTAAGGTATGTATAAGATTCCTTTTATGCTATTAAAGTGTTTATTTAGAGTTTTAATGGATTAGAACGGAGGAAATAATGTTAAAAGCTCGTTTGGCATTTGGGAGAATAAAGTGTATGAAGATATCGTATACAAAGCGTATACCGGGCCATTTTGGTGTATATCCTTGGGAGTTGATACTTTGAGTTTAAAAAGGCTTATATGAGATGGTTCTTGTTGCTGTTAATTTAGCTGAATTGGATTCTTGGGGTTGTCGAGTTTATAAAGGAAATGCTGTCGAAATTCCGTTAGAAATAAAGATAAGTTTAAGGCATTGATTATAAGGATATATATTGGATTGATTGTTGGTAAATTGGTATTGTTGATAGATTAGCATGACCCGAAGATGGGTTGTGGTTAGCTGGAAAGCGGCAAAGGTATGTAAGGCAAACCTTTCTTCCTTTTGCATGATTCTTGCTGTTATTCATTCTATATGTACTCCATATGATTCCATTCTTAGACGAATAAGGTCTAAATGTTTCTTGTGATGGCTTATTGATATTGTACTCCTATTTTGTTCCAAAGGGAACACCCATAAGGTGCTAAGTTGAGTTGTGTATATGGTTTTACTAATGATTTCGAGGAAATGAGTTTTATACTAAAGGAAACATAAAGTTTGATTTTCAAAACCACTCCGAAAGGGGTGCGAGATTTTACTACTTCATTTCATTTACGATTTCTGTTTACATTCCATAATATCATCCCTTTATATTGATATGATCATTTATTCTTTGGGTAGGGCAATACGATGAAATTGATTAGAATATAAGTAGTAAGAATTTCATAACAATTCTACCCTCAAACCTGGAAGTATGTCCTCCTAAGTCTAGTGAGATACAAATTTGATAACTTCTTATGAAAGACTAAGGCTACTAACTGGATTGTGATGACTTGATTAGTGACTTATGATATGAATTGAAATTGATATTTGTGTATTGAGTTTGAGTTGATATTAAGCCGGAAGCGGCTGCCCGAAGGGGCCATCATTATTATGCCAGAAGCGGCCATCCGAAAGGACTATTGTGATATTAGCCGGAAGCGGCTGTCCGAAGGGACTATTCTATTAAGATATCGAAAGCAGCATATGTGTTGGATTGCATTATTTACTTAAAGATTGTTTTGAGACTTCGTGTGCACATTTATGTCTCTTCTAGCGAAGGCTGCAGGTGTTGAGTTAGGTTGCGATTTCTTCTCTCCTAAGTCAAATTATGATTATGACTTGTTACCACCTTACATACTCAGTACATTGTCCGTACTGACGTCCTTTTGCCTGGGGACGATGCGTTCATGCCCGCAGCCCCAGATTGTTTGACAACTTAAGTGTATAGCTAGAATGTTTAGACGTCAGCTGGGATTGGAAAGTCCACCTCATTCTGGAGCTGTGATGAGTCATGTATAGATATGTTTGATTACGGGTATCTCAGGGCCCTGTCCTGACTCATAATGTTCAGTTTACTTCTTAGAGACTTCTGCAGATAGTGTCCTGTGGTATGCTTGTCGAGATGTTGACAAAGTGATGTCACTTGAGTCACTTATGTATTTTAAAAGAGTATGTATTTTAGACGATTTCAATTGGTTTAGCGTACTTATTTGATTAAAAATTTTCATAATCATTATAAGGATAATGATTTCTATTGGGAAAAGTTTTTGAAATGATAGGTTTCGATAGAGCGTATGTCTAATGGTTCGCTCGACTCTGATGAGAGTCAGTTTCCCGTCATGCCCTACCATTGTTAGGGTGTGACAAAAGAAGTGTATAAGGTATCAGATAGTATACGAAGCGTATGTCGGTCTGTTTTGTGTATAATCTTAGATGTTGATGATTTGAGTTGAAAAAGGATTTAGAGAGGTTATTGGGTTGTTGTCGTTGTTGTTGGTCTTGTTGATTAAGTGGTGGTTGTTGAATATTAGGGAAAATGCTATCCGTTTCATTTTCGAACCGAAATATCATTGATGTACACGATATACGAAAGCCCTCTAAAGTTGTGTACGTATCCCTATGGTTATAGGTTTGGCATACTAATTTTGAAAAGTTCGTGATTAAGTTGAGTTCCTTGGACGACGTAAGGTATGTAAAGCTATCCCTTCTTTCTTTTTGGCATGATCTCTGTGAGACAAACAGATGACGAATGTATAAGCTCCAAAGAAACTCCTATTCTTAGAGACACTAGGATGGCTAATGTTCTTGATTTCCAGAACCTATTTCATTATGTCTTGATACGTGTCTATGATTCTTGAAGTTCTATTTGATATAATCCATAGTGACATTCGAGGGGTACTTGACATGACTGTTGTCTTTGATACTCAACTGTTAGTTCATTCTACTTATTCTATTGAGTCTCAGATAATGATTTAGTTTGCATATGGTTGCTCACTACTCTGCTCGTGCATGCCGTTAATATATCTTTCACCGAGTCCCGGGCCGGGTATGTATTCGTGCACAGTTTCACTGCATTGTTCACCGAGTCCCTCACTAAAAGGCCGGGTACGTATGTATATATATGATAATATGATTATGGAACCGAGTCCCATGATGGGTCAGTATGGTATATGATGACTTTATTCACCGAGTCCCATAACGGGCCGGGTATGATATATGATATAGATATGCATAATTCTAATTTCGTAAGGCACAGATGCATTGATATTCTTGACTATCATCTATTCAGTCATAATCTTCCTTATTATATTTCATGCTTTATATACTTAGTACATTCCTCGTACTGACCCCCTTTCTTCGGGGGCTGCATTTCAGGCCCGCAGGTACAGACACTCGGTTTGGTGATCCTCCAGCCTAGGACTTCTACTCAGCTGTTGGAGAGCTCCATTTTTCCGGAGCCTAGATTATTTTGGTACAGATCTTTTGATGTAGACTTATGCATATCCAGGGGTACGGCGGGGCCCTGTCCCGTCATATTTCACGTTTATACTCTTAGAGGTCTGTAGACATATGTAGGTTGTACATAGGTTTTGGTCAGTTGTGTCAATATGGTTTGTTTTGGATATTCCCGTATATAGTGGCAGCCTTGTCGGCTTGCGTATTATGTTATGTGTTGGTCAGCTGTGACTCCTCAGGAGACAGGTTTATGAGACAGGTAAGTTTCGACATGTTTATACTTTTACTTGAAATTGGGAGCCCTGTGTGGCTGAGATATGTCATATATACATTAGCCCTGTGAGGCTGTTATATCCCGTATTTTATACGTTCGGATATTTCAAGGTAGTCGTGGCAAAGTTAAGGGAATGACCATCTTCCAAAATTATTCTAATGTACAAGTTGGTTATGAATATTATTTCTGAACATTAGTAGTATGGAAATGTTGAGAAAGGTTAATGGTAAAAGGGAAATTCACAAAATGGCCCATGGTAATATTGTGGAAGGCTAGGGGCAAAACGGGAATTTCACAAAGTGTTCAAGAATGTTCTTGGAGGACCAAAGTGTTCAAGAAAATTCATGAAGGGGCCATTTGGCCGTGGGAGTGTGTGTGTGTGGGTCCCATTATTTTATGGCCATGTGATCATATATATGGACCAAGGCTTATAAAGCAAGATATTAGTCATCTTTTAATACAAGAAAAATTTCAAGAAAAAGGAAGAAAATTCTAGAAAAATGGAGAAGAGGGCATGTGCCCCTCACATGCTCATAAGAACTATATATATATGAGGGAAGATGACTAATTCATCACTAATTAAAGAAGCTTGGAAAAAAAAAGAGGGAGAAAGAAAGGGGAGCTAGGTTCGGCCATGGCTCCAAAAATGGGAGCCATGGAAGATGATCAAAATAAATTATCTCTTCTAGCTTTTCAACCAATTGGAACGTCCTCGTTAACATGGGAGAGTTGTTGGGGCAATTAAATCACTCATTTGAGCAATATATGCCCCTAGCCGAATGAAGAGATAAGTGGAAAAGGTATGTGTTTAACCTTCTCTTATATGTTTGTGGATAAATTGTGAGTATCGTGGAAGGTTGAAATGAATGAAATTCATGGAAAAATGTGATGTTGAAATGGTGGCCGTATGTGTGTAGCATTGGCCATGTACATGTGGTGTTGTGTAGAAGAAATAGATTAATTTTACTTAGTCTTTTGGTTGTTGTTGTAATGTGTAGAAATGAATGAAAATGCATGAAAATATGTATGATATTATTGTGGGCGAATAGGGGTTGGTTTGGCAAGTTATGGTGAATTGATTCTATGTGATATTTTAGTTGTTGTTGTTGTGGAATCCATAAGAAAATGAAGGTTTAATGACTTGGAAATGAAGTTGTAATCGTTATAGAATTGTCGAAGAAAGTTAATGCGACACTAGCTTGGATTCTTACATTGTATGAATGATGTTGTTAATGCATGGTTGTTGATAAGGTTTATGAATCTAGAATGAGAAAAATGCGTGGTTAATATTTTTGTTGAAGTTGGAGGATTCGGGTAGCATTGGACCATTATGAATATTGTAGTATTGTTAGAGTAATTGTTGATAATGTGGCCGAGTTCCATTCTCGGATTGTTGATCGATGAATTGGGTCGAGTTAGATTCTCGGGGGTAGTGTATTTACAGAGGAGATGCTACCGAAATTTCGGCAGATCATAAGTGAGTTTATTTGAAAAACTAAGAGAGGTGTGTATGGTAATGAATCTAATGATTGCATCAATCTTCTTGAATGTAGACTAGCGGTAGCAAGCTTGGACAATTAAGCGTAGCTAATAGGTCGCGGAACAGGTATGTTAAGGCTCGTCCCTTTCTTTCAAAGGCATGATCCCGATGTTATGATTTCATAAGTATTTCCATATTTTCCTTGTTTTCAAAGGTTAGAAGTTTATGATGCTATGGCATGATTCTCTTCCTAATAACCCGCTAATGTTTTCCAAAATGCCTATACTTTTTCAAAACAAAGGTTCATGATGTTGTAAGCTTTTATGACTACAACGATGGACATGTTTGTGTAATGAAAACGATGTTGTCAAAGATGAGCATATGTCTATGATGATTATAACAAGAATGGTTTCATGTCTAAAAGTCTTAAGTTAAGGATTCAATATGAATATAAGAACAATGAGCTAGTCTTAATTTCAACTCTATTCCTTGTTATGACTCTATTTTCTAAAGACTCCAAAGTTTATGAATTGATGTTTTATGAGGCTTATGATCTTATTTTATGTATTCTCTTAATGCTATTCTTCATTGATAGTCTCGCCTTACAATACTAGTCCCTTCAAGGTGAGGCATGACGATCTTGATTATTCCATAATGTAATCGGAGGTTACCGACCTTACGTCACTCCGATAAAGTTATAGCGTTTGGTTGGGCTCTTATGCATGCTTATGATAGATAATAACACCGTTTCTATATGGCACGGGCAGTCACCTCTAAGGCGGGCAGCTATACGGATACACCATGACCTTTTGGCATGGGCAGACACCACTAGTGGGCGGCTATGGATGATTACACCGCGTCTGTGCGGCCGGGCAGTCACCGCTAAGACGGGCAGCTATACGGATACACCGGGCCTAGTTGGCCGGACAGTCACCGCTAAGGCGGGCAGCTATATGGATATGTATACATGAAAGTAAAAGTGAGCATGCATGATTCCGCCTTAAGGGACAAGCAGTTACAGTCGTACCTTTTCTTATACCTTCCATATGTTCCTTACTATGTTGTTGTTCATGTTCTGTCCATTTTATTATGTTATCATTTATGCCTTACATACTCAGTACATTGCTCGTACTGACCCATCTTCTTCGGGCGCTGCGTTTCATGCCGCGCAGGTACACCCAGATGAGTTGAAGCTATTATAGAAGACGTTCCAGCGAAGTTGGCGAGCTCCATTTGGCTCTGGAGTGTAGCCGAGTCGGCGTACTATGCTATGATGTCTTGTTCGAAGTTAGAAACTTTGCAGACAGAGTTGTGGGTAGTGGTTGTCAGTTCAGTAAGCGGCTTCATCAGCCGATGCGTCATTCGTGTTATGGTCTAAGTTTCATATGGTCACAGATTTTGATTGAATTGAGTACAAAAACGTTTTAAGGCATAGTTATGTTTTTATTTCTTATTGATGTATGAGTCTAAAGAGTTTAAGTATATAATAAGAGTCAGCGGGTTCGCTCGGCTCCGAATATGGGGTCGGGGGCCCATCACACCCTAGTAAGGTTTGGGTGTGACAGAGGCGTTGTTGGTATTTGCTGCGTGCAGGTTTTGGATAATAAACAAATATAGAGGAAACTCTACCGAAATTGTTCTAGAATTTAAAGGTGATAAGATACAAGCTTGTAATATGTCCTAACGGGAAAAGATGTTATGTAAAAAGTAATTACAGGACGGGATTAAGTTAGGAGTATTGCTCACCACTACAAGAGATGAGTTAAATATTGTTGAATTGAAAATAGCAGCGATTGTCAGTTCGACACTGATATGGTAAAGAGAAATGCTAGAGTAAATTAGGGAGACTAGTAGTAGTAAAACATGACATGAAAGATAAAGGGTAATTCCAATAGAATGTGATACTGAAGTACTGATTAGATGGATAAGCACGAGTAAAATATGACAAGTTTATTAGCAAAATAAAGTAACAGCATGACTGAGATAGGGGTACGAAATATGAAGGTTATAACGAATGAGATCAATAAGTGGCACTCTATAGAGTTGATTATGATCAAGGTATAATGAGAACGTAGCTGTTACACCCCAGAAAATTTCGTGTTACTAAGGCTACAGACGACTTAATGTTAGCTCAAGGAGGAGCAAATATTACAAGTATAAAGAATGAAATTCTACTGTAGTAGCATGAGGATAGCTTGGGTATGATATTTGGAATTCGTACAATATGATTGGAATGATACGTTAAAAGATATATGGCCCTCATAACTGTAATCTGAGGTGGGGCCCACATTATGGGATTTTTATAAAGGACATGATAAGTTATATGGACAATATATGTGAAGTTAAACACAACTCAAGAAGGACCCTTGAGCCAAATCCAAGTGTAAGCCCTCCAAAAAGATGTTTTTAAGGTACGTTTTCGGGTGATCTGACTTCGGGAGGCCATAACCCAATCATTATTTGGGAATTTGGGACAACCATAAATATGACAGTTGTAGATAATTGAATTTTCTTTCAAACCATAGGTCGTGGGCCTTCACACGATATAGGGATAAAAAGTTATGGACGTTTTAATGCAGCAAGGTCAAGCTGGGCAGTGGGCTCGGCCCAACCCGACTCAAGGTCGGTGGGAACTGACCCAAGACCCATATATAAGGGCAAAATGCATACCAATTCATTCATTTACAAATCAAGCAGTCCACAAACTTTTAGAGAGAGAGGATAGTTAGGAAGAGAAAGTGGAGAATCGAGCAAGTTCGAGGCCCCGAATCTCCAGGCTCGTGATGGATAAAGTGTAGTACGAGTTGTTGTTGTCGTTTTAAGCTCATTATTGAGCTTGGGGGATGATATTTCGTGATTGATCTGCTGCTAAGGTATGTATAAGGTTCCTCTTATGTTATTAAAGTGTTTATTTAGAGTTTTAACGGATTAGAACAGAGGAAATAATGTTAAAAGCTCGTTTGGCATTTTTGGGAGGTTTATAAAGGTGGGGCTGTTTCAGTGGAGTTAAATGGATCGAAATATCTGAGTTATGATGTATATTGATTGTCGATATTGTTGTTTGACGTTGTTGCTGATAATTTAGCTGAATTGGATTTTCGGGTTTGTCCAGTTTATAAAGAAAATGTTGTCGGAATTTCGTTAGAAATAGAGATAAGTTTAAAGGATTGATCTTAAGGATATATATTGGATGGATTGTTGCAGTAAATTAAGTATATTGTTGTGTTTTTGAGATTTATTTGTTGTTGGACTGTTGTGGTAATATACTGAATTGGGAGATACTAATGATATAGGGGAGATGCTGCCCGTTTCGTTTTAAAATTAAGTTATCAATTAATATATATGATATATGAAAGCCTTCTTAAGTCACGTGCATATTCTTACGATTATAGGTTTGGCATACTAATTAGGAAAAGTTCGTGATTAAGTTGAGTTCCTTGGACGACGTAAAGTATGTAAAGCTATCCCTTCTTTCTTTTTGGCATGATCTATGTGAGACAAACAGACGAGGAATGTATAAGCTCCAAAGAAACTCCTATTCTTAGAGAAACTCGGATAGCTAATGTTCTTAATATCCAAAACCTATTTCACATTGACTTGATACATGTCTATGATTCTTGAATTTCTATTTGATATAATCCATAGTGACATTCGAGGAGTACTTGACATGACGGTTGTCCTTGATACTCAAGTATTAGTTTATCTACTTATTATATTGAGACTCCGATGATGATTTAGTTTGCATATGGTTGCTCAATACTCTGCTCGTGCATCCTGTTAATATATCTTTCACCGAGTCCCGGGCCGGGTATGTTTTCGTGCACCGTTTCACTGCATTGTTCACCGAGTCCCTCACTAGAGGGCAGGGTATGTATATATATATATATATATATATATATATATATATGATGTGATGATGGCACCGAGTCCCATGATGGGTCGGTATGGTATATGATGACTTTATTCACCGAGTCCCATAATGGGCCGGATATAGTATATGATATGGACATGCATGATTTTCATCTCGTAAGGCACAGGTGCACTGGTATCCTTGATTATCATACTTGCCTTATGTTACCTTTTATTCAGTCTTGATCTTCTTTATTGTATTTCATGCTATATACACACAGTACATATCTCGTACTGACCACCTTTCTTCGGGGGGCTGCGTTTCATGCCCGCAGGTACAGACTCTCAGTTTGGCGATCCTCCAGCCTAGGACTTCTGCTCAGTTGTTTGGAGAGCTCCATTATTCCGGAGCCTAGATTATTTTGGTACAGATCTTTTGATGTAGACTTATGCATATCCAGGGGTACGGCGGGGCCCTGTCCCGTCATATTTCACTTTTATACTCTTAGAAGTCTGTAGACATATGTGGGTTGTGAGTAGGTTTTTGTCAGCCGTGTCAATATAGTTTGTTTTGGATATTCCCGTGTATAGTGGCAGCCTTGTCGGCTTGCGTATTGTGTTATGCTTTGGTCAGCTGTGACTCCTCAGGATAAATGTTCATGATATGTGGCGTTGTGAATCTTTCGTTTGTTTTTACAAGTTCCCATACTGTCCTTAGCTTCAGTCTGACTATATCTAGCAGGTTCGTATACGAGTGTCCAGTTCTGGCACTACTCATGGGGTTGGGTTGTGACAAAGTGGTATCAGAGCAGTTCATCCTCGGAGTGTCTAAAGACCGTGTCTAGTAGAGTCTTGTTTATCGGTGTGTTGTGCATCACATCTATAAGCAGGAAGCTACAGGACATTTAGGATGTTACCTTCCTTTCATATCTAAGATCGTGCGATAGAGCCCAGTCATAGGAAATGAAATTCCTTATACTAACGCTTGATTTCAGCAGAAGAACGGCATCGACCGAATAAAGTGACTGATGATATTGGAAGTTACAAAGTACACAGGTAAGCAACGGTGCGAAAGATGCATGTCGGATAAGGTAAGAATATTGAAGTATGATTGAAATGTAAAGTTGAAGAATGAAAGGGAAGGTAGATAGGAAGGTATAACATGACAGATCGCTAAAGGATCAGGTACGTCTCGAGGTGTGATATATGAGGTAAGTTTCGACTTATTTATACTTTTACTTGAAATTGGGAGCCCTGTGTGGCCGAGATATGTCATATATACATTAGCCCTGTATGGCATTGCTGGTATTTGCTGCGTGCAGGTTTTGGATAGTAAATAAATATAGAGGAAACTCTGCCAAAATTTTTCTAGAATTTAAAGGAGATGAGATACAAACTTGTAATATGTCCTAACGGGAAAAAATGTTATGTAAAAAGTAATGGCAGGACGGGATTAAGTTAGGAGTATCGTCCACCACTACAAGAGATGAGTTAAATATTGTTGAATTGAAAATAGCAGCGATTGTCAGTTCGACATTGATATAGTAAAGAGAAATGCTAGAGTAAATTAGGGAGATTGGTAGTACTAAAACATGACATAAAAGAGAAAGGGTAATTCCAATAGAGTGATACTGAAGTATTGATTAGATGGATAAGCACGAGTAAAATATGACAAGTTTATTAGCAAAATATAGTAACAGCATGACTAAGACAGGGGTACGAAATACGAAGGTTATACCGAATGAGATCAAGAAGTGGCAGTCTATAGAGTTGATTATGATCAGGGTATAATGAGAACGTAGCAAGAGCTTTAATACAAAGTAAGTGAAGTGTAGCGAGGAAACGAATAAAGATGTGACATGTTCTACATGAATAAAAAGTGAATGGAAGTGTGAAACCAAAAAGCGAGCCATGGGGCAGTAGATAAGAAAGCTTATAAGATCTTGTCGGGGGAAGATCCAGCATAAAACTTTCGCAATGACGGAAATGATAGTAAGTAAAAGGAAAAATGAAGTCGACTTGAAAGAGAAATCAGAGAAAAGTGATATGGCACAGTAGTAACAGTTGTGATTTGTATAATCGAGATCACGAGTGATATTATTGGCTGGATGTAAAAGACCAAGACTACGGAAAGATGAATAACAAAATAAAACGATTGTTAGGAAAGGGATCAACATAATAAGAATGAGAGGGGATGATCGGAATGAACAAAATAAGTTTTGGAAGCGAAGAATGGTCTGTATAAAAGTAATATATCCTAAAAGACAAGGCAAGAATAGGGTTCCTCGTGCGAGGAATGAAGGATTGATTATAACGGGAGGTAATAAGATAAATTGAGAAGGAATGAATAAAAAGGAATAAGTATGGGTATAGGAAGAAAAGGAAATATGCGAAGTACGCGCACTTAAGATGTAGTCGTATAAAAAAAAAGATGCATCTCCTATGAATATCCTATACCAAGATAGAACAAGTAAAGTGTGTAAAGGAATAAGCTAGAAAGAAAAATGTGGCCATCAGTAATGAGTTTACCGTACGACGATAAAGCAATAAAGCAAGGTTTTCACCAACAACAAATACGACATGATTATGATTTGGTTTTGAAATCAATGTTGAGTGCAACACAAGAGTAGAAAAGTATGAGGCATAAGAGGTATTAGTTGTGCATGAGACTTAGATCCTTCAAAATAAAGATGGCATGTTTAAGAGAAAATGCAGGTACGGTCACTATAAGTCGACTACGGGAAAGAGAGGAATAAGTTGAGATGGGAAGAAAAGGGAATGATGACGCTATAAGTGAATCCTGAGTATTGAAGAATTGAATAAGTGGCATTACATGGATAATACAGATAGCTAGACATACTACTATTTCAGGCATCCCTATGGAACAGAAGTTGTTAATTTGAGCGGATGTAGACATTGACTCATAACTAATGGTTGAGCTAAGTAATGTACAACCTTGTTTGGGTTGCTATGTTGGTTGTATTACTTGGTTGCAAAACTGCAAGATGAGCACATTAAGACTTCACATATGAATATGATATAGTATAATAAGGGAATTGATGAAAGAGATATATGAGTTCGAGATAGAAAGTGAGGTAACAGAGATAAGTAAGACCCTTAAAGGGGGGATGAGAGTAAGGAAAATACAAGTGTAGGGATTGAAACGAGGAATCCTGAGATGTGATAGATATAGACTTTTATGTAGAAATGAGTCTAATAGCTAGTAAATAAGTGGAAAAGAATCGAGCGGGTATCTGAGACTGTACTGAAAATCATTGTAAAGACCTTGAACAACATGACATTGAGAGCAGATAACTCAAGGAATATTGCAAAGGATAGTGATGCTATGTTAGAATAGAGGCAAAGGAATTGACAGTAGAGTCGTTTGATAATGATATAGCGATTTATAAGTGACGAATAAGAGGGGCATAAAGCTTTCTATTGTAGAATATAAGATATGGTAATCAGGGGGCAAAGAAAGGAAAGAAAAGAGTAGGACGAGATAAGTTACCACAAAAAAAAAGTTTTGTTATGTATGATATGCGTAAAGTAGAACAAACCTAAGGAAGGGAAGTTTATGAATAAGTTTAGATGTTCATTCACGAATCACACAAGAACGGTTATATAACTTGCAAGTATTTACATGTCGGGAATGAAATCGATTAGGTACTTAAAAAGAGGAGTAAGAGCTAAGCAAGAATAGTGTGTTTGTGATACTCCGAGTCAGTTGAGGGAAAATATATGGTAAATTGAGTCGATATGTTGAGTTGGAATTATCATTAAGGGAAAATAGGACAATCACTTTGAATATGATATAAGTATATGTTATATGTTTCCTACGATAGCCCTGAGGTGTGTTAAATTACCTGCGAATTTGATGGGGTTTTACCAGAAGAATATTACGCCTTGGAACTTTAATTTTTGTATCATTATGGTTATAGAGTATCCCAAATGATAATGAAAATTCTCGAAAATTATGAAGCCTTTAATGAGTCGACGAGGGACACCCTCGACAGGACATTTCAGATTGAATTTATCTAGACTCTACATATGTGAATCAATACCATTTTCATGGTCATATGGAAGAAACGAAGTGGGAGAGATTTGCAAACCATGTGAGACTTAATACCATTATTGAGCAAGAAAACGGATCGACGAGTCCGAGTATCAAGAAGGTTCTGCAAAAATTTTGTTAAAGTTGATTGTGATAAGTATATATATGTGTCCTATGATCAGTAAGATGCACAGGTGTAAACTGAAGAATGAAAGGTTAATAATAGTTGTAAATTGACTGAAAGGAGGGTCAAGATAAGTTCTCTCGAGGATTATAAGTAAGGTTGATGAACTAAGATTAATGTGATTCGGATAATGTGATAAGATTATGAGAAGAGACTTAAAAGGGGAAGAAATGATAAGCAAGGAGTCATTCGAGAGGTGAGTTAGTATAAAAAGAGTAAGCTTAAACGAGTAAAGAATGAAACAAGGAAGAGAAAGAAACATGATTACATGTGTTTTAGGAAACATAGTAATGTGTCCCTTATATAAATCAATATAAATGAAAGAAGCAACTGGCTAAGGGAAGTTGAAGCTTATAGAGGAAAGATAAGTATTGAAAAGGACAATGAATTTGAAGCATATAGAGGAAAGAGAAGTATTGAAAAGCACTTCAGGAAATGTGAAGGGTTGAGTGATAATAGTAAGCATTGGAATTGGATACGAGTATTAGTCTTCATTTAACATTCGAGGACGAATGTTTCTAAGAGGGGAAGGATGTAACACCCCAGAAAATTTCGTGTTACTAAGGCTACAGACGGCTTAATGTTAGCTCAAGGAGGAGCAAATATTACAAGTATAAAGAATGAAATTCTACTGTAGTAGCATGAGGATAGCATGGGTATTATATTTGGAATTCGTACAATATGATTGGAATGATACGTTAAAAGATATATAGCCCTCGTAACTTTAAGCTGAGGTGGGGCCCACATGATGGGAATTTTTATAAAGGACATATGATAAGTTATATGGACAATATATGTGAAGTTAAACACAACTCAAGAAGGACCCTTGAGCCAAATCCAAGTGTAAGCCCTCCAAAAAGATGTTTTTAAGTTACGTTTTCGGGTGATCTGACTTCGGGAGGCCATAAACCAATCATTATTTTGGAATTTGGGACAACCATAAATATGACAGTTGTAGATAATTGAATTGGCTTTCCAACCATAGGTCGTGGGCCTTCACACGACATAGGGATAAAAAGTTATGGACGTTTTAATGCAGCAAGGTCAAGCTGGGCAGTGGGCTCGGCCCAACCCGACTCAAGGTCGGTGGGAACCGACCCAAGACCCATATATAAGGGCAAAATGAATACTAATTCATTCATTTACAAATCGCAGTCCAAAAACTTTTAGAGAGAGAGAGAGGACAGTTAGAAAGAGAAAGTGGAGAATCGAGCAAGTTCGAGGCCCCGAATCCCCAGGCTCGTGATGGATAAAGTGTAGTACAAGTTGTTGTCGTCGTTTTAAGCTAATTATTGAGCTTGGGGATGATATTTCGTGATTGATCTGCTTCTAAGGTATGTATAAGGTTCCTCTTATGTTATTAAAGTGTTTATTTAGAGTTTTAACGGATTAGAACAGAGGAAATAATGTTAAAAGCTCGTTTGGCATTTTTGGGACGTTTATGAAGGTGGGGTTGTTTCAGTGGAGTTATATGGATGGAAATATCTGAGTTATGATGTATATTGACTGTTGATATTGTTGTTTGACGTTGTTACTGATAATTTAGCTGAATTGGATTTTTGGGTTTGTCCAGTTTATAAAGAAAATGCTGTCGAAATTCCGTTAGAAATAGAGATAAGTTTAAGGGATTGATTTTAAGGGTATATATTTGTCATGACCAAACTCCGTAGGCCATGACTAGTGCCCGACCTGGACACCCGTATACATACCTATCAGATATAGTCAAACTGAAACTATGAACAATATGGAACTTTACAAAAGAACTCCGAAAGTTCCTAGCGTCATCATATATGTATATTCAGATAAACTATCTGCCGGGGAGTCAACTGATCAAATCATAACATGATACGCAAACCGACAAGGCTGCCACTACAGACGGACATCATATCATAGCACATCGTATAGACACAACTGAACAGAATCTTATACACAACCCACACATATGTCTACAGACCTCTAAGAGTACGAATAGCGAAATATGACGGGACAGGGCCCCGTCGTACCCCTGGATAAGCTTACATATATATCATAAGATCTGTACCAAAATTCTAAACTCCGGAACAACGGAGCTCTCCAAGACAGCTGAATAGAAGTCCTATGCTGAAGAGTCACCAAACCGACTATCTGTACCTGCGGGCATGAAACGCAGCCCCCCGAAGAAAGGGGGTCAGTACGGAATATGTACTGAGTATATAAAGCATGAAACACAGTAAAAAAGATCATAACTGAAATAAGGAGTACAGAAAACAAGTACAATGTCCAGAATACCAAAACACTTGCCTTTGAAACATAAATCATGCATGTCAATATCATATACCTAACCCGGCCCATTATGGGACTGGGTAACATAATCATATCATCATCATATACATATATACCGTACCCGGCCCTATAGTGAGGGACTCGGTGAATAAAGTCATCATATGCCCTCCTGGCCGCCATAACTTATCATCATATCATATCATATATATATATATATATATATATATATATATATATATATATATACCGTACCCGGCCCTCTAGTGAGGGACTCGGTGAACAATGTAGTGAAACTGTGCACGATAACATACCCGGCCCGGGACTCGATAAAAGACATATTGAGGCATGCACGAGCAGAGTAGTGAGCAACCATATGCAATTTAAAACATTATCAAGACTCAAACAGAATAAGAAGAAGGGATTTACACTTGAGTATCAATAGCGACAATCATACCAAATACCCCTCGAACGTCATCAAAAATAATATCAAAAGAGCCTTAAGAGCCATAGACATATGTCAATATAGAATGAAACAGCTTATAGAAGTCAAGGACATCAGTTATTGTAGAGTTTCTAGGAATATGAGCTTACATATATATCGACCATTATCCGACGCATAGCGAACTGAAGAGGGAGGCTCAATCACTTAAGAGTTCTAACATCAAGAAGTGAAATAAGAATCATGAATCACACTCAAAACTTATGAATAGAATTACTCCAAAGCTCATATCATTCATCACTTAAATCTAAGGCATGCCAAAAGAAGGAAGGGACAGCTTTACATACCTGTTTATACTTTCTCGTTAAGGGTTTTTCATCAGTTAAGGGCTTAACGAAAATCGGGCACCATTTCCCCTATATATTCGCCTAACTCGAATTTCCAATTATTCTCCTGTTAACACAGAAATACCAGCAACAACGATATACACATAAAATTCTCACAACTCAGCTCATAACAACTCTAAATCCATTTCAACCCACGATTTCCTATAATATCAATTTTATGCATTTTCTTGCTTCCAATTTCGTCCAATCCTATTTTAATAACTCCATTACAACACTATTAACACAACTACACCATAAAATAGGAAAATCTTACCACAATTTTCTCGGAGGAATTTCTACGCTCAATTGCTCCAATTGCTCCAATTTCTTCTTCCTCGATTCAATATCCAATGTTGCTATCACCTCCTTGAACTTGCAAATCACCTTGAAATTAAATCAAAGAAATATTTTTTAAACAGCCATGGCTGACCGTGAACAGTAGCAGCCATGGCTGCTCCATGAACGTTTATTTTTTCTTAAGCTTTCTAATTTGCAAAATGAAAGTGGATGGATCAAGTTGGTCTTTGACACAACTATATATATGATTTCTCTCCCTTGGACACGTGCTCCCTTCCCTTTAATGATTCACCAATTATTTTGTTAAATGTTATCTCTTTTTTTTTTTTAATTTTCGGGTGGGGCCCACTTTCAATAATTAGATTAATTAATTTTTATAAATCATTAACCCTTACTTAATAATCTAATCACAATTAATTTAATCCCTAATCTCTAAAATATTTCTACACTAAATAAAATTTATAAAAAATTTATGTTCTAATTAAAATTGAAAATTAAAAGTTCCTATTTCATGTCCGAAAATAATCCCGTCTTTAACTTGAGTCAATTTTCTTGCGAATCATTCGACGTATCAAAATACGAGGTATAACATCCTTCTCTCCATTAGAACATTCGTCCTCGAATGTTAAACTGGTCCTGAACTTCCAATACCTTCTCAAGTGTTCTCTTATTTAATTTTGCCCTTCGCATACCTCTTCCATTTGTCAATTCGCTATATTTCACTATAATGCATTCCAGATGTCTACATAGTCATTCCTGTAATATTTCCTTTTTCTGTTGCTTCCCGAGGTAATAATTCCACGTCATTGCCTTTACTCTCCTCTTTACTTCGCAGTCGGTTGTCAGTTGTATTGCGGGCTCTTCCGCTGAAATCTTATTCTCTCGCTTGTGCGCTTAATCTTAACTCGACTCCTTCTTTTTCTATAGTTACTCCCTTAAGATATCGTTCCCTTCATCTTACCTTTTAATCTTTAAATAAGATTTTTATAACGCGCAGACGTCCCTCGTTGGTTCATTAGATTTTAATATCCCTGGAGTATTGTATGCCTCTGGTAACCTGTGGAACCCTCGTATGTCCTACGAGTAAAACGAAATATCCCAGAGGGCAACATTTTTGTACTCCAATATCCATGCTTCACTCCGTTGTTAGAATCCGTATTATGGAATCCTCCGCATCATGTGTCACTTTCTGACTTTCTTTTAAAGGTATTTAACTATCACTTGCTTTTACTTCTTGATCTCGATCTTTAGGGTTGGCTATCAATTAGCGCTACGGTCCCCTCACACTATAACTTTACTGCCATCCAGTAACCAGTAACCCGCTTGTTCTGATTCTCTCGGTTAGATCATTTTGTAATTTCCATTACCCTAACTGGCAATACATTAGGCATATTATCTCGTGTCATTTCTCTATTTTTGATTCAAACTCTCCCATTGCCTCTTTACTCAAATTTGCTCTTAGTTCTCCTATCACATATCCTATTTCAATCTTTACACGAGTACGTGTAGGTGCTCAAATCAGCCCAGAAAATACCTTAGCGTCGCCTCGCCAGTCTTCATGTAGACCCTATATTCTTCCCTTATATTTTTCAATTGATATCAAGGCTTAACTATGACTTTTGCCCTCAGTACTGATTATATCTCTATAGTTTTGCTTCAAACCATCTTATACCTTTCCTTGATGTATCCAAAATATCGCACCTACATTGTTGTTACTGAATTCTTACTCTTCTTATCAGGTACTCACTTGGTCTCATTCTTAGTATACAAATATTCGTAGGTTGCATAACTATTCTTGTACAATTCGTACAAAGTGCATCCAATTTTTGTCATTGTCTTTCCTTCTCCTGGTTTATTCTGCTCTACATATTTTATTGTACTATCACTCACTTGCTGTCTATTTCGCCATACTCCTTCCCCTTCCTCTATTCACCATTTGGTTTTCTCATGTCCTACTATAGGAGAGATTTCCTATCCTTTCTCCTTTGCTACTTATGTGTCACAATATCATTAGCAAATAACTCCGTTGCAAACATCTTAACCTCTGATCCCATATAGCCTTGCTATCCTTTATAATATCTTTTAAGTTACTCGTTACCATTCTCTTGTCGCATTCTTCCTTTTTATGAGCATCCACCTTCTGATGTCATATTATCCAAAATCTTTACCAATAATTCTCTGCACTGTCTCAAATACCATCTTGGCTTCTATCCGTTTATTGTTGGCCTTCAAATCTCGCTAACTTGTTTCAGCAAGGGATCTCACTTAAAGTTTAAGTTTTCACATTAAACGTGGTGCAGTATCAGTTGATTTCATTTTACCCTTGCATTTTTCTCATCCGCTTCCCCCCTTTAGGGTGTACCCACTTTCAAATTTTCAAATTCGTATGATTCTTTTCCAATACATTTGGTATACTACACCATATCCATGTCTTCCTTTATATCATCTATAATTTAGATTACCCATGTATGAAACCCCAATGCAATCACGAGGCGATGAGAACTCTCGACATATAGTACAAAATTTCATCTGATGGTTGGTACTCGAGTAATATAATTAATATAGCAATTTATCCAAAGCCACATTCCATTTATTCCGACCAGTGATTAGCTAGTGCTTATAGTCGTTCCAAATTCTCCATTAGGTAGCACTTATATTCTAATGATAAGTGTCCCAAGCTTTCTTATAACACTATCTTTATCCCAACATATATCATATGTTTCTTCTAATAAATTCATAATACATCAGTTGTTTCGCAAATCCACAATCCTTGTCCTCTAAAGATTTCACTATTTCCGAGGTGAAGTCACATATACGCAGTACTCTTTTATGCCTTATGCTCCTTCATTCTTGTTGTATGCCCAATGCTAACTTCTAACTTACGCAAAATCATATCGAATTTGTCTTAATAGTGGTCTTGTCTTATCATCTTTTCATCGTACCACATCTTTAAGTCCATAGCTATATGTTTTTCTGTTTTATTTCATACTCGTACTCAATTATTTACGTCCGTGTTGAGTGCTTCCTTTAGTATTCCTTTCATTTCTCCAGTCTATGTCCACCTTTTATTCTGTGCACGAGGGATCTCACGCTACTCTTGTATCCTTCGGAAAACACTACTTCTATATAACCCCTTTCTCATTTTCGAAACATATTCTGTTCTTCTTTATTAGTTCTTATCATACCAGTCATTTCTGGCATTCAATCTGTCTCGTTGCTCATCTTCCTTTAGGTTGGTATTTCACAATTCTGTCGCTTATTTTACTCGTTTTCTTAGCTATACAGGTCATAACACATCGCTACACTGTAATCCCACTCGCTTTCTTCTTATCTTCTTCCTTCTATTAACTCTTTCTCTTCCTGTGCTCGCTTGCACTTTCGTTACCACTTGACTTCTGTTCTGAACTTTCCCTATAACACTTTTGTAAGTCTTTCTTATTCATTCTACATTTGCTTTTCCGTTTCACACTAATCACATCATATTCTTTAGTTCTCTTCTTTTTCCTATTTCTGGGAAAATTTGGGCAGAGTTTCCTCTGTACTTCTTATTATCCCAAAACCTGCACACAGGAGATACCAACAATGCCTCACAGGGCCAACATATATACGCATATATCATAGCCACACAGAGCTCCTGATTTCCAGTAAAAAGTATAAAGGTGTCGAAACATGCCTCACATATCGCACCTCGAGACGTACCTGATCCTTTAACGATCCGTCCTGTTATACCTTCCTATCTACCTTCTCTTTCATTCTTCAACTTTACATTTCAATCAGATTTCAATATTCTTACCTTATCCAACATGCCTCTTTCGCACCGTTACTTACCTGTGTACTTTGTAGCTTCCAATATCGTCAGTCGCTTCCTTCTGTCCATGTCGTTCTTCAGTTGAAATCAAAGGTTAGTACAAGGATTTTCATTTCCTATGGCTGGGCTCTATCGCACTATCTTAGAGATGAAAGAAAGGTAACATCCTAAATGTCTTGTAGCTTCCTGTTTATAGATGTGGTGCACAACACACCGATAAACAACACTCTACTAGACACGGTCTATAGACATTCCTAGGACGAACTGCTCTGATACCACTTTTGTCACGACCCAACTCCGTAGGCCATGACTAGTGCCCGACCTGGACACCCATATACATACCTATCAGATATAGTCAAACTGAAACTATGAACAATATGGAACTTTACAAAAGAACTCCGAAAGTTCATAGCGTCATCATATATGTATATTCAGATAAACTGTCTGCCGGGGAGTCACAACTGATCAAATCATAACATGATACGCAAACCGACAAGGCTGCCACCACAGACGGACATCATATCATAGCACATCGTATAGACACAGCTGAACAGAATCTTATACACAACCCACACATATGTCTACAGACCTCTAAGAGTACGAATAGCGAAATATGACGGGACAGGGCCCGTCGTACCCCTGGATAAGCTTACATATATATCATAAGATCTGTACCAAAATTCTAAACTCCGGAACAACGGAGCTCTCCAAGACAGCTGAATAGAAGTCCTATGCTGAAGAGTCACCAAACCAACTATCTGTACATGCGGGCATGAAACGCAGCCCCCCGAAGAAAGGGGGTCAGTACGGAATATGCACTGAGTATATAAAGCATGAAACACAGTAAAAAAGATCATAACTGAAATAAGGAGTACAGAAAACAAGTACAATGTCCAGAATACCGAAACACTTTCCTTTGAAACATAAATTATGCATGTCAATATCAAATACCATACCAGGCCCATTATGGGACTGGGTAACATAATCATATCATCATCATATACATATATACCGTACCCGGGCCTCTAGTGAGGGACTCTGTGAATAAAGTCATCATATGCCCTCCTGGCCGCCATAACATATCATCATATCATCATATCATATATATATATATACCGTACCCGACCCTCTAGTGAGGGACTCGGTGAACAATGTAGTGAAACTGTGCACGATAACATACCCGGCCCGGGACACGATAAAAGACATATTGAGGCATGCACGAGCAGAGTAGTGAGAAACCATATGCAATTTAAAACATTATCAAGACTGAAACAGAATAAGAAGAAGGTATTTACACCTGAGTATCAATAGCGACAATCATACCAAATACCCATCGGACGTCATCAAAAATAATATCAAAAGAGCCTTAAGAGCCATAGACATATGTTAATATAGAATGAAACAGCTTATAGAAGTCAAGGACATCAGTTATTGTAGAGTTTCTAGGAATAGGAGCTTACATATATATCGACCATTATACGACGCATAGGGAACTGAAGAGGGAGGCTCAATCACTTAAGAGTTCTAACATCAAGAAGTGAAATAAGAATCATGAATCACACTCAAAACCTATGAATAGAATTACCCCAAAGCTCATATCATTCATCACTTAAATCTAAGACATGCCAAAAGAAGGAAGGGACAGCTTTACATACCTGTTTAACGAGTATTCGCAAATCCGTTCGCTTTGTCGCCCCCTTTAGCCTATTTAATGTCAAAGTTACGTTATCGTTAGTAACTATACTTTCTAGTTCATAAATCCGTAGCCCATCGCTTATAGAACTTATTCTTTAACTTATACTTTCTCGTTAAGGGTTTTTCATCAGTTAAGGGCTTAACGAAAATCGGGCAGCATTTCCCCTATATATTCGCCTAACTCGAATTTCCAATTATTCTCCTGTTAACACAGAAATACCAACAAAAGCGATATACACATAAAAATTCTCACAACTCAGCTCATAACAATTCTAAATCCATTTCAACCAACGATTTCCTATAATATTTTATGCATTTTCTTGCTTCCAATTTCGTCCAATCCAATTTTAATAACTCCATTACGACACTATTAACACAACTACACCATAAAATAGGAAAATCGTACCACAATTTTCTCGGAGGAATTTCTACGCTCAATTGCTCCAATTTTACAATTTGTTCTTCCTCGATTCAATATCCAATGTTGGTATCACCTCCTTGAACTTGCAAATCACCTTGAAATTAAATCAAAGCAATTTTTTTTTAAAACAGCCATGGCTGGCCGTGAGCAGTAGCAGCCATGGCTGCTCCATGAACGTTTTTTTTTTCCTAAGCTTTCTAATTTGCAAAATGAAAGTGGATTGATCAAGTTGGTCTTTGACACAATTATATATAAGATTTCTCTCCCTTGGACACGTGCTCCCTTCCCTTTAATGACTCACCAATTATTTTGTTAAATTGTTATCTCTTTTTTTTTTTAATTTTCAGGTGGGGCCCACTTTCAATAATTAAATTAATTAATTTTTATAAATCATTAACCCTTACTTAATAATCTAATCACAATTAATTTAATCTCTAATCTCTAATAATATTTCTACACTGAATAAAATTTGTAAACAATTTATGTTCTAATTAAAATTGAAAATTAAAAGTTCCTATTTCATGTCCAAAAATAATCCCGTCTTTAACTTGAGTCGATTTTCTTGCGAATCATTCGACGTATAAAAATACGGGGAATAACAATATTGGATGGATTTTTGTAGTAAATTAAGTATATTGTTGTGTTTTTGAGATTTATTTATTGTTGGACTGTTGTGGTGATATACTGAATTGGGAGATACTAATGATATAGGGGAGATGCTACCTGTTTCGTTTTAGAAATAAGTTAATAATTAATATATATGATATATGAAAGCCTTCTGAAGTCACGTGCATATTCCTACGATTATAGGTTTGGCATACTAATTGTGAAAAGTTCGTGATTAAGTTGAGTTCCTTGGATAACGTAAGGTATGTAAAGCTATCCCTTCTTTCTTTTTGGAAGGATCTATATGAGACAAACAGACGACGAATGTATAAAATCCAAAGAAGCTCCTATTCTTAGAGACACCAAGATGGCTAATGTTCTTGATTTCCAGAAGCTATTTCATTATGTCTTGATACGTGTCTATGATTCCTCAAATTCTATTTGATATAATGCATAGTGACTTTTGAGGGGTACTTGACATGACTGTTGTCTTTAATAGTCAAGTGTTGGTTCATTCTACTTATTCTTTTGAGTCTCAGATGATGATTTAGTTTGCATATAGTTGCTCACTACTCTGCTCGTGCATGCTGTTAATATATCTTTCATCGAGTCTCGAGCCGGGTATGTTTTCGTGCATAGTTTCACTGCATTGCTCACCGAGTCCCTAACTAGGGGACCAGGTACGTATATATATATATATATATATATGATGTGATTGTTATATCTCGTATTTCATACGTTCGGATATTCCAAGGTAGTCGTGACGAAGTTAAGGGAATGAGCATTTTCAAAATTTATTCTAATGTATAAGCTGTTGTGAATATTATTTACGAACGTTGGTAGTATGGAAATAGTGAGAAAGACTAAGGGCAAAAAGGAAAATTCGCAAAATGGCTTATGGAGATATTGTGGAAGGTTAGGGGCAAAATGGGAATTTTACAAAAGTCCAAGAAAATTCATGAAGAGGCCATGTTGGCCGTGCACTATATGCCTTATTTTTAAATTGATGGGGGCTAATTGTAAATTTATAAAACAATGCATTGACCAAGCTTGTTCAAGAAGACAAATGTTCTTCTTTGATTAATTGTAGGAAAACTCTAGAAAGGTAAAGAAGGGGGACATGTGGCTATTTAAAAATTTGGAGGGGGAAAATATATATATACATGCAAAAGATGACAAATTCTTCATAATTAAATTGGAGAGCAACAAAGAACAAAGAAAGAAAATAAGAAGAGAGGAAATATAGTAGCCTATTCGGCCATGGCATCAAGAATTTAGCCATGGAGAATTGATAAAGAAAAATCATTCACTTCTAATATTCTATCCAATTTGGAGGTGCTTGTTAACATGGAAGAGTTGTTGGGACAAGGAAATCCTTTACTTGGACAAATCCATAACCTTGACCAACAGGAAACTTGAAAGGAAAGGATAAGAATTTAACCTTCTTTTACATGTTATGAATGTTTGTGCATGTTATAGTATGTAAAAAGGGATGAAATTCATGAGAATATGGATATTGTGTGTTGGCCGTATGGTTGTTGCATTGTGTAGAGAAGATTGAATTAATTTCATGTAGTATGTTGTTGTTGTTGTAATGTATAGAAAAGATGGAAAATTCATGGACATATGTGTGTAGTTGCTATGGCCGAGAATGGTGTTGTTTGGTAAGCTTTGATGAATCGAGTTCATGTGATATTCTAGTTGATGTTGTTGTGGATTCCATAATGTAAAATGAGAATTTAATGATTGAAAATGAAGTTGGAATCGTTTGTAAGTTGTTGGAGGAGAATGTGACCTTCATATAGTCTTGTGTTATTGTGATTAATGTTGTCAATGTGCGGAATGTTGATGTAGTTTATGAGTTTGGAAGGTGTTGGACGAAGTTGTATGTTGATTAAAATGCTTGGAAAGTCATATGAATTGTATTGAATTGAATCGAGTTGAATAGAATTGAATGTTGAAGTGTTGCTAGAAGGAATTGCTAATATTGTTGTTGCTTTGGCCGAGTTCCATGATCGGATTGTTGTTGTTAATTTGGGGCCGAGCCGTATTCTCGGGGATGGTGTATTTATAGGGGAAATGCTGCCGAAATTTCGGCAGACAAAGTGTCACTTTAAAGAATCAACTTCTAAAGGCTCTAATCAACTTTGGTAAACATGACCAATTCACAGATTTTGGCGGATTTGAAACGTGAACTTGGAGTTGCATAAGGAGCGGAAAAGGTATGTAAGGCTTCACCGCTCCTTCTTTGGCATGTCTTAGATGTAATAGGATTGGATACGGGCCTCGGGGACGATCCTACCCCTAGAAATCCGAAATTGAATTTGGCCCTTTTTCATTCAGTAAGATTGAATTTACAATGTTCCAAATATCGGGAAACTACCTAAACAACTAGAAATCGCACTAATGAGATCCGACTATCCTAAAACCCTCACAAGTGACGCCATGAAGTGTAATGTACGTAAATTTGGTACGCCGCCTCATTTGACCCGAGGTGGGCCCATTGTTCCCGGATTCTTCCTTATTGTTCCGTTTGATCTATTTCGAAGCAGAATTCAAAGAAAACTTTTTGTCCTTATTCCGTTCACCGAATGACAAGTACTGTAACTATGCTAACGAGACTACTCCTATGATGATAATGATATTGAGGATGTTAAGAAAGAGGATATGCTTATGATAAGTACGACAAGAATGAATCCATGACTAAGAGTCTTGAGCTGAGAATCTAATGAGAATGTGAAAGTGTTATATTAGTTCTTGAACCTCAATTTTATTCCTTAGCTATGACACTAGTTTCTAAAAGACTTCAAAGCATATGAATTGGCGGTTATAATGCCCATGATTTCATTCTATGCTCTCTCTTAAGGCTATTTCCCGTTGGTAGTCTCATCTTAAAATACTCGTTCCTTCAAGGTGAGACAAAACGATTATGGTTGTTCCATAATGTAATCGGAGGCTACCGACCTTCTGTCACTCCGATGGACACATGACTTTCTTTGGGCTCTCATGCATGCCAATTTTATGACACATGTATATGAATGTGAATATGTATATGTATATGGGGAAAGGGGAAGGGCCACTGTTATATCACCACATGATTCAGCTGGATTTCGTCCCGGACGCGGGATGCCCGGACGCGGGATATGGGAGAGCCGAATACGGCATCTGTATATGTGATATATATATATAATATGTTGGGACACTGTTGGGGAGGGGGGTGGGAGAGCCGATGTACTCGGCGTCTGTGAATGCAAATAAAGTACCCCATTTTTCTGAAATGTTTTGTTTTCTGTTTATGTAAAGAAGAAGTATCGTTTTTCTGAATAAGAATTTAAGCATGCATGGCATCCGCAGAAAGGCATTCATATGTACAGGTTACATCTGTCCCAGGATAAGCTCCATATGTCTATTCCGTTATTATTCATACTGTATATCCCTTTATTATCTTACTATTCAGGCCTTACATACTCAGCACATTACTCGTACTGACCCCTCTTCTTCGAGGGCTGCGTTCATGCCGCGCAGGTACACCAGATGAGCTACAACTATCACAGAAGATGTTCTAGCGGAGTTGGCAGGCGCCACTTGTTCTGGAGTGCTGCCGAGTTAGAGTATCTGAGCTACGATGTTTGTTGATGTTAGAGACTTTGCAGACAGTGTTGTGGGTATTGGGAGTCAGCTGGTGTTACGATTTAAGTATTTCACAGTTACAGACTTTATTTCATTTGAAAGCAATAAAAGAAAATGTTTCAGTAAGCTTTACTATGTATACTTGATTTAGAAGTTCAAAAAAAAAAAAAATTCAAGTACGTAATAAGAGTCAGCGGGTCCGCTCGGCTCCGAACGTGGGGTCGGGTTCCCATCACACCCTAGGGGGATCGGGGTGTGATAAAGTGGTATCAGAGCAGGTCGGTCTAAGGGGTTGTCTGCAAAGTCGTGTCCGGTAGAGTCCTGTTTATGAATGTGAAGCCGGCCACATTTATAAACAGGAGGCTGCGGGGCATCTAGGGATTGTTGACCTTCTTTCTGTCTCAGATCGTGCGATAGAGCCAAGACATAGGAAGCAAGATTTCTTATACTAACCGTTAATTTCCGCAGATGCCTAGCAGCGGCGGAAGAAGGCGAGTGATGATATGACAAGTCACAGAAGTACGTCCAGATATTTCATTCTGATACTGGGAACTGGAAGTTCTGGGTGGCTGGAATATTTCATATAGCCGTATGTTCTTTAAGATATTGTCGATATTTCCTACGTACGGACCTTGAAAGGTAAAAATGGTAAATGAGGTTTTGTCAGAATGGATCCGTCTAACAGGAAGGACCGTGAAAAGGAAACACTGTGAATAGGTAATATATGAGATGTGTTGTTCCGGAAAGGTTAAGGATTTGGTGTGGCGATGAAGGTGTGATCGCTACCATCAATAATCTGGATGCCTAGGACAGGATGTTGGCATATACACAGGCGGAAGGTGAACATTAGGAATCAAGGAGGGTAAAACGGTAATTATAAAAGAAAGGACGTGTTACGAAAATGTTTCGGAGCCTGTAAGACTTCGACTTGCCCCAGAACAGGTAATAAAAGTCATGTGAGGAAGCTGACGCGAAAATATCGGCATTAAGGCACCGAATTTCAGTGAAGCTTTTGGGTTAAGCGCGCTCAGGTTGGAGCAATTCCATGATGGGTGACCCCCTGAGAAGTTTATAAGGAAATTTTACATATTTGGACATAAGAGACAAATGGAAAACTAGAATAGCCTACGTGAAACTACGGCATATAAGATGGCTGGCGACCATAAGAAGACACGTAGCACAAGGCAGACTAGCTCGGTGAAAGGACAGAAAGTGCACCACAGTCCCGGGATTAGGATAGGCTTGAACAGCGCTTGGGAGTATTTGGTGAACTAGTTGATAGTGAATATGTACGTATATATGAATGTATAAGATATCCCGCATATGACTGTATCGGTGGCGTGCGAGCCCCAACAACCGAAACTACGAGAAGGAAGGTGTTGATCACGCAAAGGTGCTGAAGTACGGGTGACAACAAGAACAAATGGTACAAGTGCGGCAAGTGAGCTGTTATTATTATATTATAGGTTGAGGTCGGAAATTCCAGTATAACGATACTTGGGAGAGAAAGAGAGTGTAAGATGAAAGGTAGAAAGCTTAAATGTCGGAAAAGGAGAAAGTTAAGAAAACCTTAGTGAGTGAAACCCTCGCGAGAAATTAATGACAAAAATACGAGACCACTAGGATAAAAATTCAAGTAGGCATGTGAGACGAGATAGAGTGAGGTAAGAGGAAACAACAAGAATGTGGAGAGGTTGAGAGTTGATTTCAACAAGTAGGTCTAAGAGGATGGTGACCAGGGTAGAGGAATGTGAAGTAAGAGAAGGAATGCTCAGGATGGTGATGGTGTTAAGCTGAAAGATCTGTAAAAGGACAAGTATGTAACTATAGTAATATGCTTAGAGGTTTAAGAAAGTAACGGGACGCTTAAGAAATACAGACGCACAGCTACAACACGAACACGTAGTTAAGAAAGAATTACGAGCAAGAGAGCTAAGCAAGTGAAAGGACGAATAAAGGATAGAAAGGTATGGAAATGTGGATAAATGAGGACCTAGACAGGAAGTAAAAGGAAAGCTTAAGATAAGAAGTTTTCGATATGTTAGGCACAAGCTGGAAAAGAAGGTGAGGGATAAAGGTATAGGCGAAGACTTCATCGAGGACTATGAGCATATAAGGAACCCCTTAAAGGGGGGGGGGGGGGAGGCCATATTGGGCCTTACAAGGAATGACGATAAACGAAACGAGCACCAACGCATGAAGTCAAAGACAAGTGTATCGGTATTGAGAGATACGAAAAGAGACTAAAGAATAGTTGTAGTAAGAATCTGAAGGTGTAGCTTTTGCTAAGATATGGTCACGAAACAGTAACAGAAAAGAGATGATCTGAGAAAGACAAGGATAATACGTTGGCCCAATAAATTAGAAAACCTATGACACGGGAAGGAGATTCAGGTGAAGACTGAGAAGTTCGATTATAAAAGGAATAAGGTAAAGGATAAGGAGTGGGCATGAAGGAAAGGACGACTACAAGGGATCCTCCCGAAATATTATGACACCCCCTAAGATCAGTTGAACATTCGAGGACGAATGTTCTAAAGGGGGGGAGGATGTTATATCTCGTATTTCATACGTTCAGATATTCCAAGGTAGTCGTGACAAAGTTAAGGGAATGAGCATTTTCAAAATTTATTCTAATGTATAAGCTGTTGTGAATATTATTTACGAACGTTGGTAGTATGGAAATAGTGAGAAAGACTAAGGGCAAAAAGGAAAATTCGCAAAATGGCTTATGGAAATATTGTGGAAGGTTAGGGGCAAAATGGAAATTTTACAAAAGTCCAAGAAAATTCATGAAGACGCCATGTTGGCGTGCACTATATGCCTTATTTTTAAATTGATGGGGGCTATTTGTAAATTTATAAAACAATGCATTGACCAAGCTTGTTCAAGAAGACAAATGGTCTTCTTTGATTAATTGTAGGAAAACTCTAGAAAGGTAAAGAAGGGGGACATGTGGCTATTTAAAAATTTGGAGGGGGAAAATATATATATACATGCAAAAGATGACAAATTCTTCATAATTAAATTGGAGAGCAACAAAGAACAAAGAAAGAAAATAAGAAGAGAGGAAATATAGTAGCCTATTCGGCCATGGCATCAAGAATTTAGCCATGGAGAATTGATGAAGAAAAATCATTCCCTTCTAATATTCTATCCAATTTGGAGGTGTTTGTTAACATGGAAGAGTTGTTGGGACAAGGAAATCCTTTACATGGACAAATCCATAACCTTGACCAACAGGAAACTTGAAAGGAAAGGGTAAGAATTTAACCTTCTTTTACATGTTATGAATGTTTGTGCATGTTATAGTATGTCAAAAGGGATGAAATTCATGAGAATATGGATATTGTGTGTTGGCCGTATGGTTGTTGCATTGTGTAGAGAAGATTGAATTAATTTCATGTAGTATGTTGTTGTTGTTGTAATGTATAGAAAAGATGGAAAATTCATGGACATATGTGTGTAGTTGCTATGGCCGAGAATGGTGTTGTTTGGTAAACTTTGATGAATCGAGTTCAAGTGATATTCTAGTTGATGTCGTTGTGGATTCCATAATGTAAAATGAGAATTTAATGATTGAAAATGAAGTTGGAATCGTTTGTAAGTTGTTGGAGGAGAATGTGACCTTCATATAGTCTTGTGTTATTGTGATTAATGTTGTCAATGTGCGGAATGTTGATGTAGTTTATGAGTTTGGAAGGTGTTGGACGAAGTTCTATGTTGATTAAAATGCTTTGAAAGTCATATGAATTGAATTGAATTGAATCGAGTTGAATTGAATTGAATAGAATTGAATGTTGAAGTGTTGCTAGAAGGAATTGCTAATATTGTTGTTGCTTTGGCCGAGTTCCATTCTCGGATTGTTGTTGTTAATTTGGGGCCGAGCCGTATTCTCGGGGATGGTGTATTTATAGGGGAAATGCTGCCGAAATATTGGCAGACAAAGTGTCACTATAAAGAATCAACTTCTAAAGGCTCTAATCAAGTTTGGTCAACATGACCAATTCACAGATTTTGGCGGATTTGGAACGTGAACTTGGAGTTGCATAAGGAGCGGAAAAGGTATGTAAGGCTTTACCCCTCCTTCTTTGGCATGTCTTAGATGTAATAGGATTGGATACGGGCCTTGGGGACGATCCTACCCCTAGAAATCCGAAATTGAATTTGGCCCTTTTTCATTCAGTAAGATTGAATTTACAATGTTACCAAATATCGGGAAACTACCTAAACAACTAGAAATTGCACCAATGAGGTCCGACTATCCTAAAACCCTCACAAGTGACGCCATGAAGTGTAATGTACGTAAATTTGGTACGCCGCCTCATTTGACCCGAGGTGGGCCCATTGTTCCCGGATTCTTCCTTATTGTTCCGTTTGATCTATTTCGAAGCAGAATTCAAAGAAAACTTTTGATCCTTATTCCGTTCACCGAATGACAAGTACTGTAACTATGATAACGAGATTACTCCTATGATGATAATGATAATGAGGATGTTAAGAAAGAGGATATGCTTATGATAAGTACGACAGGAATGAATCCATGACTAAGAGTCTTGAGCTGAGAATCTAATGAGAATGTGAAAGTGTTATATTAGTTCTTGAACCTCAATTTTATTCCTTAGCTATGACACTAGTTTCTAAAAGACTTCAAAGCATATGAATTGGAGGTTATAATGCCCATGATTTCATTCTATGCTCTCTCTTAAGGCTATTTCCCGTTGGTAGTCTCATCTTAAAATACTCGTTCCTTCAAGGTGAGACAAAGCGATTATGGTTGTTCCATAATGTAATCGGAGGCTACCGACCTTCTGTCACTCCGATGGACACATGACTTTCTTTGGGCTCTCATGCATGCCAATTTTATGACACATGTATATGAATGTGAATATGTATATGTATATGTATATGTATATGGGGAAAGGGGAAGGGCCACTGTTATATCACCACCTGATTCAGCTGGATTTCGTCCCGGACGCGGGATGCCCAGACGCGGGATATGGGAGAGCCGAATACGGCGTCTGTATATGTGATATATATATATATAATATGTTGGGACACTGTTGGGGAGGGGGGTGGGAGAGCCGATGTACTCGGCGTCTGTGAATGTAAATAAAGTACACCGTTTTTCTGAAATGTTTTGTTTTCTGTTTATGTAAAGAAGAAGTACCATTTTTCTGAATAAGAATCTAAGTATGCATGGCATCCGCAGAAAGGCATTCATATGTACAAGTTACATCTGTCCCAAGATAAGCTCCATATGTCTATTCCGTTATTATTCATACTGTATATCCCTTTATTATCTTACTATTCATGCCTTACATACTCAGTACATTACTCGTACTGACCCCTCTTCTTCGGGGGCTGCGTTCATGCCGCGCAGGTACACCAGATGAGCTACAGCTATCACAGAAGATGTTCCAGCGGAGTTGGCAGGCTCCACTTGTTCTGGAGTGCTGCCGAGTCAGAGTATCTGAGCTACGATGTTTGTTGATGTTAGAGACTTTGCAGACAGAGTTGTGGGTATTGGGAGTCAGCTGGTGTTACGATTTAAGTATTTCACAGTTACAGACTTTATTTCATTTGAAAGCAACAAAAGAAAATGTTTCAGTAAGCTTTACTATGTATACTTGATTTAGAAGTTCAAAAAAAAAATCAAGTACGTAATAAGAGTCAACGGGTCCGCTCGGCTCCGAACGTGGGGTCGGGTGCCCATCACACCCTAGGGGGATCGGGGTGTGACAGTGATGATGGCACCGAGTCCCATGATGGGTCGGTATGGTATATGATGACTTTATTCACCGAGTCCCATAATGGGCCGGATATAGTATATGATATGGACATGCATGATTTTCATCTCGTAAGGCACAGGTGCACTGGTATCCTTGATTATCATACTTGCCTTATGTTACCTTTTATTCAGTCTTGATCTTCTTTATTGTATTTCATGCTTTATATACTCTGTATATATCTCGTACTGACCCCCTTTCTTCGGGGGGTTGCGTTTCATGCCCGTAGGTACAGACACTCAGTTTGGCGATCCTCCAGCCAAGGACTTCTACTCAGTTGTTTAGAGAGCTCCATTATTCCGGAGGCTAGATTATTTTGGTACAGATCTTTTGATGTAGAGTAATACATATCCAGGGGTACGGCAGGGCCTTGTCCCGTCATATTTCACTTTTATACTCTTAGAGGTCTGTAGACATATGTGGGTTGTGAGTAGGTTTTGTTCAGCCATGTCAATATGGTTTGTTTTGGATATTCCCGTGTATAGTGGCAGCCTTGTCGGCTTGCGTATTGTGTTATGCTTTGGTCAGCTGTGACTCCTCAGGAGATAGGTTTATGAAATGTGGCGTTGTGAATCTTTCGTTTATTTTTACAAGTTCCCATACTGTCCTTAGTTTTAGTTTGACTATATCTAGCATGTTCGTATACGAGTGTCCAGTTCGGGCACTAGTCATGGCCCATGGGGTTGGGTCGTTACAGTAGCAAGAACTTTAATACAAAGTAAGTGAAGTGTAGTGAGGAAATGACTAAATATGTGACATATTCTACATGAATAAAAAGTGAATGCAAGTGTGAAACCAATAAGCGAGCCATGGGGCAGTAGATAAGAAAGCTTATAAGATCTTTTTAGGGGAAGATTGTTACACCCCAGAAAATTTCGTGTTACTAAGGCTAAAGACGGCTTAATGTGAGCACAAGGAGGAGCAAATATTACAAGTATAAAGAATAAAATTCTACTGTAGTAGCATGAGGATAGCATGAGTATGATATTTGGAATTCGTACAATATGATTGGAATGATACGTTAAAAGATATATAGCCCTCGTAATCGAGCTGAGGTGGGGCCCACATGATGGAATTTTTATAAAGGACATATTATAAGTTATATGGACAATATATGTGAAGTTCAACACAACTCAAGAAGGACCCTTGACCCAAATCCAAGTGTAAGCCCTCCAAAAAGATGTTTTTAAGTTACGTTTTCGGGTGATCTGACTTCGGGAGACCATAACACCATCATTATTTGGGAATTTGGGAAACCCACAAATATAAAAGTTGTAGATAATTCAATTATCTTTCCAACCATATGTCGTGGGCCTTCACACGACATAGGGATAAAAGGTTATGGACGTTTTAATACAGCAAGATCAAGCTGGGCAGTGGGCTCGGCCCAACCCGACTCAAGGTCGGTGGGTACCGACCCAAGACCCACATATAAGGGCTAAATGCATAAAAATTAGTTCATTTACAAATCAAGCAGTCCACAAACTTTTAGAGAGAGAGAGAGAGGAGAGTTAGAAAGAGAAAGTGGAGAATCGAGCAAGTTCGAGGCCCCGAATCCCCAGGCTTGTGAAGGATAAAGTGTAGTATGAGTTGTTGTCGTCGTTTTATGGTAATTATTGAGCTTGGGGGATGATATTTCGTGATTGATCTTCTGATAAGGTATGTATAAGGTTCCTCTTATGTTATTAAAGTGTTTATTTAGAGTTTTAACGGATTAGAACGAATGAAATAATGATAAAAGCTCGTTTGGCATTTTTGGGAGGTTTATGAAGGTGGAGTTGTTTCAGTGGAGTTAAACGGATGGAAATATCTGAGTTATGATGTATATTGATTGTCGATATTGTTGTTTGACGTTGTTTCATATAATTTAGTTGAATTGGATTTTCGGGTTTATCCGGTTTATAAAGGAAATCCAGAAATAGAGATAAGTTTAAGGGATTGAGTTTAAGGATATATATTGGATGAATTGTTGGAGTAAATTAAGTATATTGTTGTGTTTTTGAGATTTATTTGTTGTTGGGCTGTTGTGTTGATATACCGAATTGGGAGATACTAATGATATAGGGGAGATGCTGCCCGTTTCGGTTTAGAATTAAGTTATCAATTAATATATATGATATACGAAAGCCTTCATAAGTCACGTGCATATTCTTACGATTATAGGTTTGGCATACTAATTGTGAAAAGTTTGTGATTAAGTTGAGTTCCTTGGATGACGTAAGGTATGTAAAGCTATCCCTTCTTTCTTTTTGGCATGATCTATGTGAGACAAACAGACGACGAATGTATAAACTCCAAAGAAGCTCCTGTTCTTAGAGACACCAGGATGGCTAATGTTCTTGATTTCCAGAAGCTATTTCATTATGTCTTGATACGTGTCTATGATTCCTGAAATTCTATTTGATATAATCCATAGTGACTTTTGAGGGGTACTTGACATGACTGTTGTCTTTAATAGTCAAGTGTTGGTTCATTCTACTTATTCTTTTGAGTCTCAGATGATGATTTAGTTTGCATATAGTTGCTCACTACTCTGCTCGTGCATGCCGTTAATATATCTTTCACCGAGTCCCAGGCCGGGTATGTTTTCGTGCACAGTTTCACTGCAATGTTCACCGAGCCCCTCACTAGAGGGCCCGGTACGTATATATATATATATATATATGATATTATGATGTGATGATGGCACCGAGTCCCATGATGGGTCGGTATGGTATATGATGACTTTATTCACCGAGTCCCATAATGAGCCGGATATAGTATATGATATAGACATGTATGATTTTCATCTCGTAAGGCACAGGTGCATTGGTATCCTTGATTATCATACTTGCCTTCTGTTACCTTTTATTCAGTCTTGATCTTCTTTATTGTATTTCATGCTTTATATACTCAGTACATATCTCGTACTGACCCTTTTTCTCCCGGGGGGGGGGGGGGGGGGGGCTGCGTTTCATGTCCGCAGGTACAAACACTCGGTTTGATGATCCTTAAGCTTAGGACTTCTGGTCAGCTGTTTTTGAGAGCTCTATTGTTCCGGAGCCTAGATTATTTTGGTACAGATCTTTTGATGTCGACTTATGTATGTCCAGGGGTACGGCGGGGCACTATCCCATCACAATTCACTTGTACACTCTTAGAGGTCTATAGACATATGTGGGTTGTATTTGACTGTGTTGATATGGTTTGTTTTGGATCTTTCCGTATATAGTGGCAGCCTTGTCGGCTTGCGTATTGTGTTATACTTTGGTCAGTTGTGACTCCTCAGGAGATAGGTTTATGATATGTGGCGTTGTGAATCTTTCGTTGTTTTTACAAGTTTTCATACTGTCCTTAGTTTCAGTCTGACTATATCTAGCAGGTTCGTATACTAGTGTCCAGTTCGGGCATTAGGCATGGCCCATGGGGTTGGGTCGTGACAAAAATGGTATCAGAGCAGTTCATCCTCGGAGTGTCTACAGACCGTGTCTAGTAGAGTCTTGTTTATCGGTGTGTTGTACACCACATTTATAAACAGGAAGCTACAGGACATTTAGGATGTTACCTTCCTTTCATATCTAAGATCATGAGATAGAGCCCAGTCATAGGAAATAAAATTCCTTATACTAACCCTTGATTTCAGCAGAAGAACAACATCGACGGAAGAAAGTGACTGATAATATTGAAAGTTACAAAGTACACAGGTAAGCAACGGTGCGAAAGATGCATGTCAGATAAGGTAAGAATATTGAAGTATGATTGAAAGGGTAAAGTTGAAGAATGAAAGGGAAGGTAGATAGGAAGGTATAACAGGATAGATCGCTAAAGGATCAGGTACGTCTCGAGGTGTAGTATATGAGGTAAGTTTCGACATCTTTATACTTTTACTTGAAATCGGGAGCCCTGTGTGGCTGAGATATGTCATATATACATTAGCCCTGTGAGGCGTTGCTGGTATTTGCTGCGTGCAGGTTTTGGATAGTAAAGAAATATAGAGGAAACTCTGCCGAAATTTTTCTAGAATTTAAAGGAGATGAGATACAAGCTTATAATATGTCCTAACGGGAAAAGATGTTATGTAAAAAAGTAATGGCAGGACGGGATTAATTTTAGGAGTATCGTCCACCACTACAAGAGATGAGTTAAATATTGTTGAATTGAAAATAGCAGCGATTGTCAGTTCGACATTGATATGGTAAAGAGAAATGCTAGAGTAAATTAGGGAGACTGGTAGTACTAAAGCATGATATAAAAGAGAAAGGGTAATTCCAATAGAGTGATACTGAAGTACTGATTAGATGGATAAGCACGAGTAAAATATGACAAGTTTATTAGCAAAATAAAGTAACAGCATGACTGAGACAAGGGTACGAAATACGAAGGTTATAACGAATGAGATCAAGAAGTGGCACTCTATAGAGTTGATTATGATCAGGGTATAATGAGAACATAGCAAGAACTTTAATACAAAGTAAGTGAAGTGTAGCGAGCAAACGACTAAAGATATGACATGTTCTACATGAATAAAAAGTGAATGAAAGTGTGAAACCAATAAGCGAGCCATGGGGCAGTAGATAAAAAGGCTTATAAGATCTTGTTGGGGGAAGATCCAGCATAGAGGTTTCGCAATGACGGAAATGATAGTAAGCAAAAGGAAAAAGGAAGTCCACTTGAAAGAGAAATCAGAGAAAAGTGATATGGCACAGTAATAACAGTTGTGATTTGTATAATCGAGATCACGAGTGATACTTTTGGATGGATGTATAAGACCAAGACTACGGAAAGATGAATAACGAAATAAAATGATTGTTAGGCAAGAGATCAACATAATAAGAATGAGAGGGGATGATCAGAATGAACAAAATAAGTTTTGGAAGTGAAGAATGGACTTTATAGAAGTAATATATCTTAAAGGACAAGGCGCTATTGAGTTAAGAATAGGGTTCCTCGTGCGAGGAATGGAGGATTGATTATAACGGGAGGTAATAAGATAAATTAAAAAGGAATGAATAAAAAGGAATAAGTATGGGTATAGGAAGAAAAGGAAATATGCGAAGTACGCGCACTTAAGAAGTAGTCGTATAAAAAAAGATGCATCTCCTATGAATATCCTATACCAAGATAGAACAAGTAAAGTAAATAAGGGAATAAGCTGGAAACAAAAATGTTTATCGTACGACGATAAAGCAATAAATCAAGGCTATCACCAACGACAAATACGACATGATTATGATTTGGTTTTGAAATAAATGTTGAGTGCAACACAAGAGTAGCAAAGTATGAGGCATAAGAGGTATTAGTTGTGCATGTGTTATATCCCGCATTTTATGCAATCGGATAATTCAAGACAATCGCGGGAAGACCGTAACCAAGGCCATATTTTTACTTTGCTTGGCATATAAGTTGTTATGAAAATTTTGGAGTGGAAATAATGAGAAAGGTTAAGGGCATAAAGGGAAGTTGCAATATGACTCGTGGGAATATGGAAGAATACGAAGGGTAAATTTGGAAGTTGGAAAAAAATGTTTCCTGAATTACAAGCACTAGCCCAAAAATAAGTGGGCTTGAATTTTTAAAGAAATGGACAAGGCCCAACAGGCCATGACATGGGCTAGGCCCATGAGGGGGGTTTAATTTTCATAATAAAAAGATGAATAAGTCATCTATATCCTATAATTCTCTAGAAATTTCAAGAAGACAAGAACAAGATAGAGAGGAGAAAAACCTAAGGGCCATTCGGCCAAGAGCAAGGAGCAACAAAAAAATTGTCAAAAATTCTTCAAAAATCATTCCCTACTAATTAAAGGGTGCTTAACAAGGTGGAGTTGTTGTTGGAGCAAGAAAGATTCAAAATCATACAAGTTGCCAAGAGTTAGGCAAGTGAGAAGTTGAAGAAGAAAGGTAAATTCTAATCTTGTTTTATGTGTTATACATGGTTTATATGTGTTGTAGTATGCTAAAATGGATGAAATTCATGGAGGTGAGGAAATTAGTGTTATATCCCGTATTTTTGAACGTCGGATTATTTGCTGGGGTGGGGCCCACACACCGAGATTTTTTTTTTAGAACATCTGAAAAGTCATATGAATCACATATGTAAAGTTAAACACAACTCATGAAGTACCCTTGGGCCAAATCAAAATGGAAGCCCTCCAAACGAATATTTTTAAGAAAACGTTTTCGGGTGACCTGACTTTGAGGGGCAAACACGGTATTATAAGTTTGGAATTTGGAAAGATACCATGAAATAGAAGTTGTAGATAATTGAATTAGCTTTCTATCCATAGGTCGTGGGTTCCTAGGTGATGTCGGTACAAGGAGATATGAACGTTTTAAGGTCGAAAGGTCAGTGGGCTAGGCCCAACTCGGGATCAACCGAGTTGACCCAAAAAAATAAAATGAAAATTTAGGCCCAATGTTTAAGGGGTGGCCGGCCAAGTGAGGCCCAACCCATGGTTTTAATGAATATTTCCATGTGCTAATTAATTATAAATGGTCACTATATGAGTTGAATTTTATGTTGTATTCTAGTTGTGGTTATGGTGAAAATTATATTGGGAATGAAAGTTGAATGAATTTTGGTTGAAGTTGGAATGTAGAAGATTATGTCACTTTAAAATGATTTTGTGATATTATGGAAATGAAGTTGTTAAGATGTGAATTATGATTATGGTTGATGAAATTGGAAGATGGAAATATGTTATGGATATGTAGGTTGAATATTAGAAGTTTTGGATGAATTATGACTTTGGTGGAAAGTTTGTATATTTTGTATATCTTGTGAATATTTTGTGGAAATGATATGAAATGCTTCCAAATTATATTGTGATAATCTAGATTAATAATGAATATGAAAACATTGAGATTGGTTTGGAAATGGGAAGTCGGAATGAAAGTTCTTGCATTATGTCGGAAAGAAGACTAGTTGTGTTATATTGTGTCCTATATTGATTGTTGTCGTTGTTGGTGTTGTTGTTGGGTTGTTGTTGATTGTTTTGGCCGAGTTAAATTCTCGGGGATGATATATGTATAGGGGAGATGCTGCCCAAATTTCTGTAGGCAATTATGAATAAAGATTGAATACTTAAAGATGGGAAATTGAGAATTGGTAAATGTGACCAATTGCAGATTTTGGGCGAAACGGGAATTGAATTTGGAAAGGCGTAAAGAGCATATAAGGTATGTAAAGTTATCCCGATTCTTCTTTTGGCATGTCCTAGGTGTACTAGGATCGGATTTGAGCCCCGGAATATATTCTGTCCATCGGAATCCGCGTTTGAAATTGTCACTTTTTCATTCAATAGAATTGAACCTTTTAGGTATGCTTCGTTGGAAGAATTAGGCAAACTTTCACAAATTGTTTAGAAAGTTATGAAATGTCCCTAGTACCTCTATAGGTGACCCCACAAGCTTAAAATACGTAATTTGAGCCCACCGCTTCGTTTGTCCCGAGGTGGGCCCACTATTTCCGATTTTACCCCTTTTGTATTTATGACTTGTCTTCGAGCTGCTTTAAATGAAATGTCTTAACTAATCCTCTAACTATTATCTAAAGAATTGTTTTAAATACTCCGTTAAGTCTTATAAACTGTTTTGGATCTTGGAAACGATCTCAGAAAGATTATGCCTCTGTAACCCATTATGACATCCGAAGTTTAACTTACTATGATTCCGTCCGATTTCATTGTTTTGACTTGTCACTCGATATGCCTCATTGAGTCTCTGGAAGTATACATGGTATTTTATTGCATTTAGTTTCTCACTACTCCATTCGTGGATGCCTCAATGTTTCCCACACTGAGCCCGGGCCAGGATATGTTCTCAAGCGTCTTCCACTGCATTGTTCGCCGTGCCTCGATGTGAGGGGGCATGTATATATGTACATGGGTTGTGGAGTATGCTGTGCCATGTACACTATTCTGACATGATATGATATGATCTGATATGGTCATTTGATATGTTATGCTATGTTACGGGGTTATTCCCCTTTTCTGATCCTTATGTGTTGTGGCACCAGCGTCGGGGGGTGGCCACGTTCTGTCTGTCGAGTCCCTTGGCAGGGGCCGGATATGATATGGCATATGTTTCTGTACACACTCTTCATGTTTTGAAAATATGCATTCGATACTCTGGATATCACACTCACTTTTCTGTACGTTCTGTTTCGGTTATGATTTTGTCCCGTAGTGGGACCAGGTATGACATACGTTTTCTGCAAATACTATTTATGCTTTATGATCAGCATCTTTGCTAATCTGGATATTCCGTTCATTTTCTGTATCTTCTGCTTCGATTATGACTTTGTTTACTACGTTCCATGCTTTACATACTCAGTACATATTTCATACTGACCCCCTTTCTTCGGGGGCTGCGTTTTCATGCCGCGCAGGTACAGACTACAGATTTACTGATCCGCATGTTTAGGACTATATTCTGCCATCTTAGAGTGATCTATTGTTCGGAGCCTATGTTTGGTACAGTCCTTGCTATGGTACATTTGTATGTTGTTCAGGGGTATGACGGGGCCCTGTCCCGTCTTTTGATTCTGATGTGTTCTTTAGAGGTCTGTAGACATACATGTGGGTTCTGCATATGATTTGGGTTGGTATGATCTGTGACAGCCTGATCGGCTTCCTTGTGCTTTATCCGTTAATCTGTGATAATTAATAACGCCAATTGACTTTTACATTTAAATATTCTGCTTATATGCTAGTTTGGGTTATTGGGTACGTTCAGGTGTCCAGCACGGACACTAGTCGCGGCCTACGGGGTTGGGTCGTGACAATTAGTATGTGGCCGTGCATGTTCATATATGAATAAGAATCATATTTCAATTATTTTGTTTAGTGTTTGGTTGTTATGGTTGTGAATGATATGTGGAAGATGGAAGTTGAATAAGTTTGGAGAGAATGTAGTTGTGCATGCATGAAGTGTGGCCGTGAGTGTTGTGTGTGTGTGGCCGTGAGGTTGTGGTATAGTATGGAAGTGAATGAGTTAATTTTATGTAGTGTTTTGGTTGTTGTTATATTGTGAATCCTATGTTGCTAATGGATGTCTAGGAACCTTAGTTGAGTTGTGAAAGTTGGAGACTTATTTTAGAAATCATGCATATTGAATGTGATGTTCTTACGCGTATGAAAGACAATGATATTGGTATGGGGTCGTTGGAATATATATATATATTAGAAGATTGCATTGTTTTATTGGAGTTGGAAGGTTTTGAAGAAAGTAGTAAATTGATATCATGTATCTTGAATTGAATGTATGGATCGCTAGTGTGATTGTTGAATTCATGTTGATAGTTTGGCCGGGTTTGAATTCCCGGATTGTGTTTGATGAGAATTTGACTAAATTGAATGTCGAGGATGGTATATTTACAGAGGAAATGCTGCCGAAATTTCGGTAGCCAAGTATTACCTTAAGATTTCAACTCTAAGTATACTAATGAGAGTTTTGGTAAAAACGACCAATTTGCAGATTTTGACGAAAGTGTGACGTGAATTTGGAATAGCAAAAGGAGCGGAAGGAGGTATGTAAGGCTTCACCCTTCTTTCTATGGCATGTCTTAGTTGTAATAAGTTGGGTACGAGCCTCGGGGACAAATCGGTTCCCCGGAATCCGCGCCTAAAGTTTTCCACTTTTTGTTCAATAAAATTGAACTAGAAAGTGTGCCAATTGTTGGAAAAACCTCCTACACCCTTAGAACTTGTATAAATGGGACCCGATTACCCTAAGACCCTCACAAGTAACGCTATGACACATAACATACGTAAATCGTATATGCTACCTCATCCGGCCCGAGGTGGGCCCGTTACTCTCGGATTTTCCTATAGTCGTGGTTGACTTACTTGAAGTAAATCCAAAGGGGACTTTTGATTCCAATCTCGTTACCGAATGATAAGTACTATGACTACTCTAACGAGAATGTTTCTATGAGGATAATGATAATGACGATGTTAGACAAGAGAATGTACCTTTGATAAGTACGACTGGAACGACTCTATGACTAAGATGACTAAGCTAAGTATCTTATGTAAACATGAAAGTGATACGCTAATTTTTGAATCGTATTTATATTTCCTAGCTATATCTTTATTTTCTCTGACTCCAAAGCCTATGACGGTCATCTATGATGCCCACGATTTCATTCTACGGTTATTGTAATACTAATCTCCGTTGATAGTCTCGCCTTAAAATACTTGTTCCTTCAAGGTGAGACAAAGCTATAACTAGCATTCCATAACGTAATCGGAGGTCACCGACCTTACGTCACTCCGATGGATACATGATTTTTCCTTGGCTCTTGTGTGCTTATATGATATATGTATATAAAACAGGTATATGTGTATGGATATGTATATATAAATAAGATAAGTAATTTTATATGAGATGTGTATATGTATAAAAGATAAGCAAATGTATATGTATATGTGTATGGGGAAAGGGGAAGGGCCACTGTTATATCACCACCTGATTCAGCTGGATTCCATCCTGGACGCAGGATGCCCGGACGCGGGATATGGGAGAGCCGTACGCGGCGTCTGTATATATATATATATATATATATAATGTATGCTACCTATATATGATGTAATGTGTTGGGACACCGTTGGGGAGGGGGCTTGGGAGAGCCGATGTATTCGGCGTCTGTAAATGTGAATAAAAGATACCGTTCACTGAAATGTACTGTTTTCTGTACACGAGAATAAGTAATATATAAATGTTAATTCCTATGCTTATGAAAAGAAACGTTTCAAAGACGAAAGGACAAGCCTACATGACAGCCGGCCTGAAAAGGGGCCTTCCTATGCACAGGTTACTTTCTAGCCTCGTTATATGCCCTGTGACTCCATGATATTATTAATCGAACTCTATGTTACTGCTTGTATTATTTTCTATGCCTTACATACTCGGTACACTATTCGTACTGACGTCCCTTCTTGTGGACGCTGCGTTCCATGCCACGCAGGTCAGCAGACAGGTGGACTTGATCCTTAGGAGCTCTGCCAGCAGTATTCTACAGCGCTCCAGTCGTTCCGGAGCCTTATTTCAGTGGTACTATTCTGTATATATATAATGTCTGGCACGATAGTACTCGGCCCTTTCTATGTATAAGTGTACTACGTCTAGAGGCTCGTAGGCAGATATGTATAGTCAGTCAAGTATAGTTAGATGTATGGTGTTTTGGCATGTTAATGTTGTTGTATAAAGTGCTAACGAAGTTTATTAGCCTATGTTCAGAATGACGCTGCTAATGTTAATGTTCAAAAAAATATGGCTCTGTTTACACGGCTTGCTAAGAGGTAAAGGTAATATGATAGATAAGGAGTGCTCGGTACAAGTATCGGGTTCTCGTCACGGCCCCTAGTCGGGTCGTGACAGAAGTGGTATCAGAGCAGTTCGGTCCTAGGGGTTTGTGTACGAGCCGTGTCCAGTAGAGTCTTATTTATGGGTGTGTAGCGCGCCACACTTATAGACAGGAGGCTACAGGGCATTTAGGAAATATGACCTTCTTTGTGTCCTAAGATCGTGCGATAGAGCTATGCTATCAGGCTTCCACATTCCTTACTTAACCCTATGCTATGGTTTCAGTAATGCCGCCGAAAGAAAGGCTACGACCGCCGAGAAAGCCAAGAGAGTGGCGGGCAGCAGAGTCGTGCGGGAGCTAGAAGAAGGAGAATCTCATAATGAAGCTCCCCCTCAGACTTTTTCTGCTCCCCCTGCACCAGCAGAGCAGGAAAGAGTTCCAGCTCCAGCCCCCGCACCTCCAGTCCCACCGCCGGTAGCTCCGGGCCAGCAGATGGTAGAGGCCATCCAGTTATTGACCCAGTTAGTTGCCGCAGAGGCTCAGTGGCAAGATGTAGACCTGGGAGACAGGGCGGTGAGCGCAAGGGCTCGTGACTTTATTACTTTGAAGCCACCAGAGTTTTATGGATCAAAACCAGAGGAAGACCCGCAGAGTTTCATAGATGAGATGCTGAGGACTCTGAGGATTATACATGCTTCGGATACGGAGTCCGTAGAGTTGGCTTCATACAGGCTGCGGGATGTGGCAGTTCTGTGGTACAGCAGCTGGATATCTTCGAGGGGAGCAAATGCACCTCCTCCGGTTTGGCAGGAGTTTACAGAGGCATTTCTACGACATTTCTTACTGCCAGAGGTTCGACGAGCTCGAGACGATATGTTCTTGAACCTGAGATAGGGAAATATGAGCGTTCGAGAATACAACCTCCGTTTTAATTCGTTAGCCAGGTATGCCCCAACCATGATAGCTGATAAGGGAGATCATGTGCACCGATTTGTGAGCGGGCTAGGGCCACATTTGGTTAAGGAATGTTTGACGGCTTCACTCCAGGACGGGATGACTATTACCCGCATTCAGGCCCACGCCCAAAATCTGGAAGAACAGTACCAGTCACGGAGAGAGGAGCGTTATCCAGATAGGGGTTCCAGAAAAAGAGGCAGATCTTCTGGGCTAGAAGCGAGTATAGAGGAGGGCAGGCACAAGGGCAGTCTAGGCATTCAGGCCAATCAGTGGCCAGTGCACCACCTCGATTTGCGCATAGGAGATTTGACCGCTCTGCCTATTCGGTACCAGATCAAGGTACTAGAGCTTCAGGATCCCAGTACAGAGCTGATTTTAGCAGGACGGGGCTGCCCCCACCACGATGTGCTCGGTGTGGCAAGCCACACTCTGGGCAGTGTTACCTGGAAACAGGTGGTTGTTTTGCTTGCGGTCGAACTGACCATTTGGTGCGTGACTGCCCACTAAAGGATGAAAGAGGCCGAACTCAGCCAGCGGGATCAGCAATCGGTTCATCGTTGACCGTGCGCCCTCGTGGACAGACTTCCCAGGCTCCAGCGGGCCGCAGCCGAGGTAGAAGAGGGGCATCTAGTTCAGCCGGTCCTCCGCACCGCTTATATGCACTGACGGGACGACAGGACCCTAATCCTTCCGCCGACGCGGCCACAGGTACACTCCCGGCATCTTTTCTATAATATATGGATGTTAAATTAAACTGGATTTTACCTTATCTTGCACCGTCCCATGTGTTGCGGAACATATAAGAAATTCGGGAAAATTTAGGATAAGGGTAGCCGTGCACACAAGAAAAAGGGTGAATAGTAGTGACCACGAAGGCTAAAATAGTCATTAAAAGAGAAATATGTGGTATGAGCGCGTTCGAACATTGCCGAGACCCCAACTTGCCCCATATTATGTGATATAGGTAGTACGGGGAAGCGGAGGTAAAAACACTAACACCGAGACACTGAAATGCATTAAAGTTTCAAGGTTAAGCGTGCTCAGGTGGGAGTAATTCCATGATGGGTGACCCCCTGGGAAATATCCTGAAAATTTCGTAAATACGGAAATAAGAGACGAGTGTAAAAGTAGGTAACCCAGAGTAAATTGGGGTGTGGAAAGTGGTTAGAAACCCCGTACGAGTCATATAGGCCGAGACGGACTAAACTAACCAAAAAAGGGAAGCCATGACAACAGAAAGCTTTGAGGATGAAGGAGAAAAGTACAGGTGTCACAGGGTGAGACCGATATTGAGTCCACACTAGCTAAGGCAAGAAATCCCTGATATGACGATAGCTACGTCTAGAGGCTCGTAGGCAGATATGTACAGTCAGTCAAGTATAGTTAGATGTATGGTGTTTTGGCACGTTAATGTTGTTGTATAAAGTGCTAACGAAGTTTATTAGCCTATGTTCAGAATGACGCTGCTAATGTTAATGTTCAAAAAAATATGGCTCTGTTTACACGGCTTGCTAAGAGGTAAAGGTAATATGATAGATAAGGAGTGCTCGGTACAAGTATCGGGTTCTCGTCACGGCCCCTAGTCGGGTCGTGACAGCATGAGACTTAGATCCTTCAAAATAAAGAGGGCAGGTTTAAGAGAAAATGGAGTTACAGTCACTACAAGTCGACTACGGGAAAGAGAGGAATAAGTTGAGATGGGAAGAAAAGGGAAGGATGACGCTATAAGTGAATTATGAGTATTGAAGAATGGAATAAGTGACATTACATGGATAATACGGATAGCTAGACATACTACTATTTCAGGCATCCGTATGGAACAGAAGTTGTTAATTTGATCGGATGTAGACATTGACTCATAACTAATGGTTGTGCTAAGTAAAATACAACCTTATTTGGGTTGCTATGTTAGTTGTATTACATGGTTGCAAAACTGCAAGATGAGCACGTTAAGACTTCACATATGAATATGATATAGTATAATAAGGGAATTGACGAAAGAGATATATGAGTTCGAGATCGGAAGTGAGGTAACAGAGATAAGTAACTTTAAAGAGGGGAAGTGAGTAAGGAAAATACAAGTGTAGGGATTGAAACGAGGAATCCTGAGATGTGATAGATATAGACTTTTATGTAGAAATGATTCTAATAGCTAGTAAATAAGTGGACAAGAATCGAGCGGGTATCTGAGACTGTACTAAAAATCATTGTAAAGACCTTGAACAACATGACATTGAGAGCGGATAACTCAAGGAATACTGTAAAGGATAGCGATGCTATGTTGGAATAGAAGCAAAGGAATTGACAGTAGAGTCGTTTGATAATGATATAGCGATTTATAAGTGACGAATAAGAGTGACATAAAGCTTTCTATTGTAGAATATAAGATGTGATAATCAGGGGACAAATAAAGGAAAGAAAAGAGTATGACGGGATAGGATACAACAAAAAAATGAGTTTTGTTATGTATTATATGTGTAAAGTAGAACGAACCAAAGGAAGGGAAGTTTATGAATAAGTTTAGATGTTCATTCACGAATCAGACAAGAACGGTTATGTAACTAGCAAGTATTTACATGTCGGGAATGACACCGATTAGGTACTTAAAAAGAGGAGTAAGAGGTAAGCAAGAATAGTGTGTTTGTGATACTCCGAGTCAGTTTAGGGAAAATATATGGTAAATTGAGTCGAAATGTTGAGTTGGAATTATCATTAAGGGAAAATAGGACAATCACTTTGAATATGATATAAGTAGATGTTATATGTTTCCTACGATAGCCTTGAGGTGTGTTAAATTACTTGCGAATTCGATCGGATCATTGAATAAATGGGGTTTTACCAGAAGAATATTACGCCTTGGAACTTTAATTTTTGTATCATTGTGGTTATAGAGTATCCCAGAGGATTATGAAAATTCTCGAAAATTATGAAGACTTTAATGATTTGAGGAGGGACACCCTCGACAGGACATTTCAGATTGAATTTATCTAGACTCTACATATGTGAATCAATACCATTTTCATGGTCATATGGAACAAAAGAAGTGGGAGAGATTTGCAAACCATGTGAGACTTAATACCATTATTGAGCAACAAAAAGGATCGACGAGTCCGAGTATCAAGGGGGTTCTGCAAAAATTTTGTTAAAGTTGATTGTGATCAGTATATATATGTGTGCTATGATCAGTAAGATACACAAGTGTAAACTGAAGAATAAAAGGTTAATAATAGTTGTAAATTGACTGGAAAGAGGGTTAAGATAAGTTCTCTCGGGGATTAGAAGTAAGGGTTATGAACTAAGATTAATGTTATTCGGATAATGTGATAAGATTATGAGAAGAGACTTAAGAGGGGAAGCAATGATAAGCAAGGAGTCATTCGAGAGGTGAGTTAGTATAAAAAGAGTAAGCTTAAACGAGTAAAGAATGAAACAAGGAAGAGAAAGAAACATGATTACATGTGTTTTAGAAAAGAGAGTAATGTGTCCCTTATAGAAATCAATATAACTGAAAGCATCAACTGGCTAAGGGAAGTTGAAGCTTATAGAGGAAAGATAAGTATTGAAAAGGATAATGAATTTGAAGCTTATAGAGGAAAGATAAGTATTGAAAAGCACTTTAGGAATTGTGAAGGGTTGAGTGATAATAGTAAGCATTGGAATTGGATACGAGTATTACTCTTCATTTAACATTCGAGGACGAATGTTTCTAAGAGGGGAAGGATGTTACACCCCAAATAATTTCGTGTTACTAAGGCTACAGACGGCTTAATGTGAGCTCAAGGAGGAGCAAATATTACAAGTATAAAGAATGAAATTCTACTGTAGTAGCATGAGGATAGCATGGGTATGATATTTGGAATTCGTACAATATGATTGGAATGATACATTAAAAGATATATAGCCCCCGTAACCGTAAGCTGAGGTGGGGCCCACATGATGGGAATTTTATAAAGGACATATGATAAGTTATATGGACAATATATGTGAAGTTAAACACAACTCAAGAAGGACCCTTGAGCCAAATCCAAGTGTAAGCCCTCCAAAAAGATGTTTTCAAGTTACGTTTTCGGGTGATCTAACTTCGGGAGGCCATAACCCCATCATTATTTGTGAATTTGGGACAACCATAAATATGAAAGTTGTAGATAATTGAATTATCTTTCCAACCATAGGTCGTGGGCCTTCACACGACATAGGGATAAAATGTTATGGACGTTTTAATGCAGCGAGGTCAAGCTGGGCAGTGTGCATACCAATTCATTCATTTACAAATCAAGCAGTCCACAAACTTTTAGAGAGAGATAGAGTACAGTTAGAACGAGAAAGTGGAGAATCGAGCTAGTTCGAGGCCCCGAATCCCCAGGCTCGTGATGGCTAAAGTGTAGTACGAGTTGGTGTCGTCGTTTTAAGCTAATTACTGAGCTTGGGGGATGATATTTCGTGATTGATCTGCTGCTAAGGTATGTATAAGGTTCCTCTTATGTTATGAAAGTGTTTATTTAGAGTTTTAACGGATTAGAACAGAGGAAATAATGTTAAAAGCTCGTTTGGCATTTTTGGGAGGTTTATGAAGGTGGGGTTGTTTCAGTGGAGTTAAACGGATGGAAATATCTGAGTTATGGTGTATATTGATTGTCGATATTGTTGTTTGATGTTGTTGCTGATAATTTAGCTGAATTAGATTTTCGGGTTTGTCCAGTTTATAAAGAAAATGCTGTCGAAATTCCGTTAGAAATAGAGATAAGTTTAAGGGATTGATTTTAAGGGTATATATTGGATGGATTGTTGCAGTAAATTAAGTATATTGTTGTGTTTTTGAGATTTATTTGTTGTTGGACTGTTGTGGTAATATACATAATTGGGAGATAGTAATGATATAGGGGAGATGCTGCCCGTTTCGTTTTAAAATTAAGTTATCAATTAATATATATGATATATGAAAGCCTTCTTAAGTCACGTGCATATTCTTACGATTATAGGTTTGGCATACTAATTGTGAAAAGTTCGTATCTATGTGATCTATGTGAGGCAAACAGGCGACGAATGTATAAGCTCCAAAGAAACTCCTATTCTTAGAGACACTAGGATAGCTAATGTTCTTGATATCCAGAACCTATTTCACATTGACTTGATACGTGTCTATGATTCTTGAATTTCTATTTGATATTATCCATAGTGACATTCGAGGAGTACTTGACATGACTCTTGTCCTTGATACTCAAGTATTAGTTTATTCTACTTATTCTATTGAGTCTCAGATGATGATTTAGTTTGCATATGGTTGCTCACTACTCTGCTCGTGCATGCTATTAATATATCTTTCACCGAGTCCTGGGCTGGGTATGTTTTTGTCACGACCCAGCCCCGTAGGCCGTGAGTAGTGCCCGAGCTGGACACTCGTATACGTACCTGCTAGCTATAATCAACCCGAAACCAAACATAATATGGAAACTTGTAAAATCAATACGTCGTCTCAGAACTGTCACATATATACATCAAGGTAACCAGTCTCCTGAGGAGTCACAATCAATGAGGCATGACATGATACTCAAGCCGACAAGGCTGTCACTACGTACGGGAACATCCCCAAAATATATATACAAGCCGACGAGGCTGCTACTACATACAACATCCCAAATATATATATATATATATATATATATATATATATATATATATATATGCAAGCCGACAAGGCCGCCACTACGTATGGGAACGTCCCGACGATAAGTCATGCTAACACAGCCGAATAACATTTGGTAAATGTGACCATTTGTAGATTTTGGACGAAACGGGAAGTGAACTTGGAAAGGCGTAAAAAGCATAAAAGGTATGTAAAGCTATCCCGATTCTTCTTTTGCCATGTCCTAGATGTACTAGGATCGGATTCGAGCCTCGGAAAACATTCTGTCTTTCGTAATCCGCGTTTGAAATTGTCCCTTTTTCATTCATTAGAATTGAACCCTATAAGTATACTTTGTTAAAGAATTGTGTAAACTTCCGCAAATTGTCTAGAAAGTTATGAAATGTCCCTAGGACCTCCGTAGGTGACTCCATAAGCTTAATAAACGTAATTTGAGCCCACCGCTTCGGTTGTCCCGAGTTGGGCCCACTATTTCCGACTTTACCCTTTTTGTGTTTATAACTTAATTTCAAGCGGTTCTAAAGGAAACGCCTTAACTACTCTTCTAACTACCAATGATATTTATTCTAAATACTTTATTGAATCTCTGTAAAGGTATGATATTTTGTGTCTCGTTTAGTCTCCCACTATTCCCGCTTTGCCTTTTAGTGTACTATTGCCTTATTATCGAACAATATAAAATGAAACGTTTTAACTATCCTTTTAACTACTAAGGAAAATTGTTTTAACGATTCCCTCGAGACTGGTAAACTATTTTGGAATATGAAAATGATCCCAGAAGGATTATTCTTCCGTAACTCATTATGACATACGACATACACTTACTATGATTCTATCCGATTTCATTGGTTTGATTTGTCATCCGATATGCCTCATTGAGTCTCTGGAAATATATGGTATTTTTATTGCATTTAGTTTCCCACTACTCCATTCGTGGATGGCTCAATGTTTCCCACACTGAGCCCGGGCCAGGATATGTTGTCAAGCGTATTCCACTACATTGTTCGCCGTGCCTCGATGTGAGGGGGCAGGTATATATGTACATGGGTTGTGGAGTATGTTGTGCCATGTACACACATTCTGATATGATATGATATGTTATGTTACGGGGTTATCCCCTATTCTGCTCTTTATGTGTGGTGGCACCAGCGTCGGGGGGTGGCCACGTTCTGTTTGCCGAGTCCCTTGGCAGGGGTCGGATATGATATGGTATATGTTTCTGTACACACTCCTCATGTTTTGCAAATATGCATTTGATACTTCGGACGTTACACTCACTTCTCTGTAAGTTCTGTTTCGGTTATGATCTAGTTCCGTAATGAGACCAGGTACGACATATGTTTTCAGCGAATACTATTTATGCTATATGATCAGCATTTTGCTAATCTGGATATTCAGTTCATTTTTTGTATCTTCTGCTTCGATTAAGACTTTCTTTATTACGTTCCGTGCTTTACATACTCAGTACATATTTCGTACTGACCCCCTTCCTTCGGGGGCTGCGTTTTCATGCCGCGCAGGTACAGATGACAGATTTGCTGACCCGCCTTCCTAGGACATCTATTCTGCTATTTTGGGAATGCTCTTTTGTCCAGAGCCTATATGTTGGTACAGTCTGCTGCTATTGTATATATGTATGCTATTCAGGGGTATGACGGGGCCCTGTCCCGTCTTGTGATTCTGTTATAATCTGTAGAGGTCTGTAGACATACTTGTGTGGGTTCTGTATATGTTTTGGGATGATATGATCTGTGACAGCCTTATCGCCTCCCATGTACTATGTCGGTTCATTTATGATAATTACTAACGCTAATTGACTTTTACATTTAAAAATATTCTGCTAATATGCTAGTCTGGGTTATTGGGTACGTTTGGGTGTCCAGCACGGACACTAGTCGCGGCCTACGGAGTTGGGTCGTTACAAAAGTGGTATCAGAGCGGTTCGTCCTCGGAGTGTCTACAGACCGTGTCTAGTAGAGTCTTGTTTATCGGTGTGTTGTGCACCACATCTATAAACAGGAGGCTACAGGACATTTAGGGTGTTACCTTTCTTTGAATCTTAGATCGTGCGATAGAGCCAGCTGTAGGAAATGAATTCCTTTTTTTACTAACCTCTAATTTCAGCTGGAGAACGGTATCGACGTAAGACAGTGACTGATGATATTGGAAGCTACATAGTACACAGGTAAGTAATGGTATGAAAGATGTATGCTGGGTAAGGTGTTTGAAATACGATTGAAACATGAAGCAGAAGATTGAAAAGAAAAAAAATAAACAGGAAAGTGTAGTAGGTGTAGTTTGAGTTGGGCATGTGAGGTAAGCCTCGGCATCTTTATACTTTTATTTGAAATTGTTAGCCCCGTGTGGCTATGATGCGATATGATATGATATGTATATACGTATATGTGTTGGCCCTGTGAGGCATGGTTGGTATTTCCTGTGTACAGGTTTTGGGATAGTAAGAAATACAGAGGAACCTCTGCCCAAATTTTTCTAGGAATATGAAGAGGAAAATGAGATATAAATTCTTAACATGTCTTGAGGGTCGATACCGATAGGGCAAACCTACTGTGTTGGATTAAAGATTAAGAGATACCCTCCATGTCATTTGTAAGAAGCATTACCCTTATTTGGAAAATTTTATCTCGAGAAAGTACATATGAGTATCAAATTCGCAATTTATTTAAATGGACTAGAAATATGTTCCAACCCCCTTTTGCTTTAGCACAGCCCATGTGAAGGGCAAAAATGTCCAATGATCAAGTTTCCTCTAATTGAAAGGATACAAAGTGTATGACAAGCAGTCGGGAATTGAGTGGTTCGCTCACGACTCAAATATATATAATATATATACATGGAGGTAAATATTGAAGACGATATAGTCAGAAAAATAAAAGAATTCTCGCTAGGTCGGGGTGGGACCTACTACGAGAACGTTCTGAAAAGCTGTCAAGACCCCGACTTGTCTTAAATTATGTGACAAAGGACGTGCGGGCAAATTGGTGTACTTATACCGGCCTTAACGTGCTTAAATGCATTAAAGTTGTAAGGTTAAGCGTGCCAGGGCCAGAGCAATTCTGGGATGGGTAACCCCCTAGGAAATGTACAAAAATTTTCGCAAACATAGATATAAGAGACGAATAGGAAATTCGGGGTAGCCTAAAGGGAATTAGGATATGTGGAAAGGTAAGAAACTTTATAGGGGTCACACGAGCTGAGACGGATTAGATTGCTAAAAAGGAAGAAAAAGCAGCGCAGCTCTGAAATTAGATTAAATTTGAACAAGAGATTGAAGATGTATTGTAAAAGAAATGGCAGTGATATATATACGTATGTGTAGGCCCCCCCCATTTATGACTATGTCGATTGATTGGTGAACCCTAATAGCCAGTGTTGTAATATATGGAAAACATTAACTGGACAGAATTTACGAGAAAAGGGGAAAGGTATGGTATAGATGTTACGAAGTGGACTGATATTTATTTTGCTACTGGTTGTGATTGGAAGATTCTAATACAACGATGTTTGGAAAGAAAAGAGAATAATTGAGTGGAAGGTAAGGAGATCAAAATGTCAAAAAAAAAAAAAGGAAGTGAACCGTAAGAAACGTAATTAAGCGGAGCCTCTAAAAGAGTCGACGGGCAAAGCACGAAGTTAATTGCGAAAGAGAACTAAAATGAAATAGCGCAGGGCAAAGGAAAACTTATGGCATGAAATGATGAATCATGTGAATATCGAATAATTCGATTATCGAGAAAATAGAACGACAGATAAGGAATGGGTATGAATGAAGAAGGTGATTACTAAGAGATAAACAACTACATTAATTATATTACTTGAGTGCCAGCTATCGGATAAGGTTGTGTACTATATAATTGTGATTCTGTTAAGGTCTCGTACGGAGAAAATCAAGTTGTAGGTTAGAAAGAAAAGATATGGATATGGTATAAGTATAACCCCAAAGGGGGGGAGCGAATGAAAGTAAGTATAAATGAAAACAATTGACATACAGAAGATTGAAGCAATAAAGGATTGGCCTAGGCCTCCGACATCGGCTGAAGTACGTAGTTCTCTGAGAATGGTCGGATTATAGCCTATGTTCCCCGGCAGCTCAGACCGCACGAGGGAAATTATTTCGCTCATGATCTGGAATTAGCTACAGTGATCCACGTTTTAAAGATATGGCGGCATCACTTACATGGGGTCCACGTTTATATTTATACGGACCCTAAGAGCCTCCAGTATATATTTTAAGAAAAAATAGCTGAATTCGCGGCAGAGAAGAGGGTTCGAATTATTGAAAGATTATGATGTTAATATTTTGTGCCACCCTAGAAAAGCTAACGTTGTGGCAGACGCACTTAGTCGTGAATCTATGGACGGCTTGACCGGCATACATGCAGAAACAAAGAATTGGTCTGTAAAACTCATCAGTCAGCTAGCCTTGGAGTCCGTTTGGTCGGTTTTGAAGATAGTGAAATTTTGTCCAAAGAATGGCTGAATCATCGATGATGGAAGAGGTAAAATAGCGTCAGTTCGAGGATTCTATTCAGGTATGGTACATAGATACGACCTTTGACAAGGAAAAGACCTAGTTCGAGGTTTCACCTGATGGGTATTGTTATACAGAGGCAGATTATGTGTGCCCGACGTTGTAGGGCTGCAACGGCCAAATACGGGCAAAGCGCATGATGTTAGGTATTCTGTTCATCCGGGGTCTACGAAGATGTACCATGATCTCAGATGCCTATACTGGTGGGATGGTATGAAACGGGATATCGCAGAGTTCGTCGCCCAGTGCCCGAATTTTCAGCAGGTCAAAATTGAACATCAGAAGCCGGGTGGACTGTTGCAGGAAATGGAAATTCCGACATGGAAGTGGGAGATCATTAATATGGACTTCATTACAGGTTTGCCTCGCACTCCACGGATGTATGATTCCATCTGGGTTATTGTTGATAGGCTGACAAAATCAGTCCATTTTCTTCCCGTCAGAACCACTTATTTAGCTGAGGATTATGCCAGGCTAGGTATTAAAGACATAGTGAGGCTCCGCAGAGTTCCTATATCTATCATCACTGACAGAGGTGCTCAATTTACGACTAATTTCTGGAGATTTGTTTTCAGGAAGGATTAGGGGCTCAAGTAAGTCTGAGCACAGTATTCCATCTTCAGAGCAACGGACAGGCCGAGCACACTATACAGACGCTAGAAGATATGTTGCGGGCCTATATTATTGAATTCAGAGGTAGCCGGGACGATCATCTGCCGTTGATCGAGTTTGCTTATAATGACAGCTACGATTCTAGCTTAATACGAGGCTTTGTATGGCAGAAAATGCAGGTCACCGATCGGCTGGTTCGATATCGGCGAAACAGAGTTAATCGGTCCCGATATGATCCAGCAGGCCGTTGATAAGGTGAAACTCATCCGAGAAAGACAATTAGTAGCCCAGAGTCGACAGAGATCGTATGCTGACAAACGGCGTCGACCCTTACAGTTCCAGGTCGGTGATTGGGTATTTTTGAAAGTATCGCCTATGAGAGGCGTAATGCGATTCGGCAAAAAGAGTAAGCTCAGTCCGCGATATATCGGACCCTATCAGATTATTTTAATGATTGGGAATGTCGCCTACAAGTTAGATTTACCATATGATTTGGAAGCGGTACATCTGGCATTTCATGTATCTATTCTCCGCGAATGTGTCGGCGGTCCTCCTAGAATATTTCCAGCAAATAACATTCGGGTGACGGAGGAACTATCACACGAAGAGCAGCCTGTAGCCATTCTGGATTGCCAGGTAAGGAGATTGCCGAATAAAGATGTACCTTCCGTTAAGGTGCTGTGGCAGAACGATAACAGGGAAGAGATGACCTGGGAAACTAAAGAGGAAATGAAGAAGAAATATCCTTACTTGGTTATATTCAATAATGAATGTGTATCATATGAGCCGACCATAAAAATAAACTCCCCCGAAGTACTTACAGACCCTATAAGACTAATCTAACATTCGAGGACGAATGTTCTAAAGGGGGTGGGGGGAGGATGTTATATCCCGTATTTTTGAACGTCGGATTATTTGTAAGCTGAGGTGGGGCCCACACGTCAAGATTTTTTTTGGAACATGTGACAAGCTATATGAATCACATATGTAAAGTTAAACACAACTCGTGAAGGACCCTTGGGCCAAATCAAAGTGGAAGCCCTCCAAACGAATATTTTTAAGAAAATGTTTCCGGGTGACCTGACTTGGAGGGGCAAACACGGTATTATAAGTTTGGAATTTGAAAAAATACCAAGATATAGAAGTTATATATAATTGAATTGGCTTTCCAACCATAGGTCGTGGGTTCCTAGGTGAAGTCGGTACAAGGAGATAAGGACGTTTTAAGGTCTAAAGGTCAGTGGGCTATGCCCAACTCCGGACCAACCGGTTTGGCCCAAGAAAAATGAAAAGAAAAAAAAATGAGGCCCAAGTTTAAGAGGGTGGCCGGCCAAAGCCATGGCCCAAACCCACAAAAATATTAATGAATTTTCCATGTGTTAAAATAGATGAAAGGGACCATATACTTATCACTTTATCCATTAGAATTTTCAAGAAACCCAAAAGATGAAGAACAAAAACAAAGGGCCATTTCGGCCAAGACCCATGGAAATTAAGTACCTTAAATCTTGTTCCAAAAATTGTTTTCTTGTAGTATTCCTACCAATTCAAGTACCCTCTACAACGTGGTATAATTATTTCGGAAGATGGTTCATCCGTTTCATCGTTTCCGCACTTTGGTTAAGTGAAGAAGATTGGAGATAAAGGTAAGAATTCATTCCATGTTATTATGTTATGAAGGTTTGTTTGGGTTGTAGTATGTAGAAATGAGTAGAAAGTATGGAAATATGGAAGTTTGCAAAGTGGGTATGTAAGTTGGCATGTAGCCGTGTGTGTATGTATGTTATATACATATGGTGAGTTAAATTTATGTCGTATTCTAGTTGTGAGTATGATGGAATTCATATTGAGAATGAAAGTTGAATGAATTTGGTTGAAGTTGGAAATATAGGTATTGGCCGTGTGGTATATGGAGATTAGAATGGGAATGAATTAATTTTGTTTAATATGTTGGTTGTGTTGTTGTGATCCTTATAATGTAAAGGAAGGTAATATGATTTAAGTTGGCATTGAAATGGAATGTAAAAGATTATGTCATTCTAATATAATTTTATGATATTGTGGAAATGAAGTCGTTAAGGTGTAAATTATGATGATTGTTGATGAAGTTGGAAGATAGAAACATGTTATGAAAATGTTTGTTAAAGATTAGAAGTTTTGGTGGAATTATGACTTTGGTGGAAAGTTTGTGTATTATGTATATCTTGTGAATATTTTGTGGAATTGATATGAAATGCTTCCAAATTATATTGTGATGATCTTGATTAATGATGAATGTGAAACCCTTGAGATTTGTTTGGAAATTTGAAGTTAAGATGGCAGTATCGCACTATGCTGGAAAGGGAACTAGTTGTGCCATATTGTGTCTTGTAGATATTGTTGTTGCTGTTAGTGTTGTTATTGGGTTGTTGTTGATTGTTTTGGCCGAGTTGAATTCTCGGGGATGCTATATGTATAGGGGAAATGCTGCCCAAATTTTTGTAGAAAATTGTTGATTTGATATTTAAGTCCTAAAGTCTTAGGGTTAACATTTGGTAAATGTGACCATTTGTAGATTTTGGACGAAACGGGAAGTGAACTTGGAAAGGCGTAAAAAGCATAAAAGGTATGTAAAGCTATCCCGATTCTTCTTTTGGCATGTCCTAGATGTACAAGGATCGGATTCGAGCCTCGGAAAACATTCTGTCTTTCGGAATCCGTGTTTGTAATTGTCCCTTTTTCATTCATTGGAATTGAACCCTATAAGTATGCTTTGTTAAAGAATTGTGTAAACTTCCGCAAATTGTCTAGAAAGTTATGAAATGTCCCTAGGACCTCCGTAGGTGACTCCATAAGCTTAATATACGTAATTTGAGCCCACCGCTTCGGTTGTCCCGAGGTGGGCCCACTATTTCCGACTTTACCCTTTTTGTGTTTATAACTTAATTTCAAGCGGTTCTAAAGGAAACGCCTTAACTACTCTTCTAACTACCAATGATATTTATTCTAAATACTTTATTGAATCTCTGTAAAGGTATGATATTTTGTCTCATTTAGTCTCCCACTATTCCCGCTTTGCCTTTTAGTGTACTATTGCCTTATTTTCGAACAATATAAAATGAAACGTTTTAACTATCCTTTTAACTACTAAGGAAAATTGTTTTAATGATTCCCTCGAGTCTGGTAAACTATTTTGGAATATGAAAATGATCCCAGAAGGATTATTCTTCCGTAACTCATTATGACATACGACATACACTTACTATGATTCTGTCTGATTTCATTGGTTTGATTTGTCATCCGATATGCCTCATTGAGTCTCTGGAAATATATGGTATTTTTATTGCATTTAGTTTCCCACTACTCCATTCGTGGATGCCTCAATGTTTCCCACACTGAGCTCGGGCCAGGATATGTTGTCAAGCGTATTCCACTGCCTCGATGTGAGGGGGCAGGTATATATGTACATGGGTTGTGGAGTATGTTGTGCAATGTACACACATTCTGATATGATATGATCTGATATGGCCATCTGATATGATATGTTATATTACGGGGTTATCCCCTATTCTGCTCCTTATGTGTGGTGGCACCAGCGTCGGGGGGTGGCCACGTTGTTATATCCCGTATTTTCGCGCATTTGGAAAATTAGAAATAATCTTGACTTGTATGAAATAAAGTCATAATTGGTTACATTTAGCACATGAGTTGTTTGTGAAAGAATATTAATATGGAAATGGCGAGGAAGGCTAAGGGCAAAACATGGAATTTCGGAAATTAGTTTCGGGAATTGCAAAAATAAAATTTGTGGCCAATTAGGCTTGCAAAATAAGAAGCACAATGAGGCCCATTTTCTTGAGAAGGGTGGCCGGCCAACAATGGCCCAAACCCATGCCTTTAAGATATTTTCCATGTGCTAATTATTGTATATTAGTCCTTATCTCTTAAGAAGGTTCAAGACAAAAAAATAAGACAAGGAAAGAAAACAAGAACAAGAGCAAAACTAAGAGACCATTTCGGGTTTGGCATAGAAAAATTGACCATCAAAAATCTTGCTCCAAAATTTTTTCTCTTGTTGAATTCCTACTAATTCAAGGTCCCTTCTCAACTTGGTGTAGTTGGTTTGGAAAAAAGAGGCCTTGGTTCATCAATTTGATCAATTGTCCAAGTGAAGAAGACTAGAGAAAAAGGTGAGGATTCATTCCTTTTTATTGTGTTATGAAGTCTTATTTGTGTTGTAGTATGTAGAAATGAGTTGAAAGTATGGAAATATGGGAGTTTGCAAAGTGGGTAGAAGATATAGTATATGGTCGTGTGTGTATATATGTATTGTATATCTATAATGTGTTGAATTTATGTTATATTCTAGTTGTGGTTGTGGTAAAATGCATATTGGAAATGAAAGTTGAATGAATTTAGTTGAAGCTAGTAAGGTGGTGTTGGGCCGTGTGGTTGGGAGTGTGTGGAATGGAAATGGATTAAGTTTGTTTAATGTGTTAGTTGTGTTATTATGATGCTTGTAATGTATATGGAGATAAAATGATATAAGTTTGTATTGAAATGGAATGTAGAAGCTTATGTCGTTTTAGTACGATTTTACGACATTGTGAAAATGAAGTTGTTAGGTTGCAAGTCATGATGTCTATTGATGAAATTGGAAGATGAAAACATGTTATGCATATGTATGCCAAAGATTAGAAGTTTTGAATGAGTTATGACTTTGGCGGAAAGTTTGTATATTATGTATATCGTGTGTATAATATAAGGAAACGATATGAAATGCTTTTAAACTATGTTGTGGTGATCTAGATTGATAATGAATGTGAAACCCTTGAGATTGGTTTGGAAATTAAGGTTAAAGTGAAGGGTATGACATTGTATTGAAAAGATGGCTAAATAAGTTATATTGCGTTTATAGTGGTTGTTGTTGTTGTTGATGTTTGTTGTTGGGTTGTTGTTGATGGTTTTGAGCCGAGTTAAATTCTCGGGGATGCTATATGTATAGGGGAGGTGCTGCCGAAATGTCAGTAGACATATATGAGTTAAGTTGAATTCGTAGAATCTATAACTCACAATTGGTAAACTTGACCATTTGCAGATTTTTGACGAAACGGGAAGTGAATTTGGAAAGGCGTATGGAGCTTGAAAGGTATGTAAAGCTACCCCGATCCTTCTTTTGGCATGCCTAAGTGTATTAGAATCGAGTTCGGGCCTCGAAAGACTTTCTGCCCATCGGAATCCGCAATTGAAAATCTCGCTTTTTCCTTCAGTAAGATTGAGCCCTTTTGGTTTGTATTCTTGATAATCATGCAAACTTTCCCTAAACTATTTGGAAAGCTATAGAACGTCCGTAGAACCTTTGTAGGTGACCCTATAAGCTTAAAATATGTAATTTGAGCCCACCGCCTTGCTTGTCCCGAGGTGGGCCCGCTATTCCCGGTTTTGCCCTTATTGTACTCTAGTCTTACTTTCGAGCGATTTTTGAAAGAAATGTTTTGACTACCATTCTAATTACTTAACAAACATTGTTTTAAATATTCCATTAAGTCTGATAAATTGTTTTGACACTCGGAACGACTTCAGAAAGGTTATACTCTGTAATTCACTATGATATCCGAAACTCATTTATTATGATCCCTTCCGACTTCATTGGATTGGTTTGTTTTTGATATGCCTCATCGAGTCTATGGAAACATTTATGATATTTTAACTGCATTAGTCTCTCACTACTCCATTCGTGGATGCCCCAATGTTTCCCACACTGAGCCCGGGCCAGGATATGTTGTCAAGCGTGATCCTTTGCATTGTTCGTCGTGCCTCGATGTGAGGGGGCAGGTATACGCGTACATGGGCTTGTGGAGTATGCTGTGCCATGTACGCTTGTTCTGATATGATTTGCTATGGCCATCTGATATGACATATTATGTTACGGGGTTATGCCCCTATTCTGATTCTTCTGTGTTGTGGCACCAGCGTCGGGAGGGTGGCCACGTTATGTCTGCCGAGTCCCTTGGCAGGGGCCTGATTGATATGACATATGTTTCTGTACACACTCTGCATGTTTTGAAAATATGTATCTGATACTTTGGGTTTTCTGTTTACTTTCTGTACGTTCTGTACCAGTTATGATTTTGTTTTTGTAATTCAGGCTTTACATATTCAGTACATATTTCGTACTGACCCCCTTTCTTCGGGGGCTGCGTTTTCATGCCGCGCAGGTACAGACGACAGGTTTGCTGATCCGTCCGTCTAGGATATCTTTTCTGCCATTTGGAGCGCTCTTTTATTCAGAGCCCATCTTTTGGTACAGTCTGTCATTACTGTATATGTATATCCTCGTTCATGGGTACGGCGGGGCCCTGTCCCGTCATATGATTCTGTCGGTCTGTTTAGAGGTCTGTGGACATGTTTGTGGGTTGGGGTCTTTCTGTACAGATGCGTGTATATGTTGTGTTTGGGCGATCCCATTCGCCCGCATATGTTTAAATGTTGCTTCGTTGGCCCTGTGTGGTCCTTTGTAGGTATTTTCTGCGTGCAGGGTATATGGGATAGTCCGTAAAACAAAGGAAACTCTGCCGAAAGTTTTCTGGAAATTATCTAAATTTGAAATAAAGCCTTGTCGGCTTCTGCTATATACTTGAATGCGTTTGATAGAATTTGAGATAGCATATGATAGACGTGTTGGGTGTCCAGATCGGGCACTAGTCACGGCCTACGTGGTTGGGTCGTGACAAAAGTGGTATCAGAGCGGTTCGTCCTCAGAATGTCTACAGACCGTGTCTAGTAGAGTCTTGTTTATCGGTGTGTTGTGCACCACACCTATAAACAGGAAGCTACAGGGCATTTAGGATACTACCCTTCTTTCTGTCTTAGATCATGCGATAGAGCTGTGTTATCAGGATGATTCCTCCCTAACGAATTGTTACATTTGCAGTTATGCCTCCAAAAAAGGCGTCAGCGGCCCAAAAGGCCAAGGCAGCAGCTGTGGGAGAGACTAGTCGGGCCCAGAGGACTACCAGGGCCCATGCACATATTGCTCCTGATATTTTGCCCCCGATAGAGGGCTCTTCCACACCGCCACATGTAGAGGAGATTGGAGCAGCAGCAGCTGCAGGTCGAGGGGCGGCTCCACCGCCAGCTCCCGAGATTCCAGTACCTGAGCCTCCAGCTCCACGACCAGGGACTGAGGATCAGACTATGAGAGAGGCAGTCCAGCTATTGACCAGACTTGTGGCGGGACAGGTTCAGGGGCACGGATTGGGAGGTGACCGAGCATATAGGCGTGACAGTTCGAGAGCTCGTGAGTTCTTGACTTGTGGCCCTCCAGAGTTCTTCGGGACAAAGCCCGAGGAGGATCCTGAGGAGTTTATCAGGAAGATGCGGCGCACCTTACATTTGATTAAGGCTTCTGCGACAGAGTCAGTCGAGTTGGCTTCGTACCAGTTGTATGATGTAGCAGCTAATTGGTACGAGTCTTGGGAGTTGGCCAGAGGCGACGACGCTCCCCCAGCAGTCTGGGATGAGTTTTCTGAGGCTTTTCTTAGCCATTTTCTGCCTCCGGAGTTACGGCGGGCCAGAGCTGAGAGATTCTTATTGCTGAGACAGAGGGGCCGCAGGGTCCGAGAGTACAGTATGAAGTTCGACTCATTGGCCCGATATGCGCCTGCTGTGGTAGCTACTATGGCTGACAGGATGCACAGGTATATTATGGGGCTGGACCGTTATTTTGTCGACAGCTGTTTGGTATTGGCTGCTCAGCCCGGCATGGATATTTCCTGGATTCAGGCGCACGCCCAGGGCATGGAGGACCGGCATAGGGAGCGTCAGCCTGATAGGAGTCAGGATCGGAGACAGCCCAAGAGGGCCAGATCATCTGGGTATTCTGGAGATTTTCGGGGCAGACAGCCTCAGCAGCCGCAGCAGCCTAGCAGACATCTATCCCAGCCGGTACAGAGCGCACCTCCACAGCCTACAGGTCGCAGATTTGATAGCCCAGGGTATTCAGGAGCAGGTCAGAGCTCCAGGGCTTCAGGTTCGCGGACAGATAGGGGTTCTGGTCAAACGAGGCCACCTAGGCCTCAGTGTTCTTATTGTGGAAGATACCATCCTGGGGAGTGCTACAGAGCCACCGGTGCATGTTTTTCTTGTGGCCGTCAGGGCCATTCTGTGAGAGATTGCCCGTATAAGGGTAGTTCGGGTGGTGCAGCGCAGCCTACCGGATCAGCCGCCGGGTCATCATCTTCGTCAGTAGCTATGCGCCCTACAGGGCCGGGTACATCAGCACCGGCGGGTCGCGGCAGAGGCCGTGGTGGAGCTTCTGGTACTAGCGGTCCTTCGAACCGTATTTATGCTTTGTCCAGCCGCCAGGACCAGGAGGCATCGCCTAATGTCGTTACAGGTACATTATTGGTCTTCTCTCGGTCTGTGTATGCATTGATTGATCCAGGTTCGACTTTGTCGTATATTTCGCTTCTTGTTGCTAGTAAAATTGGTATAACGTCCGAGCCTATAGAGCCATTTGAGGTAGCTACACCGATCAGGGACTTTATTGTAGCGAAACAGGTATATAAAGACTGTTCTGTAATTATATGCGGCCGAGATACTAAGGCAGATCTGGTGGAGTTAGATATGATCGAGTTTGATGTTATCATGGGTATGGACTGGCTAGCTTCCTGTTATGCCAATGTTGACTGCCAAAATAAGGTAGTTCGTTTCCAGTTTCCTGGGGAGCCAGTTATAGAATGGACAGGTAATACTGTATCGCCGAAAGGTAAGTTTATTTCATACCTTAAGGCGAAGAAAATGATCAGAAAGGGTTATATTTATCATCTGGTTCGGGTACAAGACTTGACAGCAGAAACGCCGACTCTTCAGTCAGTTCCCGTGGTTAATGAATTTCCAGATGTATTCCCAGATGACCTTCCAGGCCTTCCTCCAGAGCGGGAGATAGATTTTACTATTGATTTGCTTCCACATACTTAGCCTATATCTATTCCCCCGTACAGAATGGCACCGGCAGAATTGAAAGTACCGAAAGAGCAGTTGAAGGATCTGTTAGAGAAAGGCTTCATCAGGCCCAGTACTTCGCCTTGGGGAGCCCCGGTATTATTTGTGCGTAAGAAAGACGGGTCGCTGCGTATGTATATTGATTATCGGCAGCTGAATAAGGTAACTATAAAGAATAAATACCCCCTCCCCAGAATTGATGACTTGTTTGATCAGTTGCAGGGCGCCAAATATTTTTCGAAGATAGATCTTCGGTCAGGCTATCATCAGGTACGGGTACGAGAGGCTGATATACCTAAGACAGCGTTCCGGACCAGATATGGGCATTATGCATTAAGAGTTATGTCTTTTGGGCTGACTAATGCTCCTCGGTATTCATGGATTTAATGAACCGGGTATTCAGGCCGTTCTTAGACATGTTTGTAATTGTATTTATCGATGAAATTCTGGTTTATTCTCGATCCGAGGCAGAGCACGCAGATCATCTGAGAGCGGTACTTGGGGTACTTCGGCATCAGAAATTATATGCAAAATTTTCTAAATGTGAATTCTGGCTGGATTCAGTGGCATTCTTGGGACATATTATTGCAGCTGATGGTGTCCGGGTGGACACACAGAAGATGGAAGCCGTGAAGAATTGGCCTAGACCCACGACGCCCACAGAGGTACGTAGGTTTCTAGGATTAGCAGGCTATTACAGAAGATTTGTGGAAAAGTTTGCTTCGATTTCAGCGCCTTTGACAAGGCTAACTCAAAAGGGAGCCAAGTTCCAGTGGACTGATGCTTGTGAACGAAGCTTCGAGTTGCTGAAAGAGAAGCTGACTACAGCTCCAGTTCTGACTCTTCCCGAGGGACCAGACGGGTATGTTATATTTATTGTGATACTTCTGGTGTGGGGTTAGGCTGTGTATTGATGCAGCACGGCAGAGTTATAGCTTATGCTTCCCGACAGCTGAAAAAGCATGAAAAGAATTATCCTACTCACGATCTGGAGCTTGCAGCGGTGATTCATGCCCTGAAGATATGGAGACATTATTTATATGGCGTTCATGTGGATATCTATACAGATCATAAGAGTCTCCAGTATATTTTTAAGCAGAAGGAGCTTAATTTGCGGCAGCGGAGGTGGTTGGAACTCCTGAAAGACTATGATGTGGATATTCTGTATCATCCGGGCAAGGCTAATGTTGTTGCAGATGCGCTCAGCCGGAAATCTATGGGCAGCTTGGCAGACTTACAGCCAGACAGGAGAGAGATAGTACGTGATATTCATCAGTTGGCTAATCTTGGGGTTCGTTTGGCCGATTCTGGAGGTACGCGGATTTCTGTCCGAGGGGTTTCTGAATCATCTATTAAGGAAGATATCAGGCGGCATCAATATGAAGATCCTGTTTTAGCTCGGTACAGAGACACAGCCTATGATAAGGAGAAGACTCCGTTCGAGTTTACACCAGACGGAACCTTACTATACAGAGGCAGGTTGTGTGTACCTGATATTGCAGGGCTACGACAGCAGGTTATGGGCGAGGCACACTATGCTCGCTATTCTGTTCATCCTGGGTCTACGAAGATGTACCATGATCTTAGATGCCTATACTGGTGGGATGGCATGAAACGGGATATCGCAGAGTTCGTCGCCCAGTGTCCCAATTGTCAGCAGGTCAAGATTGAACATCAGAAACCGGGTGGACTGTTGCAAAAAATGGAAATTCTGACGTGGAAGTGGTTGATCATTAATATGGACTTCATTACAGGTTTGCCTCGCACTCCAAGGAAGTATGATTCCATCTGGGTTATTGTTGATAGGCTGACAAAATCAGCCCATTTTCTCCCCGTCAGAACTACTTTTTCCGCTGAGGATTATGCCAGACTGTATATTAAAGAAATTGTGCGACTTCATGGAGTTCCTGTATCTATTATCACTGACAGAGGTGCCCAGTTCACAGCAAACTTCTGGAGATCTTTTCAGGAAGGATTAGGGACTCAGCTGAGCCTGAGCACAACTTTCCATCCTCAGAGTGACGGACAGGCCGAGCGCACTATTCGGCGTCTGTAAATGTGAATAAAGGATACCATTTTCTAAAATGTTCAGTTTTTTGTACATGTAAGTAAGAAATACTGTTTTTCTGATAAAGGGACTAAGCATGCATGACATCTGCCTGAAAGGCATTCATATGTACAGGTTACTTCTGTCCAAGATAATCTCCATATGTCTATTCCGTTATTAATCATACTGTATATTCCTTTATTATGTCACTATTCATGCCTTACATACTCAGTACATTACTCGTACTGACCATCTTCTTCGGGGGCTGCGTTCATGCCGTGCAGGTACACCAGATGAGCCACAGCTATCATAGAAGATGTTCCAGCGGAGTTGGCAGGCTCCACTTGTTCTGGAGTGCTGCCGAGTCAGAGTGTCTGAGCCATGATGTTTGTTTGATGTTAGAGACTTTGCAGACAGAGTCGTGGGTATAGAGTGTCGATAATATGTTGTATCATAAAGTCCATGTGATTGCAGATTCTGTTTGACTTGAGTACGATGGAAAAAACATCTCTTGAAAGTTTTACTATGTTTTCCATTTTTATTGATATAAGAGTCTAAGAAAGTTAAGTATGTAACAAGAGTCAGCGGGTTCGCTCGGCTCCAGATATGGGGTCGGGTGCCCATCACACCCTAGTAAGGTCGGGGTGTGACAAAGTGGTATCAGAGCAGGTCGGTCCAAGGGGTTGTCTGCAAAGTCGTGTCCAGTAGAGTCCTGTTTATGGGTGTGAAGCCGGCCACATTTATAAACAGGAGGCTGCGAGACATCTAGGAAATATTGACCTTCTTTCTGTCTTAGATCGTGCGATAGAGCCAAGTCATAAGGAATAAGGTTTCCCTATATGAGCTATATGTATAACGAAAGAAAACGAGCAAGGCTGCGGAAGCTTATGAAGGTAAGTCCCGACGTAATTGTTCTGTTACCTGAATTGGAAGTATTGGATGGCGGGAATGTGCCATATAGTCGTACGTTCTGTGAGGCCTTGATGACATTGGCCGCATGCAGGTTTTGAAAAATAGAAACAGTAAAAGAGGTTCTGCTAGAACGGGTACGTCCCACAGGAAGAGGTATGGGAAAGAGATACTATGAATAGGTAATAATTGAAATGCGTTAGTTCAGAAAGGTTATGGCCTTGGACGTGGCGACGAAGGTGGGGTCGCTATCATCGGGAATCTGGAAGTCCAGGACAGGAGGTAGCCATACACACAGGTGAAAGGTGAACAATGGGAACTAAGAAGGGTAAAATGGTAATTAAGAAAGAACGGACGTGTTATAGAAATGTCCCGGAGCTTGTAATACTTCGGTTTGCTTCAGAATATGTAATAAAGGTCATGTGAGGAAGCGGACGCGAAAATATCAGCATTAAGACATCGAATTCCAGTGAAGTCTTGAGGTTAAGCGTGCTCAGGTGAGAGCAATTCCATGATGGGTGACCCCCTGGGAAGTTTACAGGAAATTCTACATATGCGGACATAAGAGACAAATGAGTAGATAGAGTAACCTAAGGAAAACTATAGTATATGGGACGGTTGGAAACCATAAGAAGACGCGTGAAACAAAGCAGACTAGCTCGGTGAAAGGACAGAAAGTGCACCACAGTCCCAGGATTAGGATAGGCTTGAACAGCGCTTGGAAGTATTTGGTGAACTAGTTGACAGTGAATATGTATGTATATATGAATGTATAAGATATCCCGCACACGACTGTATCGGTAGCGTGCGAGCCCCAAAAACCGAGACTACGGGAGGAAAGGTATTGATTACGCAAAGGTGCCGAAGTACGAGTGACAACAAGAATAAATGGTACAAGTGCGGCGAGTGAACTGTTATTATTAAACTATAGGTTGAGGTCGGAAATTCCAATATAACGATACTCGGAAAAGAAAGAGAGTGCGGTAAATGGAAGATAGGAGGCTTAAATGTCAGAAAAGGGGAAAGTTAAGAAAACCTTAGTAAGTGAAACCCCCGCGAGAAATTAATGGTAAAAGTACGAGACCACTAGGATGAAAATTCAAGTAGGCATGTGAGACGAGATAGAGTGAGGTAAAAGGAAACAAGGAGAAATGTGGAGCGGTTGAGAGTTGATTTCAACAAGTAGGTCTAAGAGAATGGTGACCAAGGTAGAGGAATGTGAAGTAAGAAAAGGAATGCTCAGGATGGTGATGGTGTTGAGGTGACAGATCTGTAAAAGGACAAGTATGTAGCCATAGTAATATGCTTAGAGGTTTAAGAGAGTAACGGAACGTTTAAGCAATATGGACGCACAACTACAATACGAACACGTAGTTAAGAAAGAATTACGAGCAAGAGAGCTGAGCAAGTGAAAGGACGAATAAAGGATAGAAAGGCATGGAAATGTGGACAAATGAGGACCTAGACAGGAAGTAAAAGAAGAGCTTAAGATAAGAAGTTTTCGATATGTAGGCACAACGTTGGAAAAGGAGGTGAGGAATAAGGTATAAGCGAAGACTTCATAAAGGACTATCAGCATATAAGGAACCCCTTAAAGTGGGGGGGGGGGCATATCAGGCTTACAAGGAATAACGATGAATGAAATGAGCACCAACACATGAAGTAAAAGACAAGTACACCTGTATCAAGAAGGTACGAAAAGAGACTGAAGAAGAATTGTAGTAAGAATCCAAAGGTGTGGCTTTTGTTAAGATATGGTCACGAAACAGTAACAGAAAAGAGATGATCTGAGAAAGACAGGGATAATACGTTGGCCCAACAAAGTAGAAAATCCACGACACGGGAAGAAGATTCATGTAAAAACCGAGAAGTTCGATTATAAAAGGAATGAGGTAAAGGATAAGGAGTGAGCGTGAAGGAAAGGACGACTACAAAGGGACCCTCCCGAAATATTATGACACTCCATAAGACCAGTTGAACATTCGAGGACGAATGTTCTAAAGGGGGGGAGGATGTTATATCCCGTATTTCGTACGTTCGGATATCCCAAAGTAGTCGTGACGAAGTAAAGGGAATGACCATTTTCAAAAATTTATTATAATGTATAAGTTGTTGTGAATATTATTTATGAACATTGGTAGTATGGAAATAGTGAGGAAGACTAAGGGTAAAATAGAAAATTCGCGAAAAAGGTTCATGGAAAATATTGCGAAGGACTAAGGGCAAAATGGAAATTTCACAAAAAATATCAAGAATGTTCTTGAAGGGCCCTTGGCCGTGTGGCATTCCCCTATATGTCCACATTTTTATTAATTAATAAGGGCTAATGGTAAATTATAACAACATAAGGGGCAAAGCTTGCCAAAGAAGACATTAGTCTTCTTTGTTAAAATTTCAAGAAAACTCTAGAAAAAAAAATGACAAATAAGTCATCTTTGCCACCAAATTAAGAAGAATCTAGAGATGGATAGGTGGCCACATAAGATTGGAGGAGACTATATATATACATAAAAGGAGAGGACTAATTCATCAATTTGGAGAGTTGAAGAAACAAAGAAAAAAGAAGACACTTTGGAAGAAAAACAAAGGGCCAATTTCGGCCAAGCTTGGAGGAAACAAGAACCTTGGAAAAATTTCTCAATACTAATTGGAAGGTCCCTAGCAAGGAGAAGAGGTCATTGGAACAAGTAGAACATTTATTGTTGCAAGATCAACATTCTAGGCAAGTGGGAAATTGAAGAAAAAGGGTAAGAACTTAATCTTCTTTTATATTTTATGTATGGTTGTATATGTTGTGGTGTGTGGGAGTTAATGGAACTCATGAAGATTATGAAAATATGGATGTTGAATAGTTGTCCGTGTATATGTAGTTGTGGCCGTGTGGTCATAGTGTGATTTGGAAGAGAATGGATTAATTCTATGTAGTATGTTAGTTGTTGTTGCAATGTATGGAAAATGATGGAAATTCATGAAAATAGGGGTGTAGTTGTTGTGGCCGAGAATGTTATTGTGTGGTAAGCTATGATGAATTGATTTCATGTAATATTCTAGTCGATGTCGTTGCGGATTCTATGATATTATATGAAGGTTTAAAGGGTTGGAACGAAATGGAAATTGGTTGTAAATTGGTGGAGAAGTTAATGTAATATTAGTATGCTTCTTTATGTTTGTATGAATATGATGTTAGCAATGCATGGTTTTAATGTGGGTTATGAATCTAGAATAAAAATGTGTGGTTACACTTTTGTTGAAGTTTTCGGGTAGCATTAAATCATTGTGAATATTGTGAATGTTGTCGGACTATGTAGGAAGAGCGCTTAATGTTAGAATGTATTCTTGAATTGATTATTGACGTTATAGCATGGTTGTTGGTTGGGTTGCTGTTGAATTGGGCCAAGCCATATTCTCGGGGGTGGCATATTACAGGGGAAATGCTGCCGAAATTTCGGCAGACAAAGTGTTACTTTAAAGAATCAACTTCTAAAGGCTCTAATCAAGTTTTGGTAAACATGACCAATTTGTAGATTTTGGCGGATTTGGAACGTTAATTTGGAGTCGCATAAGAAGCAGAAAAGGTATGTAAGGCTTCATCATTCTTTCTATGGCATGTCTTAGACGGAATATGTTGGATATGAGCCTCGGGAATAACTCTACCCTCCGAAATCCGCGCCTAAAGTTTTCTCTTTTTCAATCAGTAGAATTGAACTAAAAAGTGTGCAAAATGTTGAAAGAATTTCCTAAACCTCCAGAACTCGCATAAATAGGACCCGACTACCCTAAAACCCTCACAAGAAACGCCATGACATGTAACATATGTAAATTTGGTACGCCGCCTCATTTGACCCGAGGTGGGCCCATGGTCCCCGGATTTTCCTTATTGTTCCGTTTGATCTATTTTGAAGCAGAATCCAAAGAAAACTTTTGATCCTTATCCCGTTCACCGAGTGACAAGTACTGTAACTATGCTAATGAGGATACTTCTATGATGACAATGATAATGATGATGTTAAGAAAGGGAATATGCCAATGATAAGTATGACAAAGATGATTCCATGACTAAGATGATGAATATGATCTTATAATGATAACGATGTAGTCCAAGATGAGAAAATGCCTACGGTAGATGTGTTGGCAAAATGTTCTGCTATGAAAAGGAAAATATGGAAACGTTAAACTAATTCTTGATATCTCAACTCTATAACAGGTAATGACTACTCTAAAAGGTCCTATGTATATGAAACTGTACCCTATGACCCTATTTGATGTTTTCCTCATAATGACACTTTTCATTGGTAGTCTCGCCTCATAATACTCGTTCCTTCAAGGTGAGACAAAGCGACTATGGTTGTTCCATAATGTAATCGGAGGCTACCGACCTTCCGTCACTCCGATGGACACATTACTTTCTTTGAGCTCTCATGCATGCCAATGGTATGACATATGTATATGAATGTGAATATGTATATGTATATGTATACGGGGAAAAGGGAAAGGGCCACTGTTGTATCACCACCTGATTCAGCTGGATTTCGTCCCGGACGCGGGATATGGGAGAGCCGGATACGGCGTCTGTATATGTGATATATATATTTATATATAATATGTTGGGACACTGTTGGGGAGGGGGGTGGGAGAGCCGATGTACTCGGCGTCTGTAAATGTGAATAAAGGATACCGTTTTCTAAAATGTTCTGTTTTATGTACATGTAAGTAAGAAGTACCGTTTTTCTGAAAAAAGGACTAAGCATGCATGGCATCTACCTGAAAGGCATTCATATGTACAGGTTACTTCTGTCCAAGATAATCTCCATATGTCTATTCCGTTATTAATCATACTGTATATTCCTTTATTATGTCACTATTCATGCCTTACATACTCAGTACATTACTCATACTGACCCCTCTTCTTCGGGGGCTGCGTTCATGCCGCGCAGGTACACCAGATGAGCCACAACTATCATAGAAGATGTTCCAGCGGAGTTGGCAGGCTCCACTTGTTATGGAGTGCTGCCGAGTCAGAGTGTCTGAGCCATGATGTTTGTTTGATGTTAGAGACTTTGCAGACAGAGTCGTGGGTATAGTGTGTCGATAATATGTTGTATCATAAAGTCCATGTGATTGCAAATTCTGTTTGACTTGAGTACGATGGAAAAAAAAAATCTCTTGAAAGTTTTACTATGATTTCCATTTTTATTGATATAAGAGTCTAAGAAAGTTAAGTATGTAACAAGAGTCAGCGGGTTCGCTCGGCTCCAGATATGGGGTCGGGTGCCCATCACACCCTAGTAAGGTCGGGGTGTGACAAAGTGGTATCAGAGCAGGTCGGTCCAAGGGGTTGTCTGCAAAGTCGTGTCCAGTAGAGTCCTGTTTATGGGTGTGAAGCCGGCCACATTTATAAACAGGAGGCTGCGGGACATCTAGGAAATATTGACCTTCTTTCTGTCTTAGATCGTGCGATAGAGCCAAGTCATAAGGAATAAGGTTTACCTTTATGAGCTATATGTATAACGAAAGAAAACGAGCAAGGCTGCGGAAGCTTATGAAGGTAAGTCCCGACGTAGTTGTTCTGTTACCTGAACTGGAAGTATTGGATGGCGGGAATGTGCCATATAGTCGTACGTTCTGTGAGGCCTTGATGACATTGGCCGCATGCAGGTTTTGAAAAATAGAAACAGTAAAAGAGGTTCTGCCAGAACGGGTACGTCCCACAGGAAGAGGTATGGGAAAGAGATACTGTGAATAGGTAATAATTGAAATGCGTTAGTTCAGAAAGGTTATGGCCTTGGACGTGGCGACGAAGGTGGGGTCGCTATCATCGGGAATCTGGAAGTCCAGGATAGGAGGTAGCCATGCACACAGGTGAAAGGTGAACAATGGGAACCAAGAAGGGTAAAATGGTAATTAAGAAAGAACGGACGTGTTACGGAAAGGTCCCGGAGCTTGTAATACTTCGATTTGCTTCAGAATATGTAATAAAGGTCATGTGAGGAAGCGGACGCGAAAATATCAGCATTAAGACATCGAATTCCAGTGAAGTCTTGAGGTTAAGCGTGCTCAGGTGGGAGCAATTCCATAATGGGTGACCCCCTGGGAAGTTTACAGGAAATTCTACATATGCAGACATAAGAGACAAATGAGTAGATAGAGTAACCTAAGGAAAACTATAGTATATGGGACGGTTAGAAACCATAAGAAGACGCGTGAAACAAAGTAGACTAGCTCGGTGAAAGGACAGAAAGTGCACCACAGTCCCGGGATTAGGATAGGCTTGAACAGCGCTTGGAAGTATTTGGTGAACTAGTTGACAGTGAATATGTATGTATATATGAATGTATAAGATATCCTGCACACGACTGTATCGGTGGCGTGCGAGCCCTAAAAACCGAGACTACGGGAGGAAAGGTATTGATTACGCAAAGGTGCCAAAGTACGAGTGACAACAAGAATAAATGGTGCAAGTGCGGCGAGTGAACTGTTATTATTTTACTATAGGTTGAGGTCGGAAATTCCAATATAACGATACTCGGAAAATAAAGAGAGTGTGAGTAAATGGAAGATAGGAAGCTTAAATGTCGGAAAAGGGGAAAGTTAAGAAAACCTTAGTAAGTGAAACCCCCGCGAGAAATTAATGGTAAAAGTACGAGACCACTAGGACGAAAATTCAAGTAGGCATGTGAGACGAGATAGAGTGAGGTAAAAGGAAACAAGGAGAAATGTGGAGCGGTTGAGAGTTGATTTCAACAAGTAGGTCTAAGAGAATGGTGACTAGGGTAGAGGAATGTGAAGTAAGAAAAGGAATGCTCAGGATGGTGATGGTGTTGAGGTGACAGATCTGTAAAAGGACAAGTATGTAGCCATAGTAATATGCTTAGAGGTTTAAGAGAGTAACGGAACGTTTAAGCAATATGGCCGCACAACTACAATACGAACACGTAGTTAAGAAAGAATTACGAGCAAGAGAGCTGAGCAAGTGAAAGGACGAATAAAGGATAGAAAGGCATGGAAATGTGGACAAATGAGGACCTAGACAGGAAGTAAAAGAAGAGCTTAAGATAAGAAGTTTTCGATATGTAGGCACAACGTTGGAAAAGGAGGTGAGGAATAAGGTATAAGCGAAGACTTCATAAAAGACTATCAGCATATAAGGAACCCCTTAAAGTGGGGGGGGGGGGGGGCATATCAGGCTTACAAGGAATAACGATGAATGAAATGAGCACCAACACATGAAGTAAAAGACAAGTACACCTGTATCAAGAAGGTACGAAAAGAGACTGAAGAAGAATTGTAGTAAGAATCCAAAGGTGTGGCTTTTGTTAAGATATGGTCACGAAACAGTAACAGAAAAGAGATGATCTGAGAAAGACAGGGATAATACGTTGGCCCAACAAAGTAGAAAATCCACGACACGGGAAGAAGATTCATGTAAAAACTGAGAAGTTCGATTATAAAAGGAATGAGGTAAAGGATAAGGAGTGAGCGTGAAGGAAAGGACGACTACAAAGGGACCCTCCCGAAATATTATGACACTCCATAAGACCAGTTGAACATTCGAGGACGAATGTTCTAAAGGGGGGGAGGATGTTATATCCCGTATTTCGTACGTTCGGATATCCCAAAGTAGTCGTGACGAAGTAAAGGGAATGACCATTTTCAAAAATTTATTATAATGTATAAGTTGTTGTGAATATTATTTACGAACATTGGTAGTATGGAAAAAGTGAGGAAGACTAAGGGTAAAAAAGAAAATTCGCGAAAAGGGTTCATGGAAAATATTGCGAAGGACTAAGGGCAAAATGGAAATTTCACAAAAAATATCAAGAATGTTCTTGAAGGGCCCTTGGCCGTGTGGCATGCCCCTATATGTCCACATTTTTATTAATTAATAAGGGCTAATGGTAAATTATAACAACATAAGGGGCAAAGCTTGCCAAAGAAGACATTAGTCTTCTTTGTTAAAATTTCAAGAAAACTCTAGAAAAAAAAATGACAAATAAATCATCTTTGCCACCAAATTAAGAAGAATCTAGAGATGGATAGGTGGCCACATAAGATTGGAGGAGACTATACATATATATAAAAGGAGAGGACTAATTCATCAATTTGGAGAGTTGAAGAAACAAAGAAAAAAGAAGACACTTTGGAAGAAAAACAAAGGGCCAATTTCGGCCAAGCTTGGAGGAAACAAGAACCTTGGAAAAATTTCTCAATACTAATTGGAAGGTCCCTAGCAAGGAGAAGAGGTCATTGGAACAAGTAGAACATTTATTGTTGCAAGATCAACATTCTAGGCAAGTGGGAAATTGAAGAAAAAGGGTAAGAACTTAATCTTCTTTTATATTTTATGTATGGTTGTATATGTTGTGGTGTGTGGGAGTGAATGGAACTCATGAAGATGATGAAAATATGGATGTTGAATAGTTGTCCGTGTATATGTAGTTGTGGCCGTGTGGTCATAGTGTGATTTGGAAGAGAATGGATTAATTCTATGTAGTATGTTAGTTGTTGTTGCAATGTATGGAAAATGATGGAAATTCATGAAAATAGGGGTGTAGTTGTTGTGGCCGAGAATGTTATTGTGTGGTAAGCTATGATGAATTGATTTCATGTAATATTCTAGTCGATGTCGTTGCGGATTCTATGATATTATATGAAGGTTTAAAGGGTTGGAACGAAATGGAAATTGGTTGTAGATTGGTGGAGAAGTTAATGTAATATTAGTATGCTTCTTTATGTTTGTATGAATATGATGTTAGCAATGCATGGTTTTAATGTGGGTTATGAATCTAGAATAAAAATGTGTGGTTACACTTTTGTTGAAGTTTTCGGGTAGCATTAAATCATTGTGAATATTGTGAATGTTGTCGGACTATGTAGGAAGAGCGCTTAATGTTAGAATGTATTCTTGAATTGATTATTGACGTTATAGCTTGGTTGTTGGTTGGGTTGCTGTTGAATTGGGCCGAGCCATATTCTCGGGGGTGGCATATTACAGGGGAAATGCTGCCGAAATTTCGGCAGACAAAGTGTTACTTTAAAGAATCAACTTCTAAAGGCTCTAATCAAGTTTTGGTAAACATGACCAATTTGTAGATTTTGGCGGATTTGGAACGTGAATTTGGAGTCGCATAAGAAGCAGAAAAGGTATGTAAGGCTTCACCCTTCTTTCTATGGCATGTCTTAGACGGAATATGTTGGATATGAGCCTCGGGAATAACTCTACCCTCCGGAATCCGCGCCTAAAGTTTTCTCTTTTTCAATCAGTTGAATTGAACTAAAAAGTGTGCAAAATGTTGGAAGACTTTCCTAAACCTCCAGAACTCGCATAAATAGGACCCGACTACCCTAAAACCCTCACAAGAAATGCCATGACATGTAACATATGTAAATTTGGTACGCCGACTCATTTGACCCGAGGTGGGCCCATGGTCCCCGGATTTTCCTTATTGTTCCGTTTGATCTATTTTGAAGCAGAATCCAAAGAAAACTTTTGATCCTTATCCCGTTCACCGAGTGACAAGTACTGTAACTATGCTAATGAGGATACTGCTATGATGACAATGATAATGATGATGTTAAGAAAGGGAATATGCCAATGATAAGTATGACAAAGATGATTCCATGACTAAGATGATGAATATGATCTTATAATGATAACGATGTAGTCCAAGATGAGAAAATGCCTACGGTAGATGTGTTGGCAAAATGTTCTGCTATGAAAAGGAAAATATGGAAACGTTAAACTAATTCTTGATATCTCAACTCTATAACAGGTAATGACTACTCTAAAAGGTCCTATGTATATGAAACTGTACCCTATGACCCTATTTGATGTTTTCCTCATAATGACACTTTTCATTGGTAGTCTCGCCTCATAATACTCGTTCCTTCAAGGTGAGACAAAGCGACTATGGTTGTTCCATAATGTAATCGGAGGCTACCGACCTTCCGTCACTCCGATGGACACATGACTTTCTTTGAGCTCTCATGCATGCCAATGGTATGACATATGTATATGAATGTGAATATGTATATGTATATGTATACGGGGAAAAGGGAAAGGGCCACTGTTGTATCACCACCTGATTCAGCTGGATTTCGTCCCGAACGCGGGATATGGGAGAGCCGGATACGACGTCTGTATATGTGATATATATATTTATATATAATATGTTGGGACACTGTTGGGGAGGGGGGTAGGAGAGCCGATGTACTCGGCGTCTGTAAATGTGAATAAAGGATACCGTTTTCTAAAATTTTCTGTTTTATGTACATGTAAGTAAGAAGTACTGTTTTTCTGAAAAAGGGACTAAGCATGCATGGCATCTGCCTGAAAGGCATTCATATGTACAGGTTACTTCTGTCCAAGATAATCTCCATATGTCTATTCCGTTATTAATCATACTGTATATTCCTTTATTATGTCACTATTCATGCCTTACATACTCAGTACATTACTCGTACTGACCCCTCTTCTTCGGGGGCTGCGTTCATGCCGCGCAGGTACACCAGATGAGCCACAGCTATCATAGAAGATGTTCCAGCGGAGTTGGCAGGCTCCACTTGTTCTGGAGTGCTGCCGAGTCGGAGTGTCTGAGCCATGATGTTTGCTTTATGTTAGAGACTTTGCAGACAGAGTCGTGGGTATAGAGTGTCGATAATATGTTGTATCATAAAGTCCATGTGATTGCAGATTCTGTTTGACTTGAGTACGATTGAAAAAAACAATCTCTTGAAAGTTTTACTATGTTTTCCATTTTTATTGATATAAGAGTCTAAGAAAGTTAAGTATGTAACAAGAGTCAGCGGGTTCGCTCGGTTCCAGATATGGGGTCGGGTGCCCATCACACCCTAGTAAGGTCAGTGTGTGACAATACAAAATTGTGAACGCTTTAAAATAATGTCCTGCCTTTTTATACAAATAAGTTCATAATATGCTGGTTATTAAAAATTATAGTTAACAGGGGATATGAGTGTCCAACTCGGGCACTAGTCACGGCCTACGAGGTTGGGTCGTGACAAAAGTGGTATCAGAGCGCGGTTCAATCCTCGGAGTGTCTACAGACCGTGTCTAGCAGAGTCTTGTTTATCGATGTGTTGTGCACCACATTTATAAACAGGAAACTACAGGACATTTAGGATGTTACCTTCCTTTCAAATCTAAGATCGTGCGATAGAGCCCAGTCATAGGAAATGAAATCCCTTATACTAACATCTGATTTCAGCTGAAGAATGACATCGACAGATGAAAACAACCGATGACATTGTAAGCTACACAGCACGCAGGTAAGCAATGGTGTGAAGGAGGTATGTCGGATAAGGTAAGAATATTGAAATACGATTGAAATATAAAGTTGAAGGATGAAAGAGAAGATAGAAACGAAGATATAACAGGACAGGTCGTTAAAGGATCAGGTACGCCCTGAGGTGCGATATGACAGGTAAGTCCCGACATCTTTGTAACTTTTACTTGGAGATGGGAGACCTGTGTGGCTATGATACGATATGATATGTGCATATATATGTGGCCCCGTGAGGCATTGTTGGTATTTCCTGCGTGCAGGTTTTGGGATAGTGAGAAATACAGAGGAAACTCTGCCCAAATTTTCCCAGAAATAGGAAAAAGAAGAGAATGAGATATAAGTTCATAAAATGTCCTGAAATTCGATACCGATGAGGTAAATTTAATATGTTGCATTAAAGCTTTAAGAGGTACCCTCCATGTCATCCGTAAGAGACACCATTGTTATTTGAAAATTTTTATATGAGCAGCAAAGTTTGGAATTCATTGGATGGACCAGAATACTTTCCAACCACGTTTTGCCTTAGAAAAGCTCATGTTGAAGGGTAAAAACGTCCAGCGATTAAGTTTCACTTTTATTGAAAAGTACAAAACATACAGAAAGTAGTTTATGAACTAAATGATTCGCTCACGACGCAAGAATAAACCTGGAGGTAAACTATGTGAATCAGGTACTAAGAAGTTCTGTGATGCTTGTTGGATTCTAGTTTTCTTCTGGTGGTGATTAGAGAATGTTTCATAGTAACATTTTATTAGTTCTTAACCAACTAATTGGAGATGGAATTTGTGGAAGGAAAACTTAAACTTGAGGGCTGTCTAGGATCATGTATTTCATATGTTGTTGGTGAAATGCTAGGATGATTTGGAAGGGCTTGTGATACTGAGGGATAATTTAGAAAAAGGTGGCAACTCGTAACAGAACATTTTATTGAGGTATCGGTTGAATCGATAAGTGGGGATAGGTTCCGATGAGTTTACAGTTGAAAGGAATAGTAGTATGATTGAGACAAAAGTACAGAAGAGGAAGAGTTATACCAAATCATGAAGGTATTGATAAGACAGCTTGTGAGGTATTAAGGATAGGATTGACCAGAAAGGGCGAAGGGTTAAGTACACCTAGTCCACAGAGTGTAATTAAAACATAGTAAGAATCGTGAATGAGATTAAGAAGTATTACGTTATAGAATGGATTATGAACATGATGTAATGTGAATACCATAAGGATTGTCATAGAAATGAGTAAAGCCTAGCAAGGAAGTAACTGGAGGATATGATGCGATTAGTGCGAGACGGAAAAGCAAAGATAGAACGAATAAGAAATACTTACAAGTTCTATAGGAAAAGTTCAGAATATAGATCAAATGGTAACGAAATTGAAAGCGAGCGCAGGAAGAGAAGGAGTTAATAGAAAGAGGGAGACAAGAAGAAAGCGAGTCGGATTTCAGTATAGCGATGCGTTATGACATGTATAGCTTGGAAAACGAGTAATACAAGTGATAGAACTGTGAAAGACCAACCTAAAAGAATTGAAGGAGAAACTAAGAGATTTATTAGAGAAGGGCTTCATTAGGCCCAGCACATCACCGTGGGGAGCGCCGGTGTTATTTGTAAGAAAGAAAGATGGGTCGCTGCGGATGTGTATTGATTATAGGTAGCTGAATAAAGTGACAATAAAGAACAGGTATCCTCTCCTCAGGATCGATGATTTATTTGACCAGCTGCAGGGCGCTAGGTGTTTTTCGAAGATAGACCTGCGGTCAGGTTATCATCAGGTGCGGGTAAGAGAGGCGGATGTTCCAAAGACTGCATTCAGGACCCGATACGGGCACTATGAGTTTAGGGTGATGTCTTTTGGGCTGACCAATGCTCCAGCAGTGTTCATGGATTTAATGAACCGAGTATTCAAGCCATTTCTTGATCTGTTTGTGATTGTATTTATTGATGATATTCTGGTTTATTCGCGATCAGAAGTGGAACATGCAGATCATTTGAGGACGGTACTTAGAATACTCCAGCACTAGAAGCTATATGCTAAATTTTCTAAATGTGAATTCTGGTTAACGTCAGTAGCGTTCTTGGGGCATATTATTGGAGCTGATGGTATCCAAGTAGACACACAGAAGATTGAAGCTGTCAAGACTTGGCTGAGACCTACGACACCTACTGAGGTACGTAGTTTTCTGGGGCTAGCAGGATATTACAGGAGATTCGTAAAAAAGTTTGCTTCGATTTCAGCGCCTTTAACAAGGCTGACACAGAAGGCAGCCAAATTCCAATGGACCGATGCTTGTGAACGGAGCTTCTAGTTGCTGAAGGAAAAGTTAACTACAGCTCCAGTTCTAACTCTTCCTAAGGGGCCAGATGGTTATGTTATTTATTGTGACGCGTCAGGTGTTGGGCTAGGTTACGTGTTGATGTAGCACGGCAGAGTTATCGCCTATGCCTCCCGACAGCTCAGGAAGCACGAAAGAAATTATCCTACCCATGACCTGGAGTTGGCGGCGGTGATACATGCCTTGAAGATATGGAGACATTATATATATGGCGTGCATGTTGATATTTATACAGATCATAAGAGTCTCCAGTATATCTTTAAGCAGAAGGAGCTGAATTTGCGGCAAAGGAGGTGGCTGGAGTTGCTGAAAGATTATGATGTCGATATTCTATATCACCCAGGAAAGGGTAACGTTGTAGCAGATGCACTCAGCCGTAAATCTATGGGTAGTTTGGCAGGTGTACAGCCAGGACGGAAAGCGATAGTCCATGAGATTCATCAGCTAGCTAGTCTTGGAGTTCGTTTGGCTGATTCTGATGATGGCAGAATTTTTGATGCGAGGTGTTGCTGAGTCTTGTATTGTAGAAGAAGTGAAGAGACGTCAATATGAGGATCCTCTTCTTGTACATTACATAGACACAACACTTCAGAAGGACGAGACCCCATTCAAGATATCATCTGATGGAGTACTACGATACAGAGACAGATTATGTGTACCTGAGGTTGCAGGATTACGGCAGCAGGTAATGGGGGAGGCACACTATGCTCGTTATTTTGTTCACCCAGGATCAATAAAAATGTATCATTACCTTAGGTGTTTGTATTGGTGGGATGGTATGAAAAAGGACATAGCAGAATTCGTGGCCCGGTGTCCGAATTGCCAACAGGTCAAGATAGAGCACCAGAAGCCTGGAGGATTACGGCAGGAGATGGAGACTCCGACCTGGAAATGGGAGGTAATTAATATGGATTTCGTCACAGGTCTACCTCGCACTCCACGGAAATATGACTCTGTCTGGGTTATTGTTGATAGATTGACAAAATCAGCCCACTTTCTTCCAGTCAGGACTACATATTCAGCTAAGGATTATGCCAGATTGTATCTTAAGGAGATAGTGAGACTTCACGGGGTTCCCACAGCTATTATCTCGGATAGAGAGGCCCAGTTTACAGCTAATTTCTGGAGATCCTTCCAGGAGGGATTGGGGACACAGGTGAGTCTCAGCACAGCATTTCACCCTCAGACTGATGAACAGGCCGAGCGTACCATTCAGACGCTACAAGATATGTTACGGGCCTGTGTCATTGATTTTAGGGGCAGCTGGGATGATCACTTGCCACTGATCGAGTTTGCTTATAATAACAGCTACCATTCTAGCATTCAGATGGCACCGTACGAAGCTCTATATGGCAGAAAGTGTAGATCCCCTATAGGCTGGTTTGACATTGGTGAGACTAAGCTAATAGGCCCAGATATGGTTCAGCAGGTTGTCGATAAGGTGAAGCTTATTCAGGAAAGGTTACTGGCAGCCCAGAGTCGGCAGAAGTCATATGCAGATAATCGACGTCGACACTTGGAATTTCAGGTTGGTGATTGGGTGTTCTTGAAGGTGTCACCCATGAAGGGTGTTATGAGATTCGGCAAGAAAGGGAAGTTGAGCCCGAGATACATTGGACCTTATCAGGTTATCCGTAAGGTAGGCCAAGTTTCCTACGAGTTAGATCTACCAGCGGATTTAGAAGCAGTACATCCGGTCTTCCATGTGTCAATGCTTCATAAGTATATAGGCGATCCTTCCAGGGTGTTTCCTGCAGATGATATCCAGGTAACAGAGGAGCTATCATACAAAGAGCAGCCTAAAGCCATACTTGATCGACAAATCTGAAGGTTGCGAACAAAAGATATGGCGTCGGTTAAAGCGTTGTGGCGGAACAATACTAGGGAGGAGATGACTTGGGAGGCTGAAGAGGAGATGAAAAAGAAATATCCTCACTTGTTTTCCACGCCTACAGGTAATCTAAACCCCCTTGCTTGATTGTGTTAATTTGCTGCACAATCTATATGTTAGCGATAAGGAAAACCCTTCCCAAGACTCTTATAGAACCCGACGGGATAAAAATTGACATTCGAGGACGAATGTTCTAAAGGGGGGGAGGATGTTATATCCCATATTTTCATACATTGGGACGTTTTAAACTAAATGCGACAAGTTAAAGACAAGGCTATTTTAAGATACGAAGTAGAGACTTTAACTTCCGGTTTCGTTTCAAGTCACAAGTTACCTACAAATTTCGGTTGGCATAGAAGCATTAATGGAAAATTGGGATTAAATTAACCATGATTAGATTATTAAGTGGGATTAAAAAACCAAATCAATCCATTAAATAAGCCATAGTGGCCGTGTAAGTTATAGTGGAATGGTCAAAGTTAATTGACCCAAATATTGAGTAGGACACTTGTCCAACCCATGCAACTCATATATATGTAAGAATTCTGATTCATTATCAACTAAACAAGTCATTTGCATCTTTACAAAGTAGAAAACTTAGTGATAGAAAGAGAGGCTCGCGGCTAGAGCTAGCCGAGAATGGTGAAGTGAAATTGATCCAAAAATTTCAGTTTCTCAAGCAATTTAACTCCCTTGAAGGTGTGTATTAACGTGTAGCATTCATTGGAATAGCAAGAACAAGTGTTAAAATTTAAGAATTGAAAGTGAAGGGCTAGCCGATTGAAGGGTTTAGTTACAAGGTAAGAATTGATCCCTTCTCTTGTGTTTTATGGTGAATTAAATGTTTATGATTGTGCATGTTGGTATTGGACTGTTTTTCTTGAAGTTGAAGTGGGCCGTGTGCTATAGACCTAGGTGAAATGATGCTTAATATTCTTGTACATGTATTGGGAATGAATTGAATGTGTTGTAGTATGGATAAATGGATGAAAATCATGAAGTTGTTGTAGTTGTGTTGAAGCCGTGTAGGGGACTGCTTTAGGAGAAGTTATGGACTGTTTTGTGTCATGTTTTAATTGTTGTTGTTATGGACATTGTGGTGTATTGTATGCATTATGGAAAGATGAATTGGGGTGTAAAAGAAATGAATTATGTTGAAGTAGGAAAACTGTCCCAAACCGTGGACTGTTTTAATGATAGGAGTGGATTAGTGCGTTTTGAATGTTGATTGTTGTTATGAACGTATAGTGAAAGTGAATTTTAATGATTCAAGTTGAAATTGAAATGGTTTGTGGGTTGTTGTAAGAATAAATATGATGCTAAAAAAGTTCCAATAATCGTATAAGTAATGTTGTAAACGTGTTGTTGTCGTTGTAGTTGATGTTGAAAAACTGCGAATTGAAAATGGTAATGTTGTGCGTGCTGTTTGGCCGTGAATAGGGGACTGTTTTGAATGATGTACGGACTGTCCAAAGTTCCCTTAAGTCATGTTTAACCAAGTTCAGATTGATACTTGAAAGTATGATTAGCAATATTAGTTTGTAGTACTAGTTGGTTTGAATACGAACGAAACGTCGTCTAAATGTTAGAAAGGGATTGTTAACGTTAAAATACATATTGAATTCCCTCGTAGACTAATCGTAGCTCTTGATATCTTGATATAGGATAAGTACCATTGGGCATCAAGTAAAAGTTATAATACGACTAAACGCTAAAGGTATGTAAAGCCTATTCCTTCTTTTTCTTGGCATGTCCTAGACGTAAGTAAGAAATGATATGAACCTTGGGGTAAATTCTACTGTCTAGTTCCAAGCATAACTTATGATTCTATTCATTCCTTAATTTTATTGTCACGAGCCTACTCTATGATTGAATAATAAATGATGTATAGACGTTCCTACTCTTAAAGAATTGCATAATTAGAGGCATACTTGGCTTTCAAAAGCTACACCATGTTAAATTGATACGTGTACATGAAATCTGAAACGTTCCTTGTTATAGTTTGTAGTGAATTTAGAAAGAACTTAATATGATCATTATCCTGATACTTGAGAGCTGATTAGTTTACTTATCTATTGAGTCTCAAAAGATGATTTGTATGTGTGTGGTTGCTTATTACTCTGCTCTTGCTTACCGTTACATCCTTCACTGAGTCCCGGGCCAGGACACGTTTTCGTGCGCATATTTATTACATTATTCACCGAGTCCCTCACTAGAGGGTCGGGACACGTATATGTATATGTTTATGATGCTATGATCGTAAGTACCGAGTCCCTCAGTAAAGGGCCGGGACATGTTATATATGTTATATACAGAATGATTATTCAGCTTTGATTACAAAACTCTATATTGCTATTGATATGAGAACGATACCGATGAAATATGTTCAAAGGTAAGTTTTATGAAATTCTGTTTGTTGCATTGGGTCCTACACACCTTGTCTCAGTATGAGTCTATTACTATATTTCATGCTTTACATGCTCAGTACATATTTCGTACTGACCCCCTTTCTTCGGGGGGCTGCGTTCATGCCCGCAGGTAAAGACGTTCGTTTCGGAGATCCGCCAGCCTAGGATATCTATTCAGCTACTTGGGATTGCTCCTTTGTTCCGGAGCCTAGCTTGTGGTATAAATCTCTTTTGTTGTATATATATGTTTTTGTTCGGGGTACGACGGGGCCCTGTCCCATCATATGACACTGTCATTACTCTTAGAGGTCTGTGGACATTTGTGTGGGTCTGTATATAGTTGTTGTTGCGTTGTATGAATACGACTTATGTTTGGGGCGTACCCATTCGTAATGGCAACGTTGTTGGCTTGCATATATATATATATATGTTTGGGATGTTGCGTGTAGTGGCAGCCTTGTCGGCTTGCGTAGATATATATATGTTGTTGTTGAAGATCGTAACTCCTCAGGAGACAGGTGCCTACGACATACAAAATTGTGACAGCTTTAAAATAACGTCCTGCCTTTTTATACAAATAAGTTCATAATATGCTGGTTATAAAAGATTATAGTTAACAGGGGATATGAGTGTCCAACTCGGGCACTAGTCACGGCCTATGGGGTTGGGTCGTGACAACAACAACCAAAATGTTACTTAAAATTGATTCACCATTTCCAAATAAAAACAGCCCCCTACACGGCTTCAACAACACTTCAACATCAACATACATAATTCCATACATCCAATTCACATTTACCAAATTGTAACAAGTCCAAATCCCTACTAAAACGTGTAGAAAATGATCAAACCTTACCTTAACAACTTGACTTCTCAACGTAACTGAAATTTAGTGAATTTAAATACACGTTCTTGCGGCCCTTCAATGGTTAATTCTCATTCCCATGACCTTCAATTGACTTAGAACACCTTGGAAAATTAAATTTGAATCAAGATTTGGGAGCTTGATTTAGCTCAGCCATAGCCGTGAGCTCTCCCTCTCTATCTCTATAGTTCACAAAATGTGAAGATGATGAAAATCAAATAAGGTCTGGTCTATTAGTCATCAAGTTGGCATTTATATGTTGTCCATGGGCTGGACACGTGCCCCACCCAAGGCATGGGTCAATCAGATTTGGCCATGCCATGGTAGGGTCCACACGACCCACTAACCTCTTACTAAATGATAATTAGTCTTAATCCCCACTTAATAATCTAATCATGGTTAATTAATCCCTAATCTCCACTAATATTTCTTTACCAATTAAAATTTATAAGCAATTCGTGTACTAATTAAAATCGAAGATTAAAAGTCTCTATCTTATTCCCCGAAATAATCTTGTCCTCAAATTTACCTCAATTCACTTAAAAATATTTCAATGCACAAAAATACGGGATATAACATCCTTCCCCCCTTTAGAACATTCTTCCTCGAATGTTAAACTAGTCTTACAAGGTCTTATAAAGACTTCGGGGGAGTCTCTTTTATTGCTACCGCGTATAGTTTTGATCTATCATCAATATAATCAATTAGGAGTTTAGATTACCTGTAGGCATAGGAAACAAGTAAGGATAATTATTCTTCATCTCCTCTTCGGCTTCCCAGGTCATCTCTTCCCTGTTATTATTTCGCCACAATACCTTGACGGAAGCCACATCCTTAGTGCGCAACTTTCTCACCTGACGATCAAGTATAGCTACAGGGTTCTTCTCGTAAGATAGCTCCTCCGTTACCTGGACATCATCAACGGGGAATACTCTAGAAGGGTCACCAATACATTTGCGAAGCATCGACATGTGAAAGACTGAATGTACTACTTCCAAATCAGATGGTAGGTCTAACTCATAGGCAACCTTGCCTCCCTTGCGAATAATTTGATAAGGCCCAATGTACCGCGGGCTAAGTTTCCCTCTTTTACCGAATCTCATTACGCCCTTCATGGGTGATACCTTCAGGAATACCCAATCACCAACCTAGAACTCTAAGTGTCGACGTCGATTATCTGCATATGACTTCTGTCGACTCTGAGCTGCTAATAACCTTTCCCGAATAAGCTTCACCTTATCAACAGCTTGCTGAATCATATCTGGGCCGATTAACGTAGCCTCACCAACATCAAACCAGGCAATAGGCGACCTGCACTTCCTGCCATACAAAGCCTCATACGGTGCCATCTGGATGCTAGAATGGTAGCTATTATTATAGGCAAGCTCGATAAGTGGATAATGATCGTCCCAGCTACCCCTAAAGTCAATAACATAGGCCCGCAACATATCTCCTAGCGTCTGAATACTACGCTCGGCCTGCCCATCAGTCTGAGGGTGAAATGCTGTGCTAAGACTCACCTGTGTCCCCAATCCTTCCTGGAATGATCTCCAGAAGTTAGCTGTAAACTGAGCTCCTCTGTCCGATATAATAGATGTAGGAACCCCGTGAAGTCTTACTATATCCTTGATATGTAACTTTGCATAGTCCTCAGCTGAATAAGTAGTCCTGACTGGACGAAAATGGGCTGATTTTGTCAGCCTATCTACAACAACCCATATAGAATCATACTTCCGTGGAGTGTGAGGTAAGCCTGTAATGAAGTCCATATTATTTTTTTCCCATTTCCAAGTTGGGATCTCCATCTCCTGTAATAATCCACCAGGCTTCTGATGCTCGATCTTAACCTGTTGGCAATTCAAGCACTGAGCGACAAACTCCGCTATGTCCTTCTTCATGCCATCCTACCAATACAAACATCTGAGTTCATGATACATCTTGTCAACCCTGGATGAACAGAATATCAGGCATAGTGTGCCTCTCCCATAACCTGTTGCCGTAGCCCTGCAACCTCAGGTACACATAATCTACTTTTATATCGTAGCACTCCGTCAGGTGTAACCTCGAATGGGGTCTTCTCTTTTTAAAAGGCTGCATCTCTATACTGTAGCAGAATAGGGTCCTCGTACTGGCGTCGCTTTACCTCTTCCATAATAGAGGATTCAACAACTTCTCGAACAGAAACTCCACCATCTCCAGAGTCAGCCAAACGGACTCCAAGACTAGCTAGATGATGAATCTCATGGACTATTTCCTTCCTTTCTGGTTGCACATCCGTCAAACTACCCATAGACTTACGGCCAAGTGCATCTGCTACAACGTTTGCTTTCCTTGGATGGTATAGAATATCAACATCATAATCCTTCAGCAATTCTAGCCATCTTCTCTGCCGTAAATTCAGCTCCTTCTGCTTAAAGATATCTTGGAGACTTTTGTGATCTGTATAAATATCAACATGCACGCCATATAGATAATGCCTCCATATCTTCAAAGCATGAATTACCGCTGCTAACTCCAAATCATGTGTAGGATAATTTCTTTCATGTTTTTTGAGCTGCCGGGAGGCATAAGCTATAACTCTGCCATGCTGCATCAATACACAACCTAGCCCAACACCGGAAGCATCACAATAAATGACTGATGATATTGGAAGTTACAAAGTACACAGGTAAGAAACGGTGCGAAAGATGCATGTCAGATAAGGTAAGAATATTGAAGTATGATTGAAATGTAAAGTTGAAGAATGAAAGGGAAGGTAGATAGGAAGGTATAACAGGACAGATCGCTAAAGGATCAGGTACGTCTCAAGGTGTGATATATGAGGTATGTTTCGACATCTTTATACTTTTACTTGAAGTTGGGAGCCCTGTGTGGCTGAGATATGTCATATATACATTAGCCCTGTGAGGCGTTGCTGGGATTTGCTGCTTGCAGGTTTTGGATAGTAAAGAAATATAGAGGAAACTCTGCCGAATTGTTTTTCTAGAATTTAAAAAAGATGAGATACAAGTTTGTAATATGTCCTAACGGGAAAAAATGTTATATAAAAAAGTAATGGCAGGACGGAATTAAGTTAGGAGTATCGTCCACCACTACAAGAGATGAGTTAAATATTGTTGAATTGAAAATAGCAGCGATTGTCAGTTCGACATTGATATGGTAAAGATAAATGCTAGAGTAAATGTCACACCCCGATCTTACTAGGGTGTGATGGGCACCCGACCCCATATTCGGAGCCGAGCGAACCCGCTGACTCATATTACATGCATAATATCTTTGGACTCTTAAATCAATTAAGAATGAAATACATAGTACATTTTCCTTTCATTGTACTCAATTCAAATAAGATCTATCATCACATGAAATATAGTAACACTTCGGCTGGTGGAGCCGCTTACAATACTGACACACTATACCCACGACTCTGTCAGCAAAGTCTCTAACTTCAAACAAGACCTCATACCATAGCACTCTGACCCGGCAACACTCCAGAGCAAATGGAGCTTGCCAACTCCACTGGAACATCTTCTACTCATCTGGGTGTACCTGCGTGGCATGAAACGCAGCGTCCACAAGAAGGGACGTCAGTACGAGCAATGTACTGAGTATGTAAGGCATGAATGATAACATGATAATATGGACAGAACATGAACAACAACATAATAAGGAAATATGGAAGATAAAAGAAAAGGTATGACTGTAACTGCTTGCCTCTTAAGGTGGAATCATGCATGCTCACTTTCACTTTCATGCATACATAAGCTGTCTAAGTCAAATATCATCATTAGCCCGCGTCCGGGCCTCCCGCGTCTGGGGTAATCATCTCACGCCGCCCACTAGTGGTGCTGCCCGTGCCATATAGACACGGTGTTATTATCCATAAGCCGCCCGCCTTAGCGGTGCTGCCCGGCCGTATAGGCACGGTGTAATCATCCATAAGCCGCCCGCCTTAGCGGTGCTGCCCGTCCGTATAGGAACGGTGTAATCATCACAACTTAAGCATGTATAAGAGCCCAATCAAAAGCTATAACTCCATCGGACTGACGTAAGGTCGGTAACCTCCGATTGTATTATGGAATAATCATCATGGCTTTGCCTCACCTTGAAGGAACAATTATTATAAGGTGAGACTAGCAACGAATAGCAGCGTTAGGAGAACTTAGAATAAGATCATAACCACGTTTCGAGTCAATCCGAGTTGGTATAATAAAGTTATAGACATTGTTCCTTACAAAAACCTTTAAACATGAAATCATTTTTATCATAGTCATCATAGAAACATTCTCATCCTTGACATCATCAACGTCATTGTAAAACATATCCATCGTTATTGTCATAAGGTCTTACAAAATTATAAACCTCTGTTTTGGTAGAATACAGACACTTTGGGAAAAACATTTACGGGTTATCGGGAAGGGAATCATGCCTTGGAATCATAACATCTAACTTTCAAGAACAAAGAAGATATGGAAACAATTATGAAATCATAACATTGGAATCATGCCTTTGAAAGAAAGGGACGAGCCTTAACATACCTGCTCGACGTCCTATTAGCTACACTTAATTGTCCAAGCTCGCTATCGCTAGCCTACGTTCAAGAAGATTGACACAATCGTTAGATTCATCGACATATACTTGTCTTAGTCTTTCAAATAAATTCACTTATGATTTGCCGAAATTTCGGCAGCATCTCCCCTGTAAATACACCATCCCTGAGAATCTAACTCGGCCCAAATCATCAATCAACAATCCAAGAATTCAACTCGGCCAAACTATCAACAACAATACCAACAATCGTGCCAACAACATCAACAATCAATTCAAGACGCATTCTAACATTAACAACCTTTGTCGTACAATTCAACGACATTTCATTTATATTCAATTCAATTCACATAGCATTCAAAATGACTCAATCAACACACTACTTCACCCGAAGCCTTCCAAATTCAACAAGAACAATAACAACCTATTTCCTTCTTTCAAATTAAACCACAACAACCCAACTTACAATCTTCCAACACATGTCTCACTTCCAAATTCATGAATTATGTCAACAACCCATACATTAACAAATTTATTCTTACAAATATAAGAAACGACACTAATGTCACACTACTTCAATAATGCACAAACAATTTCAAATTCATTTCAAGCCACCAAACCTTCATTTTACATCATGGAATCCACAACACAACAATCAAACTACTAAATAAAATTAATTCGTCACTTCTACACCACCACCTCCATTCGGCCACACCCCTATACTTACATATTTCATGAATTTCATTCATTCCTCACTCTACAACCTATACAAAGCATCCATAACATATGAAAAGAAGATTGAATACATACCTTTTTCCACTTGTCTTCTTACTTGGCTAGGGTCATGAACTTGCAAGAATGAATGGTTTTCTTGCTCCAACAATCACTCCATGTTGATTAGGGCCTTCAAATTAGTTGGAATACTAGAAGAAAATAATTTTTGATCAAATCTTTTTCAAGGTTCTTGCTTGGTTGCCTTGTCCGAATGGCCACTATGTTTTGTTCTTGAAATTTCTTGAATTGTAAAGATAAATAATGGTCTTGTTTTGGTCATCTGTCTACATATATATATATATATATATATATATATATATATATATATATATATATATCTCCTTCCATTACCAAGTGGACACATGTCCTCTTTCTTGAAACTTCTTTAATATTAAAAATCAAGATGACTAATTGTTTTATTTTGTCATCTCTTCTCCATATTTATATATATATATATATATATATATATATATATATACATACATGCCACATGGCCAAGTGGCCTTCTTCAAGAATTTCTCTTGAACATTTTGTGAAATTCTCATTTTGCCCCTAGCCTTCCACAATATTACCATGAGCCATTTTGTGAATTCCCCTTTTTACCCTTAACCTTTCTCAATATTTCCATACTAATAAACAACTTGTATATTAAAATAATTTTGGAACATAGTATTGCCCTTAACCTACCACGACCACCTTGAAATATCCGAATGTATAAAATACGGGATATAACATCCTCCCCCCCTTTAGAACATTCGTCCTCGAATGTTCAACTGATCTTATGGGGTGTCATAATACTTCGGGAGGGTCCCTTTTATAGTCGTTCTTCTCTTTATGCCCATTCCTTATCCCTTACCTTATTCTCCTTATACTCGAACTCCTGGGTCTTTACACGAGTCCTCATTCCACGTCATGGGTTTCCTAATCCACTGCGCCATCTCATTATCCCTGTCCTTCCCAGGTCATTTCTTGACACAAGTATACTTGTCTTTGATTTCTTTGTATTGGCGCTCGTTTCGTCCATCGTTATTTCTTGTTGGCTCTCCGATGTGGATCCCCTACAAACATGATATAGTATCGCTTCACGTCGATGATTCATACAATTCCATAGCATACAGTCTCATGCTCCATACAATTAATGGTCCATGAACTATTTTCTTGTGTCCGATAAACTCTTTTGTTTCATTCATAGGCACTGCGTTCTTTCTTTCTTTCAAAAATTCTCAGACTACCAATTGTTGATACTTTCGTTATAATAGTCGTCGTGGTTCGAAACATTCTTTACTAACTTTCGATGTGCCGACATGTTTTAAACTTTGGCCCCGAGCTGATAAGTTTCCTTTTCTGGTACTTGAAAATATTGTGATCCGTTTTTGGCCTAATATAATATGGTCTGCCCCCCCTTTAAGGGGCTCCTTATATGCCAACGGTCCTTTTATGAAGTCTTCGTTTATACCTTATTCCTCATCTTCCTTCCAACTCTGTGCCCAACATATCGAAAACTTCTTATCCTAAGTTTTTCTTTTACTTTCTGTCTATGTCGTCATTTTGTCCAGATTTCCATACCCTTCCATCCAATATTTGTCCTTTCACTTGCTTAGCTCACTTGCTCGTAATTCTTCTTTAACTACGTGTTTGTGTTGTAGTTGTGCGTCCATATTTCTCAAGTGTCCCGCTACTTTTGTTCTTAGCACGGAATCCTTACAACTTTCACTCTGCCTATCCTTGTTCATCGAAACTTTAACTACATTAATATAGCTACACATTTATTCTTTTATAGATCTCTCACCTCAACATCATCGCAAGCCTAAGCATTCTTTCTCTTACTTCACATCCCCCTATCCTAGTCACTATTCCTTTAGCCCCACTTATCGAAATCGGTTCTCGAACCTCATACACTCCTCTCCTGTTTCCTTTTACCACACTCTATCCCTTTTCACATGCCTACTTTGAGTTCTTACCCAAATAGTCTCGTGCTTTGCCGGTAGTTTCTCTCGGGAGCTTCACTCACTGAGGTTTTTTAACTTTCACCTTCTTCCGACACTTTGATCTCTTTGTTTTCCATCTACTCACTCTCTTTCTTTTCCAAATATCGTTGTATTAAAACTTTCCAATCTTAACCTGTAGTGAAAATGACATCAATTTACCTTGTAACACTTATATCATTTATTCTTGCTGTCACCCGATCTTCGGTACCCTTACGTGATTAATGCCTTCCTTACCGTAGCGCCGGTTGCTGGAAGTCACATGTCCACCGATACTATCAACTAGCCCACAAAATACTTCCAAACGCTATTCAAGCCTATCCAAATTCCCAGAGCTGTGATGTACTTTCTGCCTCTTCACCAGTCTAGTCTGCCTCGTCCTGCACGACCTCTTATGGTCTCCAACCATCCCGTATGCTCTAGTTTCCCTTAGGCCACTCTAGCTTCCCATTTGCCTCTTACGTCTAAATTTATAGGACTTTTAGTTCACTTCCCAGGGGGGTCACCCATCCCAAAATTTCTCTCATCCCAGCACGCTTAACCTCGAAACTTCGATGGAATCCGGCGCCTTAGCGCTGATATAATCGCGTCCACTTCCTCGCATGACCTTTACTACATGATCAGGAGCAAGTCAAAGTATTACAGATTCCGAGGCACGTTCGTAACACGTCCTTCCTTTTACAATTACTGTTTCGCCCTTTTCAATTCCCAGTGTTCACTTTTCACTTATGTGTATAACTATCTTTCGTCCCAGATTCCTAGATTCCCGATGATAGCAAATATACCTTCATCGCCGTTACTTATGAATACTTCGGGCATCAGCCTGTTCGGATTTTACACTCATCATCCTTACATAATAATCTTCAGCAAAACTGATTGTCGACTTTCTCTGAATCCTTCAGCAGACCTTGTTCTTACTAATCCTCGAATATTATCCATCTTAATCCTTTGGACTGCTAATCGTCCTTCTCGCCATCGTTCTTCATGTCATGCCAAGTCCATAGCCTTTCTGAAACAACGCATCTCGCTTATTGTCTATGTACGATATTTCCTTTCCACACTTCTTCCCGTTAGGCGTACTAGACTAAATGACCTGATTTTTGAACAATTCTGGCTGAATCTCTTTTACCATTCTTACTATTCAATATCTGTACGCAGCAATTATGAATAATGCTTCACAGGGCATACAGTCATACGACATATTCCAGCCACCCAGAGCTTCCAATTCCAGTAACAGAACAAATATATCAAGGCTTACCTCGATGACCTTCTATATCATTACTCGCCTTCTTCCGTCGTATGTAAGGCTTATATATAAAGAATTTCATTTTCCTATGACTTGGCTCTATCGCACGATCTAAGACAGAAAGAAGGTCACCAATTCCTAGATGCCCCGCAGCCTCCTGTTTATAAATGTGGCCGGCTTCACACCCATAAACAGGACTCTACTGGACACGACTTTGCAGACAACCCCTAGGACAACCTGCTCTGATATCACTTTGTCACACCCCGATCTTACTAAGGTGTGATGGGCACCCGACCCCATATTCGGAGCCGAGCGAACCCGCTGACTCATATTACATGCATAATATCTTTGGACTCTTAAATCAATTAAGAACGAAATACATAGTACAGCTTCCTTTCATTGTACTCAATTCAAATAAGATCTATCATCACATGAAACTCGTAACATGAAATATAGTAACACTTCGGCTGGTGGTGTCACGACCCAACCCCGTAGGCCGTGACTAGTGCCCGATCTGGGCACTCAAACGCATTCCAGTATATAGCAGAAGACGACAAGGCTTTATTTCAAATTTAGCAAATTTCCAGAAAAATTTCGGCAGAGTCTCCTTTGTTTTACGGACTATCCCAAATACCCTGCACGCAGAAAATACCAACAAAGGCCACACAGGGCCAACAGAGCAACATTTAAATATATGCGGACCGGCCGCCGCGGCGAATGGGATCGCCCAAACACAACATATGCACACATCTGTACAGAAAGACCCCAACCCACAAACATATCTACAGACCTCTAAACAGACCGACAGAATCATATGACGGGACAGGGCCCCGCCGTACCCATGAATGAGAATATACATATATAGAAGTGGCAGACTGTACCAAAAGATGGCTCTGAATAAAAGAGCGCTCCAAATGGCAGAAAAGATATCCTAGACGGACGGATCAGCAAACCTGTCGTCGGTACCTGCGCGGCATGAAAACGCAGCCCCCGAAGAAATGGGGTCAGTACGAAATATGTACTGAATATGTAAAGCCTGAATTACAGAAACAAAATCATAACTGGTACAGAACGTACAGAAAGTGAGCAGCAAATCCAAAGTATCAAATACATATTTTCAAAACATGTAGAGTGTGTACCGAAACATATGTCATATCAAATCCGGCCCCTGCCAAGGGACTCGACAGACAGAGCGTGGCCACCCTCCCGACGCTGGTGCCACAACACAGAAGAATCAGAATGGGGGCATAACCCCGTCACATAATATATCATATCAGATGGCCATAGCAAATCATATCAGAACAAGCGTACATGGCACGGCATACTCCACAAACCCATGTACTCGTATACTTGCCCCTCACATCGAGGCACGGCGAACAATGCAAAGGATCACGCTTGACAACATATCCTGGCCCGGGCTCAGTGTGGGAAACATTGGGGCATCCACGAATAGAGTAGTGAGAAACTAAATGCAGTTAAAATATCATAAATATTTTCAGAGACTCGATGAGGCATATCAATGACAAACCAATTCAACGAAGTCAGACGGGATCGTAATAAGTGGGTTTCAGATGTCATAACAAACTACAGAAGCATAACCTTTCTGAAGTCGTTCCAAGTGCCAAAACAATTTATAAGACTTAAGGAAATATTTAAAATAGTTTATGTTTAGTAGTTAAAAGAGCAGTCAGAACATTCCTTTAAAAAACCGTTCGAAAACAGGCCTTAAGTACAATAAGGGTAAAACCGGGAATAGTGGGCCCACCTCGGGACAAGCAAGGCGGTGGGCTCAAATTACATATTTTAAGCTTATGGGGTCACCTACAAAGGTTCTACGAACGTTCTATAGCTTCCCAAGTGGTTTAGAGAAAGTTTGCATAATTTCCAAGAAAGCACACCAAAAGAGTTCAATCTTACTGAAAGAAAAAGTGATATTTTCACTTGCGGATCCGATTCTAATACGCTTAGGCATGCCAAAAGAAGGATCGGGTAGCTTTACATACCTTTTGAGCTTTTTAAGCCTATCCAAGCTCACTCCCCGTTTCGTCGAAAATCTGCAAATGGTCACATTTACCAATTGTAAGGTATAGATGCTACGAATTCAATTCAACTCGTATTTGTCTACCAAAATTTCGGCAGCACTTCCCCTATACATATAGCACCCCCGAGAATTCAACTGGCTCAAAATCATCAACAACAACCCAAACAACAATAACAATCACTATAAACGCAATATAACTTATTTAGCCATCTTTTCAATACAATATCATAACCTTCACTTTAACCTTAACTTTCAAACTAATCTCAATGATTTCACATTCATTATCAATCTAGATCACCACAACATAGTTTAGAAGCATTTCATATCGTTTCCTCAAATTATACACACGATATACATAATATACAAACTTTCTGCCAAAGTCCTAACTCGTTCAAAACTTCTAATCTTTGGCATACATATTCACAACATGATTCCAACTTCCAAATCTATCAATGATCATCATAATTTGCAACCTAATAACTTCATTTTCATAATGTCATAAAATCGTACTAAAGCAACATAAGTTTCTACATTTCATTTCAAAGCAAACTCATATCATGTTACTTTCATTTACATTGCAAGAATCACAATAACACAACTAACACACTAAATAAACTTAATCCATTTCCATTCCACACACTCCACACCACACGGCCATATACTCTTTTTATCAACTTCAACTCAATTCATTCAACTTTCATTCCCGACATGCATTTCACTACCACCACAACTAGAATATAACATGAATTCAACACATTATGGCTATACAATATACACATGCACACGGCTACACATATATACCACACACCCACTTTGCAAACTTCCATTTCTTCATACAATCAACACATTTCTACATACTACAACACAAACAAGACTTCATAATACAATAAAAAGGAATGAATCCTCACCTTTTTCTCTAGTATTCTTCACTTGGACAATTGATCAAATTGATGAACCAAGGACTCTTTCTTCCAAACCAACTACACCAAGTTGGGAAGGGTACTCAATTTAGTAGGAAAACCACAAAAGAAAAATTTTTGGAGCAATATTTTTGATAGCCAATTTTTCCTTGCCAAAGCCGAAACCCCCCTTTTGTTTTGCTCTTGTTCTTTTGTTTTTTGTTCTTTCTTCAATCTTCTAAAGGATGAAGATGATATATAATAAGTATAATATGGTCCCCCTTAGTTAATTTATCACATGGAAATTACTTTGGGCCATGGGTTTGGGCCATAGTTGGCCGGCCACCCCATCTCTCTTTGGTCCTCATTTCAATTCTCATTTTGAGCCCAATTGGCTTGTATATCATATTTTATAATTCTCGAAACTAATTTTCCGAAATTCCAAATTTTGCCCTTAGCCCTATTCCACACTTCTACAAAAATATTCTTTCATAAACAACTCATGTGCTAAATATAATCAATTATGACTTTATTTCATACAAGTCAAGATTATTTCTAATTTTCCAAATGTGCGAAAACACGGGATATAACAGGTGGAGCCGCTTACAATACCGACACTTTATACCCACGACTCTGTCTGCAAAGTCTCTAACTTTGAACAAGACCTCATAGCATAGCACTCTGACCCGGTAACACTCCAGAGCAAATGGAGCTTGCCAACTCCACTAGAACATCTTCTACTCATCTGGGTGTACCTGCGTGGCATGAAACGCAGCGTCCACAAGAAGAGACGTCAATACGAGCAATGTACTGAGTATGTAAGGCATGGATGATAACATGATAATATGGACAGAACATGAACAACAACATAATAAGGAAATATGGAAGATATAAGAAAAGGTATGACTGTAACTGCTTGCCTCTTAAGGCGGAATCATGCATGCTCACTTTCACTTTCATGCATACATAAGCTGTCTGAGTCAAATATCATCATTAGCCCGCGTCCGGGCCTCCCGCGTCCGAGGTAATCATCTCTCGCCGCCCACTAGTGGTGTTGCCCGTGCCATATAGACACGGTGTTATTATCCATAAGCCGCCCGCCTTAGCGGTGCTGCCCGGCCGTATAGGCACGGTGTAATCATCCATAAGCCGCCCGCCATAGCGGTGCTTCCCGGCCGTATAGGCACGGTGTAATCATCACAAGTTAAGCATGCATAAGAGCCCAATCAAAAGCTATAACTCCATCGGAGTGACGTACGGTCGGTAACCTCCGATTGTATTATGGAATAATCATCATGGCTTTGCCTCGCCTTGAAGGAACAATTATTATAAGGTGAGGCTAGCAACGAATAGCAGCGTTAGGAGAACTTAGAATAAGATCATAACCACGTTTCGAGTCAATCCGAGTTAGTATAAGAAAGTTATGGACATTGTTCCATACAAAAACCTTTAAACATGAAATCATTTTTATCATAGTCATCGTAGAAACATTCTCATCCTTGACATCATCAACGTCATTGTAAAACATATCCATCGTTATTGTCATAAGGTCTTACAAAATTATAAACCTCTGTTTTGGTAGAATAGGGACACTTTGGGAAAAACATTTACGGGTTATCGGGAAGGGAATCATGCCTTGGAATCATAACATCGAACTTTCGAGAACAAAGAAGATATGGAAACAATTATGAAATCATAACATCGTCATGCCTTTGAAAGAAAGGGACGAGCCTTAACATACCTGCTCCACGTCCTATTAGCTACGCTTAATTGTCCAAGCTCGCTATTGCTAGCCTACATTCAAGAAGATTGACACAATCGTTAGATTCATCGACATATACTTGTCTTAGTCTATCAAATAAATTCACTTATGATTTGCCAAAATTTCGGCAACATCTCCCCTGTAAATACACCATCCCCGACAATCTAACTCGACCCAAATCATCAATCAACAATCCGAGAGTTCAACTCGGCCAAACTATCAACAACAATACCAACAATCGTGCCAACAACATCAACAATCAATTCGAGACGCATTCTAACATTAAATACCTTTGTCGTTCAATTCAACGACATTTCATTTATATTCAATTCAATTCACATAGCATTCAAAACGACTCAATCAACACACTACTTCACCCGAAGCCTTCCAAATTCAACAAGAACAATAACAACCTATTTCCTTCTTTCAAATTCAACCACAACAACTCAACTTACAATCTTCCAACACATGTCTCACTTCCAAATTCATGAATTATGTCAACAACCCATACATTAACAAATTTATTCTTACAAATATAAGAAACCACACTAATGTCACACTAACTTATTCAATAATGCACAAACAATTTCAAATTCATTTTAAGCCACCAAACCATCATTTTACATCATGGAATCCACAACACAACAATCAAACTACTAAATAAAATTAATTCATCACTTCTACACCACCACCTCCATTCGGCCACACCCCTACACTTACATATTTCATGAATTTCATTCATTCCTCACTCTACAACATAAACAAAGCATCCATAACATATGAAAAGATGATTGAATACATACCTTTTTCCACTTGTCTTCTTACTTGGCTAGGGTCATGAACTTGCAAGAATTAATGGTTTTCTTGCTCCAACAATCACTCCAGGTTGATTAGGGCCTTCAAATTAGTTGGAATACTAGAAGAAAATAATTTTTGATCAAATCTTTTTCAAGGTTCTTGCTTGGTTGCCTTGGCCGAATGGCCTTTATGTTTTGTTCTTGAAATTTCTTGAATTGTAGAGATAAATAATGGTCTTGTTTTGGTCATCTGTCTACACACACACACACACACACACACACACATATATATATATATATATATATATATATATATATATCTCCTTCCATTACCAAGTGGACACATGTCCTCTTTCTTGAAACTTCTTTAATATTAAAAGTCAAGATGACTAATTGTTTTATTTTGTCATCTCTTCTCCATATTTATATATATAGAAATGCCACATGGCCAAGTGGCCTTCTTCAAGAATTTCTCTTGAACATTTTGTGAAATTCTCATTTTGCCCCTAGCCTTCCACAATATTAGCATGAGCCATTTTGTGAATTCCCCTTTTTACCCTTAACCTTTCTCAATATTTCCATACTAATAAACAACTTGTATATTAAAATAATTTTGGAACATAGTCTTGCCCTTAACCTACCACGAACACCTTGAAATATCCAAATGTATAAAATACGGGATATAACAGTAAATTAGGGAGACTGGTAGTACTAAAGCATGACATAAAAGAGAAAAGGTAATTCCAATAGAGTGATACTGAAGTACTGATTAGATGGATAAGCACGAGTAAAATATGACAAGTTTATTAGCAAAATAAAGTAACAGCATGACTGAGACAGGGGTACGAAATACGAAGGTTATAACGAATGAGATCAAGAAGTGGCACTCTATAGAGTTGATTATGATCAGGGTATAATGAGAACCTAGCAAGAACTTTAATACAAAGTAAGTGAAGTGTAGCGAGGAAACGACTAAAGATGTGACATGTTCTACATGAATAAAAAGTGAATGCAAGTGTGAAACCAATAAGCGAGCCATGGGGCAGTAGATAAGAAAGCCTATAAGATCTTATTGGGGGAAGATCCAGCATAGAGGTTTCGCAATGACGGAAATGATAGTAAGCAAAAGGAAAAAGGAAGTCCACTTGAAAGAGAAATAAGAGAAAAGTGATATGGCACAGCAGTAACAGTTGTGATTTGTATAATTGAGATCACGAGTGATATTTTTGGCTGGATGTAAAAGACCAAGACTACGGAAAGATGAATAACGAAATAAAACGATTGTTAGGCAAGGGATCAACATAATAAGAATGAGAGGAGATGATCAGAATGAACAAAATAAGTTTTGGAAGTGAAGAATGGACTGTATAGAAGTAATATATCCTAAAGGACAAGGCACTATTGAATTAAGAATAGGGTTCCTCGTGCGAGGAATGAAGGATTGATTATAACGGGAGGAAATAAGATAAATTGAGAAGGAATGAATAAAAAGGAATAAGTATGGGTATAGGAAGAAAAGGAAATATTCGAAGTACGCGCACTAAAGAATTAATCGTATAAAAAAAGATGCATCTCCTATGAATATCCTATACCAAGATAGAACAAGTAAAGTATATAAAGGAATAAGCTGGAAAGAAAAATGTTTATCGTACGACGATAAAGCAATAAAGCAAGGCTATCACCAACGACAAATACGACATGATTATGATTTGGTTTTGAAATCAATGTTGAGTGCAACACAAGAGTAGAAAAGTATGAGGCATAAGAGGTATTAGTTGTGCATGAGACATAGATCCTTCAAAATAAAGATAGCAGGTTTAAGAGAAAATGTAGTTACGGTCACTACAAGTCGACTACGGGAAAGAGAGGAATAAGTTGAGATGGGAAGAAAAGGGAAGGATGACGCTATAAGTGAATTCTGAGTATTGAAGAATGGAATAAGTGACATTACATGGATAATACAGATAGCTAGACATACTACTATTTCAGGCATCCCTATGGAACAGAAGTTGTTAATTTGAACAGATGTAGACATTGACTCATAACTAATGTTTGTGCTAAGTAAAATACAACTTTGTTTGGGTTTCTATGTTGGTTGTATTCCTTGGTTGCAAAACTGCAAGATGAGCACGTTAAGACTTAACATATGAATATGATATAATATAATAAGGGAATTGACGAAAGAGATATATGAGTTCGAGATTGGAAGTGAGGAAACAGATATAAGTAAGACCCTTAAAGAGGGGAAGCGAGTAAGGAAAATACAAGTGTAGGGATTGAAACGAGGAATCCTGAGATGTGATAGATATAGAATTTTAAGAGGGAAATAAAGCTTTCTATTGTAGAATATAAGATGTGATAATGAGGGGACAAATAAAGGAAAGAAAAGAGTATGAAGAGATTGGATACAACAAAAAAAAAAAAGTTTCATTATGTATTATATGCATAAAGTAGAACGAACCAAAGGAAAAGAAGTTTATGAATAAGTTTAGATGTTCATTCACGAATCACACAAGAACGGTTATGTAACTTGCAAGTATTTACATGTCGGGAATGAAACCGATTAGGTACTTAAAAAGAGGAGTAAGAGGTAAGCATGAATAGTGTGTTTCTGATACTCCGAGTCAGTTAAGGGAAAATATATGGTAAATTGAGTCGAAATGTTGAGTTGGAATTATCATTAAGGGAAAATAGGACAATCACTTTGAATATGATATAAGTACTTATATGTTATATGTTTCCTACAATAGCCTTGAGGTGTGTTAGATTACTTGCGAATTCGATGGGATCATTGAATAAATGGGGTTTTACCAGAAGAATATTACGCCTTGGGACTTTAATTTTTGTATCATTGTGGTTATAGACTATCCCAGAGGATTATTAAAATTCTCGAAAATTATGAAGCCTTTAATGAGTCGACGAGGGACACCCTCGACCGGACATTTCAGATTGAATTTATCTAGACTCTACATATGTGAATCAATACTATTTTCATGGTCATAAAGAACAAACGAGTGGTAGAGATTTGCAAACCATGTGAGACTTTATACCATTATTGAGCAATAAAAAGGATCGACGAGTCCGAGTATCAAGGGGGTTCTGCTAAAATTTTGTTAAAGTTGATTGTGATCAGTATATATATGTGTGCTATGATCAGTAAGATACACAAGTGTAAACTGAAGAATAAAAGGTTAATAATAGTTGTAAATTGACTGGAAGGAGGGTTAAGATAAGTTCTCTCGGGGATTAGAAGTAAGGGTTATGAACTAAGATTAATGTGATTCGGATAATGTGATAAGATTATGAGAAGCGACTTAAGAGGGGAAGCAATGATAAGCAAGGAGTCATTCGAGAGGTGAGTTAGTATAAAAAGAGTAAGCTTAAATGAGTAAAGAATGAAACAAGGAAGAGAAAGAAACATGATTACATGTGTTTTAGAAAAGAGAGTAATGTGTCCCTTATAGAAATCAATATAACTGAAAGCATCAACTGGCTAAGGGAAGTTGAAGCTTATAGAGGAAAGATAAGTATTGAAAAGGATAATGAATTTGAAGCTTATAGAGGAAAGATAAGTATTGAAAAGCACTTAGGAATTGTGAAGGGTTGAGTGATAATAGTAAGCATTGGAATTGGATACGAGTATTACTCTTCATTTAACATTCGAGGATTAATGTTTCTAAGAGGGGAAGGATGTTACACCCCAAAAAATTTCGTGTTACTAAGGCTACAGACGGCTTAATGTGAGCTCAAGGAGGAGCAAATATTACAAGTATAAAGAATGAAATTCTACTGTAGTATCATCAGGATAGCATGAGTATGGTATTTGGAATTCATACAATATGATGGGAATGATACGTTAAAAGATATATAGCCCTCGTAACCGTAAGATGAGGTGGGGCCCACATGATGGGATTTTTATAAAGGACATATGATAAGTTATATGGACAATATATGTGAAGTTAAACACAACCCAAGAAGGACCCTTGAGCCAAATCCAAGTGTAAGCCCTCCAAAAAGATGTTTTTAAGTTACGTTTTTGGGAGACCATAACCCCATCATTATTTGGGAATTTGGGATAAACTCAAATATGAACTTTGTAGATAATTGAATTATCTTTCCAACCATAGGTCGTGGGACTTCACACGACATAGGCATAAAAAGTTATGGACGTTTTAATGCAGCAAGTTCAAGCTGGGCAGTGGGCTCGGCCCAACCCGATTCAAGGTCGGTGGGAACCGACCCAAGACCCATATATAAGGGCTAAATGCATACAAATTCATTCATTTACAAATCAAGCAGTCCAAAAACTTTTAGATAGAGAGGAGAGGAGAGTTAGAAAGAGAAAGTGGAGAATCGAGCAAGTTCGAGGCCCCGAATCCCCAGGCTCGTGAAGGATAAAGTGTAGTACGAGTTGTTGGCGTCGTTTTGAGCTAATTATTGAGCTTGGGGGATGATATTTCGTGATTTATCTGCTGCTAAGGTATGTATAAGGTTCCTCTTATGTTATTAAAGTGTTTATTTAGAGTTTTAACGGATTAGAACGGAGGAAATAATGTTAAAATCTCGTTTGGCATTTTTGGGAGGTTTATGAAGGTGGGGTTGTTTCAGTGGAGTTAAACGGATGGAAATATCTGAGTTATGATGTATATTGATTGTCGATATTGTTGTTTGACGTTGCTGCTGATAATTTAGCTGAATTGGATTTTCGGGTTTATCCAGTTTATAAAGGAAATGTTGTCGAAAATCCATTAGAAATAGAGATAAGTTTAAGGGATTCATTTTGAGGATATATATTGGATGGATTGTTGCAGTACATTAAATATATTGTTGTGTTTTTGAGATTTATTTGTTGTTGGGCTGTTGTGGTGATATACCAAATTGGGACATACTAATGATATAAGGGAGATGCTGCCCGTTTTGTTTTAGAATTAAGTTATCAATTAATATTTATGATATACGAAAGCCTTCTTAAGTCACGTGCATATTCTTACGATTATAGGTATGGCATACTAATTGTGAAAAGTTAATAATTAAGTTGAGTTCCTTGGACGACGTAAGGTATGTAAAGTTATCCCTTCTTTCTTTTTGGCATGATCTATGTGAGACAAACAGACGACGAATGTATAAACTCCAAAGAAGCTCCTATTCTTAGAGACACCAGGATGGCTAATGTTCTTGATTTCCAGAAGCTATTTCATTATGTCTTGATATGTGTCTATAATTTCTGAAATTCTATTTGATATAATCCATAGTGACTTTTGAGGGGTACTTGACATGACTGTTGTCTTTAATACTTAAGTGTTGGTTCATTCTACTTATTCTATTGAGTCTCAGATGATGATTTAGTTTGCATATAGTTGCTCACTACTCTTCTCATGCATGCCATTTATATATCTTTCACCTAGTCCCGGGTCGGGTATGTTTTCGTGCACAGTTTCACTGCATTGTTCACCGAGCCCTCACTAGAGGGCCGAGTACGTATATATATATATATATATATATATATATATATATATATATATATATATATATATATATATATATATATATATATATGATGATGATGATATTATGATGTGATGATAGCACCGACTCCCATGATGGGTCGGTATGGTATATGATGACTTTATTCACCGAGTCCCATAATGGGACGGATATAGTATATGATATAGACATGCATGATTTTCATCTCGTAAGGCACAGGTGCATTGGTATCCTTGATTATCATACTTGCCTTCTGTTACCTTTTATTCAATCTTGATTTTCTTTATTGTATTTCATGATTTATATACTCAGTACATATCTCGTACCGACCCCCTTTCTTCGGGGGGGGGGGGGGCTGCGTTTCATGTCCGCAGGTACAAACACTCGGTTTGATGATCCTCGAGCTTAGGACTTCTGCTCAGCTGTTTTGGAGAGGTCTATTGTTCCGGAGCCTAGATTATTTTGGTACAGATCTTTTGATGTCGACTTATGCATGTCCAGGGGTACGGCAGGACCCTGTCCCATAATATTTCACTTGTACACTCTTAGAGGTCGGTAGACATATGTGGGTTGTATTTGACTGTGTCGATATGGTTTGTTTTGGATCTTTCCGTATACAGTGGCAGCCTTGTCGGCTTGCGTATTATGTTATGCTTTGGTCAGCTGTGACTCCTCAGGAGATAGGTTTATGATATGTGGCGTTGTGAATCTTTCGTTGTTTTTACAAGTTTCCATACTATCCTTAGTTTCAGTCTGACTATATATAGCAGGTTCGTATATGAGTGTCCAGTTCGGGCACTAGTCATGGCCCATGGGGTTTGGTCGTGACAAAAGTGGTATCAGAGCAGTTCATCCTCGGGGTGTCTACATACCATGTCTAGTAGAGTATTGTTTATCGGTGTGTTGTACAGCACATCTATAAACAGGAAGCTACAGGACATTTAGGATGTTACCTTCCTTTCATATCTAAGATCGTGCGATAGAGCCCAGTCATAGGAAATGAAATTTCATATACTAACCCTTGATTTCAGCAGAAGAACAACATCGACGGAAGAAAGTGACTGATGATATTGGAAGTTACAAAGTATAGGTAAGCAACGGTGCGAAAGATGCATGTCAGATAAGGTAAGAATATTGAAGTATGATTGAAAGGGTAAAGTTGAAGAATGAAAGGGAAGGTAGATAGGAAGGTATAACAGGACAGATCGCTAAAGGATCAGGTACGTCTCGAGGTGTGATATATTAGGTAAGTTTCGACATCTTTATACTTTTACTTGAAATTGGGAGCCCTGTGTGGCTGAGATATGTCATATATACATTAGCCCTGTGAGGCGTTGCTGGTATTTGCTGCGTGCAGGTTTTGGCTAGTAAAGAAATATAGAGGAAACTCTGCCGAAATGTTTTTAGAATTTAAAGGAGATGAGATACAAGCTTGTAATATGTCTTAACGGGAAAAGATGTTACGTAAAAAAGTAATAGCAGGACTGGATTAAGTTAGGAGTATCGTCCACCACTACAAAAGATGAGTTAAATATTATTGAATAAAAAATAGCAGCGATTGTCAGTTCGACATTGATATGGTAAAGCGAAATGCTAGAGTAAATTAGGGAGACTGGTAGTACTAAAGCATGACATAAAAGAGAAAGGGTAATTCCAATAGAGTGATACTGAAGTACTGATTAGATTGATAAGCACGAGTAAAATATGATAAGTTTATTAGCAAAATAAAGTAACAGCTTGACTGAGACAGGGGTACAAAATACCAGGTTATAACGAATGAGATTAAGAAGTGGCACTCTATAGAGTTGATTATGATCAGGGTATAATGAGAACGTAGCCAGAACTTTAATACAAAGTAAGTGAAGTGTAGCGAGGAAACGACTAACGATGTGACATGTTCTACATGAATAAAAAGTGAATGAAAGTTTGAAACTAATAAGCGAGCCATGGGGCAGTAGATAAGAAAGCTTATAAGATCTTGTTAGGGGAAGATCCATCATAGAGGTTTCGCAATGAAGGAAATGATAGTAAGCAAAAGGAAAAAAGAAGTCGACTTGAATGAGAAATCAGAGAAAAGTGATATGGCATAGTAGTAACAGTTGTGATTTGTATAATCGAGATCACGAGTTATATTTTTGGCTGGATGTAAAAGACCAAGACTACGGAAAGATGAATAACAAAATAAAAAGATTGTTAGGCAAGGGATCAAAATAATAAGAATGAGAGGGGATGATCAAAATGAACAAAATAAGTTTTGGAAGTGAAGAATGGACTGTATAGAAGTAATATATCCAAAAGGACAAGGCGCAATTAAGTTAAGAAAAGGGTTCCTCGTGCGAGGAATGAAGGATTGATTATAACGGGAGGTAATAAGATAAATTGACAAGGAATGAATAAAAAGGAATAAGTATGGGTATACGAAGAAAAGGAAATATGCGAAGTACACGCACTTAAGAAGTAATCGTATAAAAAAAGATGCATCTCCTATGAATATCCTATACCAAGATAGAATAAGTAAAGTATATAAAGGAATAAGCTGGAAAGAAAAATGTTTATCGTACGACGATAAAGCAATAAAGCAAGGCTATCACCAACGACAAATACGACATGATTATGATTTGGTTTTGAAATCAATGTTGAGTGCAACACAAGAGTAGAAAAGTATGAGGCATAAGAGGTATTAGTTGTGCATGAGACTTAGATCCTACAAAATAAAGATGACAGGTTTAAGAGAAAATGCAGTTACGGTCACTACAAGTCGACTACGGGAAAGAGAGGAATAGGTTTAGATGGGAAGAAAAGGGAAGGATGACGCTATAAGTGAATTCTGAGTACTGAAGAATTGAATAAGTGACATTACATGGATAATACGAATAGCTAGACATACTACTATTTCAGGCATCCCTATGGAACATAAGTTGTTAATTTGAGCGGATGTAGACATTGACTCATAACTAATGGTTGTGCTAAGTAAAGTACAACCTTGTTTGGGTTGCTATGTTGGTTGTATTACTTGGTTGCAAAACTGCAAGATGAGCACGTTAAGACTTCACATATGAATATGATATATTATAATAAGGGAATTGACGAAAGCGATATATGAGTTCGAGATTGGAAGTGAGGTAACAGGTATAAGTAAGACCCTTAAAGAGGGGAAGCGAGTAAGGAAAATACAAGTTGAGGGATTGAAACGAGGAATCCTGAGATGTGATAGATATAGACTTTTATGTAGAAATGAGTCTAATAGCTAGTAAATAAGTGGAAAAGAATCGAGCGGCTATCTGAGACTGTACTAAAAATCATTGTAAAGACCTTGAACAACATGACATTGAGAGCGGATAACTCAAGGAATATTGTAAAGGGTAGCGATGCTATGTTGGAATAGAGGCAAAGGAATTGACAATAGAGTCGTTTGATAATGATATAACGATTTATAAGTGACGAATAAGAGGGAAATAAATCTTTCTATTGTAGAATATAAGATGTGATAATGAGGGGACAAATAAAGGAAAGAAAAGAGTATGACGAGATAGGATACAACAACAAAAAAAAGTTTCGTTATGTATTATATGCGTAAAGTAGAACGAACCAAAGGAAAGGAAGTTTATGAATAAGTTTAGATGTTCATTCACGAATCACACAAGAACGGTTATGTAACTTGCAAGTATTTACATGTCGGGAACGAAACCGATTAGGTACTTAAAAAGAGGAGTAAGAGGTAAGCATGAATAGTGTGTTTGTGATACTCCGAGTCAGTTGAGGGAAAATATATGGTAAATTGAGTCGAAATGTTCAGTTGGAATTATCATTAAGGGAAAATAGGACAATCACTTTGAATATGGTATAAGTATATTTATATGTTTCCTACGATAGACAAGACATTTCAGATTGAATTTATCTAGACTCTACATATGTGAATAAATACCATTTTCATGGTCATATAGAACAAATGAAGTGGGAGAGATTTGCAAACCATATCCGACTTAATACCATTATTGAGCAAGAAAAAGAATCGATGAGTCCGAGTATCAAGGGGGTTCTGCCAAAATTTTGTTAAAGTTGATTGCGATCAGTATATATATGTGTGCTATGATCAGTAAGATACACAAGTGTAAACTGAAGAATTAAAGGTTAATAATAGTTGTAAATTGACTAGAAGGAGGGTTAAGATAAGTTCTCTCGGGGATTAGAAGTAAGGTTGATGAACTAAGATTAATGTGATTCGAATACTGTGATAAAATTATGAGAAGAGACTTAAGAGGGGAAGCAATGATAAGCAAGGAGTCATTCGAGAGGTGAGTTAGTATAAAAGGAGTAAGCTTAACCGAGTACAGAATGAAACAAGGAAGAGAACGAAACATGATTACATGTGTTTTAGAAAAGAGAGTAATGTGTCCCTTATAGAAATCAATATAACTGAAAGCATCAACTGGCTAAGGGAAGTTGAAGCTTATAGAGGAAAGATAAGTATTGAAAAGGACAATGAATTTGAAACTTATAGAGGAAAGATAAGTATTGAAAAGAACTTTAGGAATTGTGAAGGGTTGAGTGATAACAGTAAGCATTGGAATTGGATAGGAGTATTAGTCTTCATTTAACATTCGAGGACGAATGTTTCTAAGAGGGGAAGGATGTTACACCCCAGAAAATTTCGTGTTACTAAGGCTACAGACGGCTTAATGTGAGCTCAAGGATGAGCAAATATTAGAAGTATAAAGAATGAAATTCTACTGTAGTAGCATGAGGATAGCATGAGTATGATATTTGGAATTCGTACAATATGATTAGAATGATACGTTAAAAGATATATAGCCCTCGTAACCGTAAGCTGAGGTGGGGCCCACATGATGGTATTTTTATAAAGGACATATGACAAGTTATATGGAAAATATATGTGAAGTTAAACACAACTCAAGAAGGACCCTTGAGCCAAATCCAAGTGTAAGTCATCCAAAAAGTTGTTTTTAAGTTACGTTTTCGGGTGATCTGACTTCGGGAGACCATAACCCAATCATTATTTAGGAATTTGGGAAAACCACAAATATGAAAGTTGTATATAATTTAATTAGCTTTCCAACCTTATGTCGTGGGCCTTCACACGACATAGGGATAAAAAGTTATGGATGTTTTAATGCAGCAAGGTCAAGCTGGGAAGTGGGCTCGGCCCAACCCGACTCAAGGTCGGTGGGAACCGACCCAAGACCCATATTTAAGGGCTAAATGCATATAAATTCGTTCATTTACAAATCAAGCAGTCCACAAACTTTTAGAGAGAGAGGAGAGGAGAGTTATGTCACGACCCAACCCCGTAGGCCATGACTGGTGCCCGAACTGGGCACCCGTATACGAACCTGTTACATATAATCAAACTGACTCTATGAGTAGTATGGAAACTTGCAGAAGAACTCCAACGGTTCATAACGTCGCCATATATATTCAGTTAAACTGTCTCCCGAGGAGTCACAACTAATCAAATCATAAAGGAATACGCAAGCCAACGAGGCAGCCACTACGCATCAACATTAAGTCTTATGCAAGCCGATAAGGCTGCCACTACAGACGGACATCATATCATAGCACATCGAATAGACACAGCTGAACAAAACTTATCCACAACCCACATATATGTCTACAGACCTCTAAGAGTATGAATAGTGAAATATGACGGGACAGGGCCCCGTCGAACCCCTGGATAGCATATACATATATATATCATAAGATTCAAACCAAAAGTCTAGACTCCGGAACAACGGAGCTCTCCAAGCAGTTGGGCAGAAGTCCTAAGCCCGGGCATCACCAAAGCGAGTATCTGCACCTGCGGGCATGAAACGCAGCCCCCCGAAGAAAGGGGGTCAGTACGGAATATGTACTGAGCATGTAAAGCATGAAATACAGTAAACAAGATCATAACTGAAATAAGGAGTACAGAAAAAAAGTACAATGTCCAGAATACCAAAACACTTGCCTTTGAAACATAAATCATGCATGTCAATATCATATATCATATACATATATACCATACCCGGCCCTCTAGTGAGGGACTCGGTGAATAAAGTCATCATATGCCCTCCTGGCCGCCATAATATATCATCATATCATCATATATATATATATATACCGTACCCGGCCCTCGAGTGAGGGACTCGGTGAACAATGCAGTGAAACTGTGCACGATACCATACCCGCCCCGGGACTCGGTGAAAGACATATTGAGGCATGCACGAGCAGAGTAGTGAGAAACCATATGTAATTTAAATCATTATCAAGACTCAAATAGAATAAGAAGAAGAGATTAACACCTGAGTATCAGTAGCGACAATTATGTCAAGTATCCCTCGAATGTCATCATAGTTCATATCAAAAGAGTCTTAGGAATCGTAGACATATGTCAATATAGTGTGAAATAGCTTATAGAAGTCAGAGAAATTAGTTATCGTAGAGTTTCTAGGAATTGGGGCTTATATATGTCGACTATTATCCAACGTATAGGAAACTAGAGAGGGAAGCTCAATCACTTAAGAGCTCTAACATCAAGAAGTGAATAAGAATCATGAAGCACACTAAAGATTTATGAATAGGATTACCGCAAAGCTCATATCATTCATCACTTAAATCTAAGACATGCCAAAAGAAAGAAGGGACAACTTTACATACCTGTTTAATGACTATTCACAAATTTGTTCACTTTGTCGCCCCCTTTAGCCTATTTAACGTCAAAGTAACGTTATCGTTAGTAACTATACTTTCTAGTTCATAAATTCGTAGCCCATCGCTTATAGAACTTATTCTTTAACTTATACTTTCTCGTCAAGGGTTTTTCATTAGTTAAGGGCTTAACGAAAATCGAGCAGCATTTCCCCTATATATTCGCCTAACCCGAATTTCCAATTATTCTCCCAAATTCAAGAACAACAACTTATCAACAACATCAAAAACAATATCGACAATTATTATACATCATAACTCAGCTAATTCCATCCATTTAATCCAACTAAAACAGCGCCTAATCCATAAATCTCAACAAAACAACAAACAAGTTTATAACGCTATTTTCTCCGTTCTAATCCGTTAAAACTCTAAATAAACACTTTAATAACATAAAAGGAATATTATACATACCTTAGCAGCAGCTCAACCACGAAAATATCCTCCCTCAAGATCAATATTTAGCTTAAAACGATGATGATAACTCGTACTACACTTTATCCTTCACGAGCCTCGGGATTCGGGGCCTCGAACTTGATCGATTCTCCACTTTCTCTCTCTAACTCTCCTCTCTCTCTCTCTCAAATATTCTGGATTTTTCTGGTGTAAAAATGAGGCATAAGGCTGAAAATTTCCCTTAAATAGCAAGAGAAATGGGCCTGACCTGACTTGGAATAGGGTTGGGCCGAGCCCACTGCTCAGTTGGACCTTTCTGACTTAAAACGTCCATATCTCCTTATTCCGATGTCACATGTAGGCCCACGACCTATGGTCGGAACGCTAATTCAATTATCTACAACGTTCGATTTTAGAGTTTTCCCAAATTCCAAAAAAATGAAAGGGTTATGGCCTCCCGAAGTCATATCTCCCGAAAACGTAACTTAAAAACATCTTTTTGGAGGGCTTCCACTTTGATTTGGCTCAAGGGTCCTTCTTGAGGTGTGTTTAACTTCACATATATTATCCATATAACTTGTCATATGTCCTTTATAAAATCTCGACATGTGAACCCCACCCTAGCTTACAATTACAAGGGCTATATATCTTTTAACGTAGTTTTATGATATATATATGTATATGCTATCCAGGGGTACGACGGGGCCCTGTCCCGTCATATTTCACTATTCGTACTCTTAGAGGTCTGTAGACATATGTGTGGGTTGTGTATAAGTTCTGTTCAGCTGTGTCTATCCGATGTGCTATGATATGATGTCCGTCTGTAGTGGCAGCCTTGTCGGCTTGCATATGACATGATGTTGCGTGTAGTGGCAGCCTCGTTGGCTTGCGTATCACTTTATGATTTGATCAGTTGTGACTCCTCGGGAGACAGTTTATCTGAATATACATATATGGCGACGTTATGAACCGTTGGAGTTCTTCTGCAAGTTTCCATAATACTCATAGATTCAGTTTGATTATATGTAACAGGTTCCTATACGGGTGCCCAGTTCGGGCACCAGTCATGGCCTACGGGGTTGGGTCGTGAGATGAGTATTTACGTCGAACGGGTGCTCTCAAGATATTCATTATGGGATTAACATATGATTTAAAACCCCTTAAGATCATCATGTATTTTGACCTTTATTCAGATATAAGTTAAGCGAGAAGAGACACCCGAAGAAGATTCTAAAGATAAGAAGAAGGTTCCTGATTATTAAGTAATCGCGAGAGGTTAAGAGATGACATGGTATCATTATGTAACAGATGATTCACGTGGTTGACTTAATAATGTGGGTATAGAGGCAATGACTATGCGATTAAGATTATGGGAAGGAGTAACTATAAGGACGAAAGGGTTCTAGACTAGTTGAGATAAAAAAGAAATTATTAAGGAGACCACAGTATAATAGCACCCAAGTCAGGAACTAAAGGGGACAACTATTTCAAGAAACTAACAAAAGCATCATAAGCTCGCAAGGTACAACATTCGAGGATGAATGTCCCTAAGGAGGGGAAGGATGTTACACCCCAGAAAAATTTCATGTTACTAAGGCTGCAGACGGCTTAATGTGAGCTCAAGGAGGAGCAAATATTACGAGTATAAAGAATGAAATTCTACTGTAGTAGGAGGATAGCATGAGTATGATATTTGAAGTTCGTACAATATGATTGGAATGATACGTTAAAAGATATATAGCCCTCGTAATTGTAAGCTAGGGTGGGGTCCACATGTCGAGATTTTATAAAGGACATATGACAAGTTATATGGATAATATATGTGAAATTAAACACAACTCAAGAAGGACCCTTGAGCCAAATCAAAGTGGAAGCCCTCCAAAAAGATGTTTTTAAGGTACGTTTTCGGGTGATCTGACTTCGGGAGGCCAAAACCCTATCATTCTTTGGGAATTTGGGAAAACCCCAAAACTGAACATTGTAAATAATTGAATTAGCGTTCCAACCATAGGTCGTGGGCCTACATGTGACATCGGAATAAGGAGATATGGACGTTTTAAGCCAAAAAGGTCCAACTGAGCAGTGGCTCGGCCCAACCCGATTCCAAGTCGGGTCAGGCCCATTTCCCTTGCTATTTAAGGGAAATTTTCAGCCCTATGCCTCATTTTTACATCAGAAAAATCCAGAATATTTGAGAGAGAGAGAGAGAGGAGAGTTAGATAGATAAAGTGGAGAATCGATCAAGTTCGAGGCCCCGAATCCCGAGGCTCGTGAAGGATAAAGTGTAGTACGAGTTATCATCATCGTTTTAAGCTAAATATTGATCTTGGGGGAGGATATTTTTGTGGTTGAGCTGCTGCTAAGGTATGTATACGATTCCTTTTATGTTATTAAAGTGTTTATTTAGAGTTTTAACGGATTAGAACGGAGAAAATAGCGTTATAAACTCGTTTGTTGTTTTGTTGAGATTTATGGATTAGGGGCTGTTTTAGTTGGATTAAATGGATGGAATTAGCTGAGTTATGATGTATAATAATTGTCGATATTGTTTTTGATGTTGTTGATAAGTTGTTGTTCTTGAATTTGGGAGAATAATTGGAAATTCGGGTTAGGCGAATATATAGGGGAAATGCTGCCCGATTTTCGTTAAGCCCTTAACTAATGAAAAACCCTTAACGAGAAAGTATAAGTTAAAGAATAAGTTCTATAAGCGATGGGCTACGGATTTATGAACTAGAAAGTATAGTTACTAACGATAATGTTACTTTGACGTTAAATAGACTAAAGGGGGCGACAAAGCGAACGGATTTGCGAATAGTCGTTAAACAGGTATGTAAAGCTGTCCCTTCTTTATTTTGGCATGTCTTAGATTTAAGTGATGAATGATATGAGCTTTGGGGTAATCCTATTCATAAATCTTGAGTGTGATTCATGATTCTTATTCACTTCTTGATGTTAGAGCTCTTAAGTGATTGAGCTTCCCTCTCCAGTTTCCTATACGTTGGACAATAGTCGACATATATAAGCCCCTATTCCTAGAAACTCTACGATAACTGATGTCTCTGACTTCTATAAGCTATTTCACACTATATTGACATGTGTCTACGATTCCTAAGACTCTTTTGATATGACCTATGATGACATTCGAGGGATACGTGACATAATTGTCGCTACTGATACTCAGGTGTTAATCTCTTCTTCTTATTCTGTTTGAGTGTTGATAATGATTTAAATTGCATATGGTTTCTCACTACTCTGCTCGTGCATGCCTCAATATGTCTTTCACCGAGTCCCGGGCCCGGTATGTTGTCGTGCACAGTTTCACTGCATTGTTCATCGAGTCCCTCACTAGAGGGCCGGGTATGGTATATATATATATGATGATATGATGATATGTTATGGCGGCCAGGAGGGCATATGATGACTTTATTCACCGAGTCCCTCACTAGAGGGCTGGGTACGGTATATATGTATATGATATATGATATTTACATGCATGATTTATGTTTCAAAGGCAAGTGTTTTGGTATTCTGGACATTGTACTTGTTTTCTGTACTCCTTATTTCAGTTATGATCCTGTTTACTGTATTTCATGCTTTACATGCTCAGTACATATTCCGTACTGACCCCCTTTCTTCGGGGGGCTGCGTTTCATGCCCGCAGGTGCAGATACTCGCTTTGGTGATCCGCCGGCTTAGGACTCCCTTTCTGCTGTCTTGGAGAGCTCCGTTGTTCCGGAGTCTACACTTTTGGTTTGAATCTTATGATATATACATGTATATGTTATCCAGGGGTACGACGGGGCCCTGTCCCGTCATATTTCACTATTCGTACTCTTAGAGGTCTGTAGACATATGTGTGGGTTGTGTATAAGTTCTATTCAGCTGTGTCTATCCGATGTGCTATGATATGATGTCCGTCTGTAGTGGCAGCCTTGTCAGCTTGCATATGATATGATGTTGATGTGTAGTGGCAGCCTCGTTGGCTTGCGTATCCCTTTATGATTTGATCATTTGTGACTCCTCGGGAGACAGTTTATCTGAATATACATATATGGTGACGTTATGAACCGTTGGAGTTCTTCTGCAAGTTTTCATACTACTCATAGATTCAGTTTGATTATATGTAACAGGTTCGTATACCCAGTCATGTCCTACGGGGTTGGGTCGTGACAAGTTAGAAATAGAAAGTGGAGAATCGAGCAAGTTCGAGGCCCCGAATCCCGAGGCTCGTGAAGGATAAAGTGTAGTACGAGTTATCATCATCGTTTTAAGCTAAATATTGATCTTGGGGGAGGATATTTTTGTGGTTGAGCTGCTGCTAAGGTATGTATACGATTCCTTTTATGTTATTAAAGTGTTTATTTAGAGTTTTAACGGATTAGAACGGAGAAAATAGCGTTATAAACTCGTTTGTTGTTTTGTTGAGATTTATGGATTAGGGGCTGTTTTAGTTGGATTAAATGGATGGAATTAGCTGAGTTATGATGTATAATAATTGTCGATATTGTTTTTGATGTTGTTGATAAGTTGTTGTTCTTGAATTTGGGAGAATAATTGGAAATTCGGGTTAGGCGAATATATAGGGGAAATGCTGCCCGATTTTCGTTAAGCCCTTAACTAATGAAAAACCCTTAACGAGAAAGTATAAGTTAAAGAATAAGTTCTATAAGCGATGGGCTACGGATTTATGAACTAGAAAGTATAGTTACTAACGATAATGTTACTTTGACGTTAAATAGACTAAAGGGGGCGACAAAGCGAACGGATTTACGAATAGTCGTTAAACAGGTATGTAAAGCTGTCCCTTCTTTATTTTGGCATGTCTTAGATTTAAGTGATGAATGATATGAGCTTTGGGGTAATCCTATTCATAAATCTTGAGTGTGATTCATGATTCTTATTCACTTCTTGATGTTAGAGCTCTTAAGTGATTGAGCTTCCCTCTCCAGTTTCCTATACGTTGGACAATAGTCGACATATATAAGCCCCTATTCCTAGAAACTCTACGATAACTGATGTCTCTGACTTCTATAAGCTATTTCACACTATATTGACATGTGTCTACGATTCCTAAGACTCTTTTGATATGACCTATGATGACATTCGAGGGATACGTGACATAATTGTCGCTACTGATACTCAGGTGTTAATCTCTTCTTCTTATTCTGTTTGAGTGTTGATAATGATTTAAATTGCATATGGTTTCTCACTACTCTGCTCGTGCATGCCTCAATATGTCTTTCACCGAGTCCCGGGCCCGGTATGTTGTCGTGCACAGTTTCACTGCATTGTTCATCGAGTCCCTCACTAGAGGGCCGGGTATGGTATATATATATATGATGATATGATGATATGTTATGGCGGCCAGGAGGGCATATGATGACTTTATTCACCGAGTCCCTCACTAGAGGGCTGGGTACGGTATATATGTATATGATATATGATATTTACATGCATGATTTATGTTTCAAAGGCAAGTGTTTTGGTATTCTGGACATTGTACTTGTTTTCTGTACTCCTTATTTCAGTTATGATCCTGTTTACTGTATTTCATGCTTTACATGCTCAGTACATATTCCGTACTGACCCCCTTTCTTCGGGGGGCTGCGTTTCATGCCCGCAGGTGCAGATACTCGCTTTGGTGATCCGCCGGCTTAGGACTCCCTTTCTGCTGTCTTGGAGAGCTCCGTTGTTCCGGAGTCTACACTTTTGGTTTGAATCTTATGATATATACATGTATATGTTATCCAGGGGTACGACGGGGCCCTGTCCCGTCATATTTCACTATTCGTACTCTTAGAGGTCTGTAGACATATGTGTGGGTTGTGTATAAGTTCTATTCAGCTGTGTCTATCCGATGTGCTATGATATGATGTCCGTCTGTAGTGGCAGCCTTGTCAGCTTGCATATGATATGATGTTGATGTGTAGTGGCAGCCTCGTTGGCTTGCGTATCCCTTTATGATTTGATCATTTGTGACTCCTCGGGAGACAGTTTATCTGAATATACATATATGGTGACGTTATGAACCGTTGGAGTTCTTCTGCAAGTTTTCATACTACTCATAGATTCAGTTTGATTATATGTAACAGGTTCGTATACCCAGTCATGTCCTACGGGGTTGGGTCGTGACAAGTTAGAAATAGAAAGTGGAGAATCGAGCAAGTTCGAGGCCCCGAATCCCGAGGCTCGTGAAGGATAAAGTGTAGTACGAGTTGTTGTCGTCGTTTTAAGCTAATTATTGAGCTTGGGGGATGATATTTCGTGATTTATTTGCTGCTAAGGTATGTATAAGGTTCCTCTTATGTTATTAAAGTGTTTATTTAGAGTTTTAACGGATTAGAACGAAGGAAATAATGTTAAAAGCTCGTTCGGCATTTTTGGGAGGTTTATGAAGGTGGGGCTGTTTCAGTGGAGTTAAACGGATGGAAATATTTGAGTTATGATGTATATTGATTGTCGATATTGTTGTTTGACGTTGTTGCTGATAATTTAGCTGAATTGGATTTTCGGGTTTATCCAGTTTATAAAGGAAATGTTGTCGAAATTCCATTAGAAATAGAGATAAGTTTAAGGGATTGATTTTAAGGATATATATTGGATGGATTGTTGCAGTAAATTAAGTATATTGTTGTGTTTTTGAGATTTATTTGTTGTTGGGATGTTGTGGTGATATACCGAATTGGTAGATACTAACGATATCAGGGAAATGCTGCCCGTTTTGTTTTAGAATTAAGTTATCAATTAATATATATGATATACGAAAGCCTTCTTAAATCACGTGCATATTCTTACGATTATAGGTTTGGCATACTAATTGTGAAAAGTTCGTAATTAAGTTGAGTTCCTTGGACGACGTAAGGTATGTAAATCTATCCCTTATTTCTTTTTGGCACGATCTATGTGAAACAAACAGACGACGAATGTATAAACTCCAAAGAAGCTCCTATTCTTAGAGACACTATGATGCATAATGTTCTTGATTTCCAGAAGCTATTTCATTATGTCTTGATACGTGTCTATGATTCCTGAAATTCTATTTGATATAATCCATTGTGACATTTGAGGGGTACTTGACATGACTGTTGTCTTTAATACTCAAGTGTTGGTTCATTCTACTTATTCTATTGAGTCTCAGATGATGATTTAGTTTGCATATAGTTGCTCACTACTCTGCTCGTGCATGCCGTTAATATATCTTTCACCGAGTCCCGGGCCGGGTATGTTTTCATGCACAGTTTCTCTGCATTGTTCACCGAGCCCCTCACTAGAGGGCCGGGTACGTATACATATATATATATATATATATATATATATATATATATATGTATATATATATTTATATATATGATGATGATGATGATATTATAATGTGATGATGGTACCGAGTCCCATGATGGGTCGGTATGGTATATGATGACTTTATTCACCGAGTCCCATAATGGGCCGGATATAGTATATGATATAGACATGCATGATTTTCATCTCGTAAGGCACAGGTGCATTGGTATCCTTGATTATCATACTTGCCTTCTGTCACCTTTTATTCAGTCTTGATCTTCTTTATTGTATTTCATGCTTTATGTTACATTCCGTATTTTTGGTCTAGCAAAATTTAATCGTCCAATATGAGCAAAATTACCCGAGCCCGGAGAATTCGATCATAATCAAGGATAAAAATCAAGAGCTCGGTGTACAAAGGGTTTGAAGTCCCGAAATGATTTAAGACGAAAAGGTGTGACGATGATGGTTGGGAATAATATTTTATGTATACCAAAAGGGACAATGGACTAGTGTTATATTACACGATTATGATAAGGAGTATATAAGGTGTGTTAAAAGTGGTCAATTCAAGTGAAATGGATCAAGAAATTAATTATGCCGGTAATTAGTTAAATTCAAGGGTTTAATTAATGGATTAGTGGAAGATAAGTGATATAATAGTGGACAATTATGGACTCCACGTGGGACTACCAAAATCAGCCCCTTATGACTCATGTTTCATTGTATAAGGATGTGTTGGTGGCTGCTTAATAGCCAAGCCTTCTTTTTCCTTATTAAATGAAGAGTATGTAGACCCCACAACTATCTAAGTAATAGGAAACTTCAGAATTCATTACAGATGATTCATTTCAAATATATACTAGCAAAAAAATAAAGTAAAATAATCACCTAGCCTAGAGGCACCTTTCCACATGGCACCATTTTAAAAAAAGAAAGAACAAATGACTCATATGCATACATACGGATATGGTGGCAATAGTGGGACATTCTCACAATTCATAAATGTTAAGGTGGGTCCCACACTCCAAATAAAGAAAATAAAGAGAATTCCTTGAGTTGACACCTTGCAACGTTAGTTTTCCTAAGCTGGCAGCAAGATGCTATATTCTAGCAATACTTTCACTTTGGAATTCATACTTTTACCTAGATAATTTTGTTGAAGGCCAAAGAAACGTTCATCAACATTCTTGATATATAGAGACATATGTATATTTCCTTCAACATTTCAAGAAAAGGGCAGCAGCGTGGTAGGGGAAACATTTCTCCTTCAACGGAGTAAAAATGTGAAAAATTATAAAAGGGTTATACCCACTTCGGTTTCCTCCGTGTGATAGCTTCGAAGTGATGTAAGGTGAAAGAAGACTAATTCTTGGCATATATAGTAAAAATTCTCCTCTACTAGATATATTTAAATTCGTCCAGGTCATAATTAAATTGAGAGACGGGAACTACGAAATTAATTACGGGAAATCGGATAAATTGTTATTGTTATCATGTGGACTGTTTGGTGGTTGTTATAAATTGTTTGGTGTGCTGGAATATTGTGGGGTTGGTTGTGGTTGTTGTTGTTGTGCTTGTTGTTATACTATGTATATACGAAAATAAAGAAGTGTATACAAGTATCTGTCTAGGAATGTATATTGTGCTGTTTTGGAGGTGATTTAAGAATGGATTTGATTCTATTTAGTTATGTATTTATTGATATTGTTGTTGGTATGGTGATTGATATTTTGGTTAATTGGGAATCACGAGGATTATTGTGTTTTAGGGGAGATGCTGCCCAAATATCGTTAGATTTCTAAGTAATTAAGGATTGGTTTGAAAGAATATCCTAATTTAATTATTGGCATATTTGGTATTATTGTAGATTGGTGAAGCCCAAGACCTAAGTTATGGTTAACTTGAAAAGAGACAAGGTATGTAAAGCTAACCCTTATTTCTTTTGGCATGATTCACATGAAACGAACAAACGACGAATGTATAAGTTCCTATTCTTAGAGACGCTAGGATGGTTAATGTTCTTGGTTTCCGTAAGATGTTTCATATTATCTCGATATGTGTCAATGATTCCTGAAGTTCCATTTGACATAATTCATAACGACGTTCGAGGGATACTTGACATGACTGCCTTCGTTGATATTCAAGTGTTAGTTCATTCTGTCTATCCTATCGAGTCTCAGATGATGATTTGATTTGCATATTGTTACTCACTACTCTACTCGTGCATGCTGTTATTATATCTTTCACCGAGTCCCGAGCTGGGTATGTTTTCGTGCACAGTTTCACTGCATTGTTCACCGAGTCCCTCACTAGAGGGCCGGGTACGGTATACATATATATATATGATATGATGATGTGATTATGGCGCCAAGGATGGCATGTGATGACTTTATTCACCGAATCCCATAATGGGCCGGGTATGATATATAATATTGATATGCATGATTTACATTTCATAAGGCAAGTGTATTGGTATTTTGAATGTCATACTTGTCTCCTGTGATCTCTATTTCAGTCATGATCCTCTTTATTGTATTTCATGATTTATATACTCAGTACATATCTCGTACTAACCCCCTTTCTTCGGGGGGCTGCGTTTCATGCCCGCAGGTACAGATACTCGATTTGGTGATCCTCCAGCTTAGGATTTCCACTCAGCGGTCTTGGAGAGCTCCATTGTTCCGAAGCCTAGACTTTTTGTACAAATCTTTTGATATATTTATATATATATATATATTTATCCAGGGGTACGGCGGGGCCCTGTCCCGTCATATTTCACTATCGATACTCTTAGACGTCTGTAGACATACGTGCAGGTTGTGTATAAGTTTTGTTCGGCTGTGCCTATACGATGAGCTATGGATATGTTCGTCTGTAGTGGCATCCTTTTCGGCTTGCATATGGTATTTATATTTAGTGGCATCCTTGTCGGCTTGCGTATCATATTATGTTTTGATTAGTTGTGACTCCTCGGGAGACAGGTTATCGGGATATATATATATATATATATATATGATGACGTTATGAACCTTTAGAGTTCTTTTGCATGTTTCCATATTGTTCTTTGATCCATTTTGACTATAACTAACAGGTAGATATACGAGTATCTAGCTCAGGCACTAGTCGTGGCCCACGGGGCTGGGTCGTGACACTTTATATACTCAGTACATATCTCGTACTGACCCCTTTCTTCGGGGGACTGCGTTTCATACCCGCCGGTACAAACACTCGGTTTGATGATCCTCGAGCTTAGGACTTCTGCTCAGCTGTTTTGGAGAGCTCTATTGTTCTGGAGCCTAGATTATTTTGGTACAGATCTTTTGATGTCGACTTATGCTTGTCCAGGGGTACGGCGGGGCCTTGTCCCGTCATATTTCACTTGTACACTCTTAGAGGTCTGTAGACATATGTGGGTTGTATTTGACTGTGTCGATATGGTTTGTATTCGATCTTTCCGTAAATAGTGGCAGCCTTGTCGGCTTGCGTATTGTGTTATGCTTTGGTCAGTTGTGACTCCTCAGGAGATAGGTTTATGATATGTGGCGTTGTGAATCTTTCGTTGTTTTTACAAGTTTCCATACTGTCCTTAGTTTCAGTTTGACTATATCTAGTAGGTTCGTATACGAGTGTCCAGTTCGGGCACTAGTAATGGCCCATGGGGTTGGGTCGTGACAAAAGTGGTATCAGAGCAGTTCATCCTCGGAGTGTCTACAGACCGTGTCTAGTAGAGTCTTGTTTATCGGTGTGTTGTACACCACATCTATAAACATGAAGCTACAGGACATTTAGGATGTTACCTTCCTTTCATATCTAAGATTGTGCGATAGAGCCCAGTCATAGGAAATGAAATTCCTTATACTAACCCATGATTTCAGCAGAGGAACAACATCGACGGAAGAAAGTGACCGATGATATTGGAAGTTACAAAGTACACAGGTAAGCAACGGTGCGAAAGATGCATGTCAGATAAGGTAAGAATATTGAAGTATGATTGAAATGTAAAGTTGAAGAATGAAAGGGAAGGTTGATAAGAAAGTATAACAGGACGGATCGCTAAAGGATCAGGTACGTCTCGAGGTGTGATATATGAGGTAAGTTTCGACATCTTTATACTTTTACTTGAAATTGGGAGCCCTGTGTGGCTGAGATATGTCATATATACATTAGCCCTGTAAAGCTATCCCTTATTTCTTTTTGGGATGATCTATGTGAGATAAATAGATGACGAATGTATAAGCTCCAAAGAAACTCCTATTCTTAGAGACACTAGCATGGCTAATGTTCTTTATTTCCAGAACCTATTTCATTATGTCTTGATACGTGTCTATGATTCTTGATGTTTTATTTGATATAATCCATAGTGACATTCGAGGGGTACTTCACATGATTTATGTCTTTGATACTGAAGTGTTAGTTCATTCTACTTATTCTATTGAGTCTCAGATGATGATTTAGTTTGCATATGGTTACTCACTTCTCTGCTCGTGCATGCCGTTAATATATCTTTCACCGAGTCCCGGGCCGGGTATGTATTCGTGCACAGTTTCACTGCATTGTTCACTGAGTCCCTCACTAGAGGGTCGGGTACGTATGTATATATGTGATGATATGATTATGGCACCGAGTCCCATGATGGGTCGGTATGGTATATGATGACATTATTCACCGAGTCCCATAACGGGCCGGGTATGATATATGATATAGATATGTATAATTCTCATTTTGTAAGGCACAAATGCATTGATATTCTTGACTATCATACTTGCCTTTTGTTATCTTCTATTCACTCATAATCTTCTTTATTATATTTCATGCTTTATATACTCAGTACATTTCTTGTACTGACCCTCTTTCTTCGGGGGGCTGCATTTCATGCCCGCAGGTACAGACACTCGGTTTGGTGATCCTCCAGCCTAGGACTTCTACTCAGCTGTTGGAGAGCTCCATTGTTCCGGAGCCTCAATTATTTTGGTATAGATATTTTGATGTAGACTTATGCATATCCAGGGGTACGGCGGGGCCCTGTCCCGTCATATTTCACGTTTATACTCCTAGAGGTCTGTAGACATGTGTGGGTTGTACATAGGTTTTGGTCAGCTGTGTCAATATTGTTTGTTTTGGATATTCCCGTATATAGTGGCAGCCTTGTCGGCTTGCTATTGTGTTATGTGTTGGTTAGCTGTGACTCCTCAGGAGACAGGTTTATGATGATATGTGACGTTATGAATCTTTAGTTGCCTTTATAGGTTTCCATACTATTCTTAGTTTCAGTCTGACTATATCTAACAGGTTCGTATACGAGTGTCCAGCTCGGGCACTAGTCATGGCCCATGGGGTTGGATCATGACAGAATGTTAACTCTTACAGACTTGCGAAAATTTTGACGGAGGCTCTGCTATAAACTTAATTAAAATCCAACCTGTACGCAGCCAAAAAACACACTATATATGTCGCACGCCATTATCCATAAATAGCAATACTTCATTTCACTTGACCGCAATAAGAGTTCATACCTCAAGATCTACTGGCTTGTGTGGATTTTCTGAACTCGAGTAGCATTTAGTCGTAAGATAGGGTATATGACTGAACCACAATCCTACAGTATCCTTATATTGGCGATCCCACTGTGATACGATTGCATACTGACGAAAACTTGATTCACTAGGCTTGAAATTGTTTGAAGACCCAACTATATAGGAACAAAAGGCTTCATTTTGTAATCCTTTATCTTAGTGTAGCTCACATCATAGCAAAAGGTATAATCCCCACTCTGGCTCTTATAATTCTCATTTTACATTTCTGAAGCTTAGTCATTGACCTTTGGCTTCAGTATTTGTAACATTCATATTTAAAGTCCTGTCGCACCTCGTATAATGATATCCATATATTCCTACTTCGTATAAGGAGAGAATGAGTTAGGCCGGGTTTCAATTCTTCAATCTCAGATTCTGTGTCACTCTTGTGAAAATTTGAGCTTAACTTTTTATCTTGGCTCATACTTCTGTGATAACCCGCCCATTTTCACTTAGCATGGCTTGTCCTAACAGACGCTTTTGAATAGGATAGAGGCGATCTAGATATTCATTCGTCCACGTTATATTCGATGTCCCTCTATCATCTCCAGACTATCGATAACTCTGTCTAAATAATCAAGAACATGTCCCTTCCTTATTAATGACTCCCTGCCGCTAGCTCGCTTATTTATCTTGCTTATATCTTTGTCTGTCCATCTTCTGTTGAGTTTCTTATTCAACACTTACCTCTTCTTCTTCTTACCACCTGTGTCGCTATGTCTCCTGGTACTTTTTGTCAAATTGGTCTAGTAAAAGGTCTATAATACGTCAGCTATCTTCATTAACCACTCTCATGGCACCTCGCGAATATCCTTTGTTGTATAGGAATACCGTCTAATTGTTGTTTCTCCTACGCCTAAACAGAAGCCATAATACTCACTTGATTTATGGTCTTAAGGGGTTTTAAATTCTTTGTTAATCATACCCCGCAATTGGCCCTGTAAGAGTACCTTTTTTTGGTAACTACTTGTATCCGCATACTGAATCCGCACCGATATAGGTAACTTTCTTTGTACCGCAGTTAATACCACTTTTCTATCATATGCTCATCCTTAATTCTGTCTCTTAATCTACCTTATCATTTTAAAACTGCCATGTTGGGTTTTCCGCCCCTCTTCCGTTCTACGGCCCATAACTTGTACAACTTGTATAAAGTATATCCAATTTTAGTCATTGTCTTTTCTTCTCCCGGTTCTTTCTGATTTACATATCTCATTCGTACTAAAACTCGCTCGTCGCCTATCTTGTCATACTCCTTTCCCTTCCTTTATTTCCCCCTTTGATTTTCTCATATCCTACTATCGGAGATTTTCTATCCCTTCTCCTTTGCTACTGGTAAGTAACAATATCATTAGCAAACAACTCTATTGCCAACATCTTAGCCTCTAATCTAGTTTAGCATTGCTACCCTTTATAATATCTCTTAAGTTACTCGTTTCCATTCTCTTGTTGTATTCTTTATTTTTATAAGCACCCACTTTCTAATGTCATATCATTCAAGTTCTTTACAAATGATTCTCAGCACTGTCAAATACCATCCTGACTTCTATCCATTTATTGCTGGCTTTCAGATCTTACAAACTTGTTTCAGCGAGGGGTCTCACTTGAAGTTTAAGCATCCATATCAACTATATTGCAGTGTCAATTGTTTCCATCTTACACTTGCATTTCTCTCACCCGCTTCCCCCCTTAAGGGTATACTTATACCATTATTTGTTTTCTGCTCTATGTCCCCATTTCCAATCTCAAATTCATATGATCCTTTTTCCAATTCACTTGGTATACTGTACCATATCCATGTCTTTTCTTTATAATTTATAACTTTGATTATCCACGTATGAAACCTTAACAAAATCACGAAGTGACGAGAAACTTTCTATATATAGTACAAAATCTCATCTGATAGTCTGTAATCGAGTAATGCAATCAATGCAGCAACTCATCGAAGGCCACATTCTGCTTACTCCAATTAACAATTAATTAGCACTTGTAATCGTTCCAAATTCTCAATGAGGTAGCACTTATATTCTGATGATAAGTATCCAAAGTTACCTTGTAGCATTATCTTTATCCCAACCTACATCATCTGTTTCCTCTAATGAATTTACAATACATCATTTGTTCCTCAACCTATAGTCCCTGTCCTTTAAGGATTTCCCTGTTTTCGAGGTGAAGTCATATACACACAATACTCCTTTATGCCTTATGCTCTCTTACCCTTGTTGTGTACCCATCACCTACTTCTAACTTACTCAAAATCATATTGGGTTCATCTTAATGACAGACTTATCTTATCACCTTATCGTCCTACAACACCTTTAAGTTCGTAGCTATATATTTCCCTTTCGTTCTATACCCATACTCAATTAATTACGTCTATCTTGGGAGCTTCCTTTAGAATTCCCTTACCATTTCTCCAGTCTATGTCCATCTTTTATTCTGTGCACAAGGAATCTTATGCTACCTCTGTATCCTTCGAAACACACTACTTCTACATAACCCCTTTCTCATTTTCAAAACGTATTCCGTTCATCCCTATTTGGTCTTACCATACCAGTCATTTTCTGGCACTCATTCTGCTTCGCTGCTCATCTTTCTGTAGTTTGATCTTTCACAATTCCGTCACTTATATTACTCGTGTTCTCAGCTATACATGTCATAACCTGTTACTACACTGTTTTCCCGCTTTCTTCTTATTTCCTTCTTTCAATTAACTCCTTCTTTTCTTGTGCTCGCTATCATTTTTGTTATCACATAATCTTTATTCTGAACTTGTATTTCTTATTCGTTCTATAACTCATCTTTCCGTCTCACACTTGCCTTTATACTTTAGTCACATAAACCACGTCATATATTATAGTCACTTCCTCACTAGGCTTTACTCATTTTCATAACAATCCTTATTATATTCACATAATATCCTGTTCGTAATCAATCCTTTAGTGTAACACTTCTTAACCTTATTCACGATTCTTACTATGGTTTAATTACACTCTGCGAGGTCGGCATACTTAACCTTTTACCCTTTCTGATCAATCGTATCCTTAATACCTCACAAGTTGTCTTATCAATACATTCATATTCATCACTATTCTTCCTCTTCTGCACTCTTATCTCAATCATACTATTACTTCTTTTAACTATAAACTCGTCGTAATTTATCCCTGCTTATCAGTTCAGTCGATACCTCAATATAACACTCTATTAAGACTTGCTAGCACTTCCTAAATCATCTCTTAGTATCACAAGCCCTTCCAAATTATCCTAGCATTTCTTTTTACCATATCGATATCGACCTCATAATTACTATTACTATCAATTCAACAGTCAACTTTATTTCTGGAAGTCAGACTTGCAACTTGGTCAAATCCTATCATTACTGTTGACACGACCTTTCAAGACATATTACGAACTTATATCTCATTCCCTTTTTATTTCTAGGAAAATTTTGGCAAAGTTTCCTCTGTATTTCTTACTATCCCAAAACCTGCACGCAGGAAATACCAACACTGCCTCACAGGGCCAACATATATATATATATACACACACATATATATCTTATCATAGCCACACAGGGCTTCCTGTCACGACCCAACCCCATGGGCCATAACTAGTGCCCGAGTTGGACACTCGTATACAAACCTGTTAGATATAGTCACACTGAAACCAAGAACAGTATGGAAACTTATAAAGGGAACTAAAGATTCATAACACCACATATCATCATAAACCTGTCTCCTGAGGAATCACAGCTAACCAACACATAACATAATATGCAAGCTGACAAGGCTACCACTATATACGAATCATATCGACATAGCTGACCAAAACCTACGTACAACCCACACATGTCCACAAACCTCTAAGAGTATAAACGTGAAATCTGACGGGACAGGGCCCCGCCTTACCCCTGGATATGCATAAGTCTACATCAAAGGATCTATACCAAAATAATCTAGGCTCCAGAACAATGGAGCTCTCCAAACAGCTGAGCAGAAGTCCTAGGCTGGAGGATCACCAAACCGAGTGTCTGTACCTGCGGGCATGAAACGCAGCCCCCCTCCTCCCGAAGAAAGGGGGTCAGTACGAGGAATGTACTGAGTATATAAAGCATGAAATACAATAAAGAAGATCATGACTGAATAAAAGATTACAGGAGGCAAGTATGATAATCAAAGATACCAATGCACCTGTGCCTTACGAGATGAGAATCATGCATATCTATATTATATACCATACTCGGCCCATTATGGGACTCAGTGAATAAAGTCATCATATACCATACACGGCCCATCATGGGACTCAGTGCCATAATCATATCATACATATATATATATATATATATACCGTACCCGGCCCACTAGTGAGGGACTCAGTGAACAATGCAGTGAAACTCTGCACGAATACATACCCGGCCTGGGACTCGGTGAATGATATAATAACGGCACGCACGAGCAGAATTATGAGAAACCATATGCAAACTAAATCATCATCTGAGACTCAATATAATAATTAGAATGAACTAACACATGAGAATCGAAGACAACAGTCATGTCAAGTACCCCTCGAATGTCACTATGGATTATATCAAATAGGACTTTAGGAACCTTAGACACGTATCAGGACATAATGAAATAGCTTCTGGAAATCAAGAACATTAGCCATCCTAGTGTCTCTAAGAATAGGAGCTTCTTTGGAGTTTATATGCTCGTCGTCTATTTGTTCATATAGATCATGCCAAAAAGAAAGAAGGGATAGCTTTACATACCTTTGATGCTTAATCCGTGATTCAATATGTATACGCTGCCCGAAATATGTTATATCCCGTATTTTTGCACGTTGGATTATTCGTAAGCTAATCGACATAAGTTCAAGGACAAGATTATTTTTGAGATATGGAACAAGACTTTTTAATCTCAACTTTAATAAGTGCACGATTTGCTTGTAAATTACAATTAGTGTAGAAATATTAGTGGAGATTAGGGATTAATTAACCATGATTAGATTATTAAGTGGGGAATTAATGATTAATTAACTTAATTAGACCACTAAGTGGGCCCCACTAAAACATGGCTGAATCTGATTGGTGCTTAGTTGAGTGGGACACATGTCATAAGGTTGGGCTGCATATATATATATATATATATATATATGATGACTAACTAATAACACTTTAATCTTCACCAAAACTCCATTTGAGAGAGAATGTTACAAACAACCATGGCTACCACCACCTTGAGCTCACGGCCAAGCTTAATAGCTTGAAAGAAAATTTCCATCAGCCATGGATACCATGGCAGCTCACGGCCAAGCTCCAAGATAATGAATAAAGTAAATTATGATTCCATAACGGTGTTCTAAACGTCCCAAAGGAGGCAGCAAGTTAGAATTTAAATTGGAGAAGAAGAAGTGGTGCAATTGGTGCAAGTGATTGTAGGATCTTCCCTAACTAATTCGAGGTAAGATTTCTTCTTCTTGTAATGTAATTGGAGTTAATGATGTTGTAATGGAAAGATTAGTTTGTGTTAGGCGAAATTGGAAGTAAGAAAATTGCATGAATTCGTTGGTATTGTAAGTTGGGCAGAACTGGAGTTGTTTCAATTTAATCGATTTTGATTGTTGTTGGTGTCATTGATTGTGTGTTAAAAGTGAAGGAATCATGATAATTAAAGTTGTAGTTGTTTATATGGAATTGTTGAGATATGAATTGGATTAGACGTTCATGAGGTTAGGGGTTGTTCTTATTGTAGTTGATCGGCTGCTTGGGGCATGTTATTGTAAGGTTTATTCCCTCCTACATGTTCTAGAGTTGGTGTGGTCTTTGTACAATTTGATGGATGTGGAATTTGTGAAAGGAAAGTTTAAATCATGCTAGAACTTGTATATAGTTTATGGGCTGTTTTAGAACTTATTGTGATATTAAGATAGTTTTCTTGCGTATGATATGAGTAATTAGTGTTGTTGTCGTGTTATTGTTGATTTGGCTCATAAATTTGGAAGAAAGAAGTGTATAAGTATCGTATACGAAGCGTATGTTGGTCTTGTTTGGTGTATAGTCTTAGGTGTTAACGATTTGAATTATAAAAGGATTAAAAGAGGTTATTGAGTTGTTATCGTTGTTGTTGGTATTGTTGTGCTAATTGGAGATTTATTGGAAGTTCAGGTTAGGCGAATTATATAGAGGAAATGCTGCCCGATTTCTGTTAAGTTCTTAACTAATTAAAATACGAATCAAGAAGTATGAACTAAGCAGTGATGCCCATAAGTGATTGGTTGTAGATTTATAAGTTTGGAAGGTCGTAGTTTAATAACAATAGTGTTACTCTCATATTAATCGGCTAAAGGGGCGACAAAACAAGCTTGGTTACGGTTGATCTATAACAGGTATGTTAAGCTAACCCTTCTTTCTTTTTGGCATAATCTTTATGAAACAAATAGACGACGAGCATATGACTTCAAAGAAACTCCTATTCTTAGAGACACTAGGATGGCTAATGTTCTTGATATCCAGAACCTATTTCACATTATCTTGATACGTGTGTATGATTCTTGAAGTTCTATTTAATATAATCCATAGTGACATTCGAGGGGTACTTGATATCATTGTTATCTTTGATGCTCAAGTATTAGTTCATTCTACCTATTCTATTGAGTCTCAGATGATGATTTAGTTTGTATATGGTTGCTCACTACTCTGCTCGTGCATGCTGTTAATATATCTTTCACCGAGTCCCGAGCCGGGTATTATTTCGTGCACAGTTTCACTGCATTGTTTACCGAGTCCCTCACTAGAGGGCCGGGTACGGTATATATATATATATGATATGATTATGGCGCCGAGTATGGTATATGATGACTTTATTCACCGAGTCCCATAATGGGCCGGATATGGTATATGGAATAGACATGCATGCTTCTTATCTCGTAAGGCACAGGTGCATTGGTATCTTTGATTATCATACTTGCCTTCTGTAATCTTCTATTTAGTTATGATTCTCTTTATTGTATTTCATGCTTTATATACTCAGTACATATCTCGTACTGACCCCCTTTCTTCGGGGGGCTGCGTTTCATGCCCGCAGGTACAGATACTCGATTTGGTGATCCTCCAGCTTAGGACTTCTGCTCAGCGGTTTGGAGAGCTCTATCGTTCCGGAGCCTAGAATATTTTGGTACAGATCTTTTGATAGGGACTTCTGCATATCCAGGGCCACGGCGGGGCCCTGTCCCGTCATATTTCACTTTTACACTCTTAGAGGTCTATAGAGATATGTGGGTTGTATATAGATTTTGGTCAGCTGTGTCGATATGGTTTGTTTTAGATATTCCCGTATATAGTGGCAGCCTTGTCGGCTTGCGTATTGTGTTATGCATTGATCAACTGTGTCTCCTCAGGAGACAGGTTTATGATGATGTAGGGCATTGTGAACCTATAGTTGCTTTTATATGTTTCCATTCCGTCCTTAGTTTCAGTTGACTATATTTAACAGGTCCGTATACGAGTGTCCAACTCGGGCACTAGTCATGACCCATGGGGTTGGGTCGTGACAAAAGTGGTATCAGAGCAGTTCATCCACGGAGTGACTACAGACCGTGTCTAGTAGAGTCTTGTTTATCAGTGTGTTGTGCACCGCATCTATAAACAGGAAGCTATAGGACATTAGGATGTTACCTTTCTTTCTTACTCTAGATCGTGCGATAAAGCCAAGAGATAGGAAATGATATCCCTTATATACTAACCTTTGATTTCAGCGGGATAGTGGTGTCGAAAAGAGAAGGTAAATAATGCTACTGGGAGTTACAAAGGCTAATATTTCATTGAGGTTACTGTCACACCCCGACCTTACTAGGGTGTGATGGGTACCCGACCCCATACTTGGAGCCGAGCGAACCCGCTGACTCTTATTACATATATAAACTCTGGAATCAATTCAGAATAAAATACATAGTAAGCTCTCAATATTTTTTTCTTTTTATAAGTAAAGTCTATCATCATATAGGACCCGTGACGTGAAACATAATAACATATCGACGGCGAAGCCGCCTACAAGCTGACACTCTATACCCACGACTCCGTCTGCAAAGTCTCTAACATAGAACGAAACATCATAGCATAGTACGCTGACTCGGCTACACTCCAGGGTCAAATGGAACTTGCCAACTTCGCTGGAACATCTTCTATAATGGCTTCGGCTCATCTGGGTGTACCTGCGCGGCATGAAACGCAGCCCCCGAAGAAGAGGGGTCAGTACGAGCAATGTACTGAGTATGTAAGGCATGAATGACAATACAAGGAGAGGTACCAGTGGAGATAATCACAAGGGAATTATATGGCATCTCGTAGGGAACATATCATCTCATATCGTGTCATATCATATCATGTCATATCATGTCTTACCGTATCATATCATATCATATCATAGCAAGTCATGTCGTATTGTATCATATCATGTCATATCATATCCTGTCGTATCATGTCATATCATATCATATCATGTCATAGGGAGTCATATAGTGTATCATAGGCTGATTGAAATACATGTACATATGAATGCCACTTAGGGCGGAAACCATGCATGCTTATCGGGTCATATCATATCATAGCACCGAACAAGTCGGCTCGCCCACATTGCGCCGAAATATGTCGGCTCGCCCATATATCCCGCGTCCGAGATGATAATGCCAGCTGACCAGGTGGCGATGAAACATGTTTCCCTTCCCCCTATCCCCATATACATGTATCCCTTCCCCCCTCCCATATACATATATAGCATGCATGAGAGCCCAAGGAAAGTCATGTGTCTATCGGAGTGACGTAAGGTCGGTAACCTCCGATTGTATTATGGAATCATCATGGTCGTCATGTCACGCCTTGCAGGAACAATTATAAGGCGAGACTATCAATGAAGAACATTATCTTGGGAAAACATAAAACAGGATCATAACATATTACCTCGTGTACTTTAAACCTTTAAAATAGTCATTATCCAAAAGTAGCTTAGCATTTCATATCGTCGTATTCATGGTAATAACATATCCTTGGCATATTCGTCATAGACACTTTCTCATGTCTGGCTTCATTATTATCATCATAACTTCGTAGTCGTTGTTTTAATTATAAAAACTTTCAAAATCGTAAAACTTGGATTCTGGAGAAAAATGAATATTTTGGAAAACATTTATAACTTTTAGAAAGGAAATCATGTTTTGAATTCATAACTTCTAGATTTTGAAAACAAGGACGTTATGGGGAACATATGAAGACTCAGAAACATGTTTCGGGTCAATCGGAATTAGTATACGAAAGTTATGAGCGTTTGAAGTTCAGAACCTTTTATGAACATTTCAGAAGTCATTCTTTTTTTTTTCCGGAAAAATCATTCTTATCATAATCATCATAGAACATTCTCAACCTTGACATCATCATTGTCCTAAGAGCTTAGGACACCATAACCTTTATTTTGGAGAAGTACGAACATTTTGGAAAAACATTGACGGGTTATCGAGAAAGTAAGCATACCTTAGAATCATAGACATCTAACTTTCAAAACAAGGACGATATGGAAACAATTACAAAATTGTAACATCGGGATCATGCCATAGGAAGAAAGGGACGAGCCTTAACATACCTGTGCCGCGACCAACTTGTTACGCTCACCTGTCCAAACTTGCTAGTCTACATTCAAAAGAGTTCATGCATTCATTTAGATCCTTGGTCATATACTTGCCTTAACCTCTCAACACATTCATTATATTCTGCCGAAATTTCGGCAGCATTTCCCCTGTAAATATACCAACCCCGAGAATATGGCTCGGCCCCAAATCAACAACATCAATCCGGGAATTTAACCCGGCCAAATCAACAACAATACTAACAATTATTCAAGCAATATTCCAACATTCAATTTACTTCGATTTAATTCAATCCAATTCAATTTAATTCACACAATGTTCCAACAACTTAATCAACATACTATTTCATCCGAAACCTTCAACGTCAATCCCAACCATACATCTACTTATCATTCGTATACATTAACTTCGACGACACCCTTCATTCAATATCACATAATTCATAACGGCGACGGCTAGAATATCAAATTACATCAATTTACCTTAACCTACCAAACAACACCATTTTCTACCACAATGACTTCTTACACATTTTTCATACAATTTCATCCATCTCTACACATTACAACAACAACCACATGCTACATGAAATTCATTCATCCTTTTCCATATAACACAACTCACACACACGGCCAACATACTACATACACCCATATTGCCATAAATTTCATTCGTTTCACACTCCGCAACATATACAACAATCAAATAACATTAAATAAAATTTGTTCATCATGCTCACACCAAAGAGACATACACACGGCCTCAACTTTCAACACACAACCTTTCATGGTTTTCATCCATTTTCATATACCACAACATGCATAAATCATTCATAATACATGAGAAGAGGATTGAACCTTACTTTTTTTTTCCATTTGGCTCTCCAAAACCTCGGCTAGAAGTATGAATCATGCAAACGAACGCCTTACTTACTTCAACTACTAGCTCATGTCGATAAGGACCCTTTAATTAGTAGAGAAGCTAGGAAAAATAATTTTTCCATGATCATTCTCCATGGACCAAGTTCAGCCATGCCTTGGCCGAACCACCCCCCCTTTTTTTCTCTTTCTTTTTTTTCTCTTCTTTTTCTTGATTTCTCTAGAACCTAAAATGATGACTTGTGCCTCTTATTATTCATCACACACATATATATAGGCACATGCACATGGCTGGTCATGTGCAATTTTTGGTTCTTTTCCCCTTTTGTTTTTCTTTTTTCCAATTTTCTCCAATTTTCTCAAATTTTCTAGAAATTTCCAAGGTCATAAAAGATGACTTTATAATCTTCCCTTGCAAGCTTTGTCCATACTTATTTATAATTAATCCATAAAAATGTGGGCACATGCCACACACCACACGGCCAAGGGCCTCTTTTGAACCTCCAAGACTTTTTGTGAAATTCCCATTTTGCCCTTAGTCCTCCGCAATATTTCCCATGAACCCCTTCGCGGATTTTCCTTCTTACCCTTGGCCTTTCTCAACATTTCCATTCTAGTAGTGTCCATAATTGATATTAATAACCAACTTGTACATTAAAAATAATTTTGGAAGGTGGTCATTCCCTTAACTTCGTCACGACTACCTTGGAATATCCAAACGCATAAAATACGGGATATAACATCCTCCCCCCCTTTAGAACATTCGTCCTCGAATGTCCAACTGATCTTATGGGGTGTCATAATACTTCGGGAGGATTTCCTTTGTAGTCATTCTTCCTTCATACTCACTCCTTATCTTTTACCTCATTCCTTTTATAATTGAACTTCTCAGTTTTTACATGAATCTTCTTCCTGTGTCTTGGGCTTTCTACTTTGTTGGGTCAACGTATTGTCCTTGTCTTTCTCAGATCATCTCTTTTCTTGTTACTGTTTCGTGACCATATCTTAACAAAAGCCACACCTTTAGATTCTTACTACAACTCTTCTTTAGTCTCTTTTTGTATCGCTTGATACATGCATACTTGTCCTCGGCTTCGTGTGTTGGTGCTCATTTCGTTCATCGTTATTCCTCGTAAGCCTGATTTGGCCTCCCCCCCTTTAAGGGGTTCCTTATACGCCAATAGTCCTTTATGAAGTCTGCGTTTATACCTTTATCCCTCACCTTCTTTTCCAGCTTGTGCTTAACATATCGAAAACTTCTTATCTTAAGCTTTTCTTTTAGAACTAGTTGTTGAAATAAACTCTCAACCTCTCCACATTTCTCCTTGTTTCCTTTTACCTCACTCTATCTCGTCTCACATACCTACTTGAATTTTCATCTTAGTGGTCTCGTACTTTTATCATCAATTTCTCGCGGTGGTTTCACTCACTAAGGTTTTCTTAACTTTCCCCTTTTCCGACATTTAAGCTTCCTATCTTCCATTTACTTACACTCTCTTTCTTTTCCGAGTATCATTATACTGGAATTTCCGACCTCAACCTATAGTAACATAATAACGGTTCACTCGCCGCACTTATACCATTTACTCTTGCTATCCCTCGGACTTCGGTACCTTTACTCTATTAACGCCTTTTATACCGTAGCTTCGGTTGCTTGAACTCACACGCCCACCGATACAATCATATATGGGACACGCTACACCTTTATACATACATGTATTTTTACTGTCAACTGGCCCACAAATTACTTCCAAACGCTGTTCAAGCCTAGCCTAATTCCAGGGCTCTTTACCGAGCTAGTCTGCCTCGTTTCACGCGTCTTCTTATGGTCTCCCATCATCTCATATACCGTAGTTTCACTTAGTCTATTCTAGTTTTCCATTTGTCTTTTACGTCTAAATATGTAAAATTCCTTATAAACTTCCGAGGGGGTCACCCATCATGGAATTGCTCCCACCTGAGCACGCTTAACCCAAAAGCTCCACTGAAATTCGGTGTCTTAATGCCGATATTTTCGCGTCAGCTTCCTCACATGACCTTTATTGCATGCTCTGGAGCAAGTCAAAGTCTTACAGTTCCCAAAACATTTTCGTAACACGTCCCTTCTTTTGTAATTATCGTTTTACCCTTTTGGTTCCCGATGCTCACCTTCCGCCTGTGTGTATGACTACCTCCTGTCTTGGGCTTCCAGATTCCTGATGGTAGCGACCTTACCTTTGTTGCCACGCCCAAATCCATAACCTTTCTAGAACAACGCATCTCACCTATTGCCGGTTTGCAATATTTCCTTCCCAACGCGCCTTCCTGTTAGGCGTATCCATTCTTACAGAATCTCCGTTACCATTCCTACTCTTCACAGTCTGTACGTAACAATTATCGACGATACTTTACAGAACATACAGCTATATGACATATTCCAGCCATTCAGAACTTCCTGTCCCAAGTAACAGAACAAATATCCCAACTTACCTCTGTGTCTTACCATATCGTCATTCGCCTTTTTTTTTTCCGACGATATTGGACGTTTGCGAAAATTAACGATTAGTACTAGGAATCTCATTTCCTATGGCTTGGCTCTATCGCACGATCTAAGACTGAATGAAGGTCAACATTTCCTAGATGCCCCGCAGCCTCTTTGTCACGACCCAACCCCGTGGGCCGCGACTGGTATCCTAACTGGATACCCATACGTACCTACTTAACAGAATTTCGTACCATACAGATTTTTTTTTCAAACAGATGTGTACAGAATCAGGCCGATACAGATGCGGCGCGCGCGAACATATACATACCTGAACATACAGAAATTATAGACAAGCCGATGAGGCTAACATACAGACGGAGTCACAAAATCGTTCGTACTTACCTAAACAGATGAACCCCGTAACCCACATATCTATCTACAGGCCTCTACAGACATACAAAATCAGATGACGGGACAGGGCCCCGCCATACCCCAAAATACCATACATACAGAGTTTACAGATGACAGAAGATATATACCAAAAGTATTTGCTCCTGATCAAAGAAGCTCTTCCAAAACAGCAGAATCGATGCCCTAAACCGGCGGCGTATCTCCAGGTGCGTCTGTACCTGCGGGCATGTAACGCAGCCCCCGAAGAACCGGGGGTCAGTACGAAAAATGTACCGAGTATGTAAAGCAGAAACATAACAAACGTAATCATAGTCTGAACCGGAAGCATATATATATAGCGGACAGAACCATAAATCAAATGGACGGACGGAATCATAATCCCGACAGACGGACAGAATCATGGTTCAGACAGACAGATAAAATCGTAAACCATACGGACATACAGAATCAGAATCCATACGGACATACAGACAAAATCATAATCCAAACGGACGGACAGAGTTATGCATGCAGAGTCATACAGAGTTATCCAGAATCATACAGAGTCATACAAAATCATACAGAGGCATGTGCTTATATAAATGCTGATGGCACATGCATACATACATACAGATCCCGGCCCTGTCTGGGGCACGGTAACAGAACCCGGCCCTCTTAGTACGGGACACGGTGGACAGACAGAATCAGATCAGATCATATGCCATCCTGGCCACCATCCCCATACACAGATCATAATATCATACAGATATAAACAGATCCCGGCCCGCACACCGAGGGACGCGGTGAACAATGCAGAGGAATATGCACGATAACAGAACCTGGCCCACGGGGCTGGGTCGTGACAGAAGTGGTATCAGAGCGGTTTGTCCTCGGAATGTCTACAGGTCGTGTCTCGTAGAGTCCTGTTTATCGGTGTGTTGTGCACCACATCTATAAACAGGAGGCTACAGGACATTTAGGGTGTTCCCTTTCTTTGAATCTTAGATCGTGCGATAGAGCCAGCCGTAGGAAATGAATCCCTTCTACTAACCCTTAATTTCAGCTGGAGAACGGTATTGGTGTAAGACAGTGACTGATGATATTGGAAGCTACACAGTACACAGGTAAGCAATGGTATGGAAGATGTATGCTGGGTAAGGTGTTTGAAATACGATTGAAATATAAAGTTGAAGATTGAACAGAAAAGTAAACAGGAAAGTGCCTCCGATGCCGTTTGAGTTAGGCATGTGAGGTAAGTTTCAACATTTTCATACTTTTATTTGAAATTGTTAGCCCTGTGTGGCTATGACACGACATGATACGATATATATATATATACGTATATGTGTTGGCCCTGTGAGGCATGGTTGGTATTTTCTGCGTGCAGGTTTTAGGATAGTAAGAAATACAGAGGAACCTCTGCCCAAATTTTTCCAGAAATATAAAAAGGAGAATAAGATATAAGTTCTTAATATGTCTTGAAAGTCGATACCGATAGGGGTAAATCTATTATGTTGGCTTAAAGTTCAAGAGATACCCTCCATGTCATTCGCGAGAAGCCTCATCCTTATTTGGGAAATTGTATTTCGAAGAAGCCTATATGAGCAGCGATTCGCAACTGATTTAAACGGACTAGAATATGTTCCAACCCCATTTTGCTTTAGAAAAGCCTGCGTCGAAGGGCAAAAAATGTCCAACGATTAAGTTTCATTTTATTGGAAGGGTACGAAGTGTATGATAGGCAGTTGAGAATTAAATGGTTCGCTCACGACTCAAAAAGAAAAATATAAATATGGTGGTAATTTTGTGAATTAAGATTCCGCGATGTTCGTTGGACTCTAGATCTCTTCTGCTGGTGGTTGGAGAATGCCTTACAGTAACATTTTATGAATTTTTATCGACTAATCGGAGATGGAATTTGTGGAATGAAAACCTAAATTTGTGGACTGTCTAGAATTATATATATATGCATGAAGGTAAATATTGAGGATTTACAGAGGGCGACACGGTAACCATATAGTCAAAAGAGTAAAAGAATTTTCTCTAGATCTGGGCGGGACCCGCTACGAGGACGTTTCGAAAGTTATTAAGATCCTGACTTGTCTTTAATTACGTGACAAAGGCCGTGCGGGGCAATTGATGCCATTATACCGGCCTTAACGCACCTAAATGCATTAAAGTTTTAAGGTTAAGCGTGATAGGGCCAGAGCAATTCTGGGATGGGTGACCCCCTGGGAAATGTACCAGAATTTTCACGAATATAGATATAAGAGACGAGTAGGGAAATTGTGGTAGCCTAAAAGGAATTAGGGTATGTGGAGTGGTTAGAACCTTTATAGAGGCCACGTGGGCTGAGACGGATTAGATTGGACAAAAGGGAAGAAAGAGCAACGCAGCTCTGGAATTAGAATAAGTTTGAAAACGTGACTGAAGATGTCTTGAAAAAGAAATGGCAGTGATATATATATGTGTGTGTGTGTGTGTGTGTGTAGGACCCCCATTTATGACTATGTCGATCGATTGGTAAACTCTAATAGCCAATGTTGTAATATATGGGAGACATTACCTGAACAGAATTTATGGGACAAAGCGAAAGGTATGGTACAGATGTTACGAAATAAACTGATATTCATTTTGCTACCGGTTGAGATTGAAAGATTCTAATACAACGATGTTGGAAAGGAATGAGAATAATTGAGTGGAAGGTAAGCAGATCAAATGTCAGAAAAAGTGAAAAGTAAGAAACGTAATTAAGCAGAGCTTGTAAAAGAGTCGACGGGCAAAGCACAAAATTATTTGTGAAAACGAACTGGAATGTAATAATGCAGGCCAAAGGAAAACCTATGGTATGGAATGATGAATCACCTGAATATCAAATAATTCGGATATCGAGAAAAATAGAACGACGGATAAGGAACGGGTATGAAGGAAGGATATGATTATTAAAAGATAAATTGCTACATTAATTACATTATTTGAGTGCCAATTATCAGATAAGATTTTGTACTATATAATCGAGAGTTCTCATCGCCTCATGATTTGGTTAAGGTCTCGTACGAAGAAAATCAAGTTATAGATCAGAAAGAAAAGACATGAATATGGTACAAATATAACCCCAAAAGGGGGGAAGCAGATGAAAGTGAAGTAAAGTAAGTATAAATGGAAATAATTGACACACACAGAAGATCAAGCGATAGAGAATTGGCCTAGGCCTTCGACGTCGACGGAAATACGCAGTTTCCGGGATGGGCCGGATATAACAGAAGATCTGTGGAAAACTTTGTTTCTACTACGACATTATTAACAAAGCTAACTCAGAAGGCAGTGAAATTTCAGTGAACCGGTACTTGTGAATGTAGTTTCCAGTTACTCGAGGAAAAACTAATTACAGCTCCAGTTCTAGCTCTTCCCGAGGGGCCAGCCGGGTATGTTACTTATTATGATGCTTTTGGTACTGGGATAGGTTATGAATTAGTGCAGCACGGTCAAGTTATAGTCTGTGCTCCCCTGCAACTCAGACCGCACGAGAGAAATTATCCCACTCATGATCTGGAATTAGTCGCGATGATTCATGCTTTGAGGATTTGACGATATTATTTATATGGGGTCCATGTTGATATTTATGTGGACCACAAGAGCCTCCAGTATATTTTTAAGCAAAAGGAGCTAAATTTGCAATAGAGAAGATGGCATGAATTATTGAAAGATTATGATGTCAATATTTTGTATCATCCTGGAAGAGTAATGTTGTGGTAGATGCACTTGGCCGCAAGCCTATGGGCAGTTTGATTGATATGCAGCCTAATAAAAGAATTGGTTTGTGAAATTCCTCAGTTAGCTAGCTTTGGAATCCGTTTGACCGATTCGAGAAATATTGGGGTTGCTGTCTGAGAAGTTACTGAATAGTCAATTATGGAAGAGGTAAAGCAGCATCAGTTTGAAGATCCTAACCTTGTACAGTACAGAGATACGACCCTTGATAAAGAAAAGACTCAGTTTGAAATTTCTCCTGAAGGGATATTGCTATACAGAGGCGGATTTTGTGTGCCTGACGTTACAGGGCTGCGACGAACAATTATGGACGAAGTACATAACGATCGGTATTCTGTTTATCCTGAATCAACAAAAATATACCATAAGCTTAAATGTTTGTACTGATGGGACGGTATGAAAAGGGACATTGTCGCTTATTGAATTTGTTCAAAATAATAGTTATCGTTCATAGCACTATACGAATATGAAGCCCTATATAGTATCCAGATGGCACTGTATGAAGCCTTATACGGTAGGGAGTGCAGATTCTTTGATTGGTTAGTTCGACGTGAGCGAGACTAAATTAATTGGGCCGGATGTGATTAATCTCCTGTGAAGGACGTAATGGGATTCGGTACAAGAGTAAGCTTAATCTGCGGTATATCGGGTCGTGTCCGGTCATCCAAAAGATAAGCGAGGTCACCTATGAGTTAGACTTACCATTTGATCTGGAGGTACTACATCTGGTGTTCCCTGTATCCATGCTTCGTAATGTGTTGGTGATCCTCTCAAAATATTCCCAACAGATAATATTCAGGTGGCGGAAGACTTGTCTTATGAAGAGCAACCTGTGGCTATTCTGGATCGTCAGGTGAGGAGGCTACGTACCAAAGATATACCCTCTGTTAAGGTCTTTTGGCGAAACAATAATAATAATAAAAAATGACCTGGCGAGCAGAGGACGAAATGAAGAAAAAGTACCCTCACTTGTACCCTACGCCTACAGGTAATCTAAATTTCTAAATTTGTTATCTTAATGGGTAAGTGGTCTATCTGTGCTACTCATAAGAAGGAACTCCCCCGAAATGTTGTCGGACCCTATAAGGCTAATTTAACATTCAAGGACGAATGTTTTAAAGGGGGGGAGAATGTTATATCCCGCGTTTTTGCGCATTTAGAAAATTGGGAATAATTTTGACTTGTAAGAAATAAGGTCATGTTTTTATTTTATTTAACATATGTGATATTCATGAAAGATATTGATGCGGAAATACGGAGGATGGCTAAGGGAAAAATTGGAATTTTGGAAATTGGTTTCGGGAATTACAAATAAGATCTTGATGAATTGGGCTAAAAACAAATAAGAGAATTGAGGCCGAAATTGGGAGGCTTGGCCGGCCATGGTCCATGGTCTTGGCCCAAGCCCATAAGATTAGTCATGTGAGTTATCATGTGACTAATTAATATATGCGGGACAAGTCTTCATTTTCACCCTAGAACTTTCAAGACATTAAAACAAAGAGAGAGAAAGGGAGCCAAGAGCAAGGGTTTCGGCCCTAGCAAGAAAAAAGAAGAAAACAAATTTTCTAGGCTTCAATCTTGATCCAAAAATTATAATTTTCTAGAAGTATTACCATCTCAAGGATGCTCTTCAACATGGTATAATTTTTAAGGCAAGAAAGTGCTTGTGTTGCCAAGTGGAAGTTTGAAGAAAAAAAAAAGGTAAGATTTCTATTCTTTTATGTTATGGAAGAAGTATATATGTTATAATGATTAGAATTGAATGAGAATTATGGAATTGAGATGTGTATGTTTTTGGCCGTGTGGATGTGTAAAAGTGTAGGTGGCCGTGTGTTATGGGGAGGATAAGGAAGATGAATTAAAGTTCATTTAGTTTGTTAGTTGTGTCGTTGTGACATTTATGACGTAAATAAAGGTTTAACGAGTTAAGTCGGCATTGAAATTGGTTATGCGTCGTTATGGGAAATTATGTGATTTTGGTATATTTTTATGCAATTATGGAAGTAAGATTCTAAATGTGAATTATGGATATTGTTAATGAATTTGGAAGGAAACAATGTGAGTTAGTAGGTTCGTCGTAGTTGTTGACGCTTCGGATAGAATATGGAAAGTGGCGGATTGCTTGAATTCATGTATATTGCTTGGAATATTATTGGAATACGTTTGAATAACCTTGAATGAGAAAATGAATACGATAATGTTGATGTTAGTTTGATGTTGTGAAGTTCGAATGAAAGTTGTCGCTTTATGTAGAAAAGAAGAATATTGACGTTAGACCTATTTTGTTGTGATTTGTGATGTCTTTGGTATTGTGGGTTGTTGTTGATGATATATTGAGCCGAGCTAAGCCTCGGGGATGTTATATGTATAGGGGAAGTGCTGCCGAAATTTCGGTAGACAAATATAAAGTTAAGTGAATTCTTAAAGTCTTGCAATTCCTAATTGGCAACTTTGACCATTTGTAGATTCTGAGCGAAACGGAGTTTGATTTTGGGCAAGCGTAAAGAGCGCGAAAGGTATGTAAGGCTACCCCATTCCTTCTTTTGGCATGTCCTAGGTATACTAGGTCGATATTTGAGCCCCGGAGGCAATTCTGTTCATGGAAATCCGAATTGGAAATCGAGTACTATTCATTCAATTGAATTGAACTATAAAACTCATATTTTGTTGAAAAGTGATCAAATGTCCGAAACTTTTGTAAATGTAATCGAATCGCTTCGAAACTCCTATGTATGATTCCATAGACCCCAAATGTCCGTGATTCATGTCCGCCACCACGACTCGACCCGAGGTGGGCCCGCTAACCCCGAGATTCCTTTGTTTGCTCTATTAGGCTCGTTTTTGTATAATGTCGGCAATGGACTTTTGATTATGAATTTGGCTATCGTAAAATAATGTTTTGATTGCCACGATATTCTAAATTATATTTTGAACCATAAATACCATTTTGGAAATACTTTTGTGAGATTAACCCCGTATTGGCTAATGGTTCGAACTACTTTGACTAATGAGTTAACATATGATTTTATCAAGTTTCAAAAGGTGTTTTGATATATAAATTGCATTGTTTGCTCACGACTCCGCTCGTGCCCTTGTTATGACTTCGTTCACCGGTTCCCGGGCCGGTTATGGTTCGTGCGCGCTATGATAAATTCGGCCGTATGCTGTGTTACGGTTCCCGAGACCTCGCCATAGGGCCGGGTTCCGTTTGGAGTTATGCTGTGATATGGCTGGTGATATGTTATGATGATATGTGTGTTTGGAGTTGTACGGAGATTTGAAACCTTCTGGAGTATGCTGTGTGTGGCACCAGCGTCGGAGTGGTGACCACGTTCCTGAGCCCTTTGCATGATTTTTACTTGCATGACATATATACATATGTTTTCAGCACAGACTCTGATGTACTGATTTGGTATTTTCTCTCTGTACCTTTTTATGTCAGTTATGGTTCGTATTTCTGTACTCTATGCTTTACATGCTCAGTACATCTTTCGTACTGACCCCCTTTCTTCGGGGGGGGGGGGGGGGGGCTGCGTTTCATGCCCGCAGGTACAGAGGTTCGTGATCCGCCAGTGTAGGCCACATATTCTGCTATCACAGAGTGCTCCTTTTGATCCGGAGCCCACATTTTGGTACATATGTCTTTTGCTACGTATATGTCTCTGTACATTTGACTAATTGGGTACGGCGGGGCCCTGTCCCGTCATATGTCTTCGTTTTGATTTGTAGAGGCCTGTAGTCATATTGTGGGTCATGGATCAAGTGCGTGTGTTCGCTTTGTTTATGATTTACGTCTTAATGTGGTCCTATCTGTTATGGCGGCCAGGGTGGCCCATATGTTTGTATATGTGTATATAATCGGCGATGTGTATTCCACCGCCCCTTTTGACTTTGGATATGATATTTTTGGCACGCGTGACCGCTTAAGACAATATTTGATTTTGAATCTATTTTAATGATTAATATGAGATCTGAGATAATCTATAATATGACGATTTGGTATGTTTGTCTGTCCGGGTGCCCAAGTAGGGCGCCAGTCGCGGCCCACGGGGCTGGGTCGTGACAGTAACAGAACCCGACCCTCTTAGTACGGGACACGGTGGACAGACAGAATCAGATCAGATCATATGCCATCCTGGCCACCATCCCCATACACAGATCATAATATCATACAGATATAAACAGATCCCGGCCCGCACACCGAGGGACGCGGTGAACAATGCAGAGGAATATGCACGATAACAGAACCTGGCCCGGGACGCAGTGAAGGAATGCATTGAGACAGCCACGAACAGATTAATGAGAAACCACATACATACAGACTCAACGTACAGACTCAATCAAACTGAAGGGTGCCAAACGGCGAGTCAAGTCAAAGTATCCGGATAGTACACATAATACGCGCATATGTCCTACTTAGGAAGGCACGACAGATTATTATCAGAATCAGATTCTCAGATGTCCAGAAATCATTTTGTAAGATTTGCATAAAAATAGTCATTTCATAATCAAAATAATAGTCCAGATGTTTTCTGAGAAAATCGGACAGAACCAAAGTAATTAAGGTTATACAGAAGGCATCGGGCCTTGTGGGCCCGCCTCGGACCAACTCGAGGCGACATATGTAAATTACTGATAATAGACCTTATCAGGTCATCCATAATCATTTGGGAGTGTTCCGACTCCGTTTGGGAAGTTGCATACATAAAGTTTACTTTAAGGGCAAGTTATAAGAAAACGGATTCAATCTTACTGAAGGAAATGAAGCGGATTTCAATCTCGAATTCCGAAGAACAGAGTCGTATCTAAGGCTCGCAGCCAAGCCTATTACGTCTAGAACATGCCTGAGAATGAAGGGGTAGGCTTTACATACCTCGATTGCGCCTTATGCTCGCTTAGCTTCACTTCCAATTTCGTCCAAAATCTACAAATGGTCATGTTTACCAATTGTCAAATTCAAGCCTTTAAGAATCCAAATTTTATTACTTGCCTACCGAAATTTCGACAGCATTTCCCCTATACATATAGCCTCCCCGAGATTCAACTCGGCTCAACACAACCAACAACAACCCAACAACAACATCAACAATTTTCATAATTCACAATATACGCAATTAGTCTACTTTACGACATAATGCAATAATCCTCATTTCGACTTCACACTTCCAAATCAATACCAACATATGCCGTAAAACAGCCCGCACATTATTTTCCAAATTTTCCCAACCAACCAATTCGCGATATAACTATTTAATAATTTTATTTCCGCAAAGAGGTCAAAATTAACACTAACAACATCAATAACAACATCCTCCACATTCTACAAGTTAAATACATTTGTTTTCATCCAAAATTTTCTTCAAACCCCATTCTACAATTCAGCCATACCAACAAACGAATTTATCACGTTATTTCTTCGTTCTAATCCGTTAAAAATCAAAATAAACTTGTTAACAATAAAAAAAAAAAGCCTTATTCATACCTTAAGTGCACAGCCACCACGTCCACCCTCTTATTTTTAGTTGATTTTTAGCTCAAATCAAAGGCAACGCGACGTAGAACACTTTTCTCTTCATGGGCTTCGGGATTCGGGGCTCCGATTTTGGTCAAAAACTGATTTTTTTTTCTTTAGGCTCTCCTCTCTCTTTTTCTCTAGAGTTTTCCAGGTTTCTTGATCTGAAAATGAGGGAGAGAAACTGATTTTTTTCTATTAAAAGCGTGGGTAATGGGCCTGACCCGAATTGGAATCGGGTTGGGCCCATTTCACTGCCCAGCTTGACCTTTAGACCTTAAAACGTCCATATCTCCTTGTACCGACGTCGTCTGGGAGCCCACGACCTACCGTTGGAAAGCTATTTCAATTATCTACAACTTTTATTTCTGGGTGTTTTCCCAAATTTCAAACTTATAATGCCGTTTGTGCCCCTCCAAGTCAGGTCATCCGAAAACGTTTTCTTAAAAATATTCGTTTGGAGGGCTTCCACTTTGATTTGGCCCCAGGGCCCTTCACGGGTTGTGTCTAACTTTACATATACGATTCATATAACTTTTCACATGTCCCAAAAAAATCTTGATGTGTGGGCCCCACCTCAGCTTACAAATAATTCGACGTTCGAAAATGCAGGATATAACACTCCTGTTTATAAATGTGGCCGGCTTCACACCCATAAACAGGACTCTACTTGACACGACTTTGCAGACAACCCTTAGACCGACTTGCTCTGATACCACTTTGTCACACCCCGACTTTACTAGGGTGTGATGGGCACCCGACCCCATACTTGGAGCCGAGCGAACCCGCTAACTCTTATTACATATATAAACTCTGGAATCAATTCAGAATAAAATACATAGTAAGCTCTCAATATTTTTTTCTTTTTATAAGTAAAGTCTATCATCATATAGGACCCGTGACGTGAAACATAATAACATATCGACGGCGAAGCCGTCTACAAGCTGACACTCTATACCCACGACTCCATCTGCAAAGTCTCTAACATAGAACGAAACATCATAACATAGTACGCTGACTCGGCTACACTCCAAGGCCAAATGGAGCTCGCCAACTTCGCTGGAACATCTTCTATAATGGCTTCGGCTCATCTGGGTGTACCTGCGCGGCATGAAACGCAGCCCCCGAAGAAGAGGGGTCAGTACGAGCAATGTACTGAGTATGTAAGGCATGAACGACAATACAAGGAGAGGTACCAGTGGAGATAATCACAAGGGAATTATATGGCATCTCGTAGGGAACATATCATCTCATATCGTGTCATATCATATCATGTCATATCATGTCTTACCGTATCATATCATATCATATCATAGCAAGTCATGTCGTATCGTATCATATCATGTCATATCATATCCTGTCGTATCATGTCATATCATATCATATCATGTCATAGGGAGTCATATAGTGTATCATAGGCTGATTGAAATACATGTACATATGAATGCCACTTAGGGCGGAAACCATGCATGCTTATCGGGTCATATCATATCATAGCACCGAACAAGTCGGCTCGCCCACATTGCGCCGAAATATGTCGGCTCGCCCATATATCCCGCGTCCGGGATGATAATGCCAGCTGACCAGGTGGCGATGAAACATGTTTCCCTTCCCCCTATCCCCATATACATGTATCCCTTCCCCCCTCCCATATACATATATAGCATGCATGAGAGCCCAAGGAAAGTCATGTGTCTATCGGAGTGACGTAAGGTCGGTAACCTCCGATTGTATTATGGAATCATCATGGTCGTCATGTCACGCCTTGAAGGAACAATTATAAGGCGAGACTATCAATGAAGAACATTATCTTGGGAAAACATAAAACAGGATCATAACATATTACCTCGTGTACTTTAAACCTTTAAAATAGTCATTATCCAAAAGTAGCTTATCATTTCATATCGTCGTATTCATGGTAAGAACATATCCTTGGCATATTCGTCATAGACACTTTCTCATGTCTGGCTTCATTATTATCATCATAACTTCGTAGTCGTTGTTTTAATTATAAAAACTTTCAAAATCGTAAAACTTGGATTCTGGAGAAAAATGAATATTTTGGAAAACATTTATAACTTTTTGAAAGGAAATCATGTTTTGAATTCATAACTTCTAGCTTTTGAAAACAAGGACGTTATGGGGAACATATGAAGACTCAGAAACATGTTTCGGGTCAATCGGAATTAGTATACGAAAGTTATGAGCGTTTGAAGTTCAGAACCTTTTATGAACATTTCAGAAGTCATTTTTTTTTTTCGGAAAAATCATTCTTATCATAATCATCATAGAACATTCTCAACCTTGACATCATCATTGTCCTAAGAGCTTAGGACACCATAACCTTTATTTTGGAGAAGTACGAACATTTTGGAAAAACATTGACGGGTTATCGAGAAAGTAAGCATACCTTAGAATCATAGACATCTAACTTTCAAAACAAGGACGATATGGAAACAATTACAAAATTGTAACATCGGGATCATGCCATAGGAAGAAAGGGACGAGCCTTAACATACCTGTGCCGCGACCAACTTGTTAAGCTCACCCGTCCAAACTTGCTAGTCTACATTCAAAAGAGTTCATGCATTCATTTAGATCCTTGGTCATATACTTGCCTTAACCTCTCAACACATTCATTATATTCTGCCGAAATTTCGGCAGCATTTCCCCTGTAAATATACCAACCCCGAGAATATGGCTCGGCCCCAAATCAACAACATCAATCCGGGAATTTAACCCGGCCAAATCAACAACAATACTAACAATTATTCTAGCAATATTCCAACATTCAATTTACTTCGATTTAATTCAATCCAATTCAATTTAATTCACACAATGTTCCAACAACTTAATCAACATACTATTTCATCGGAAACCTTCAACGTCAATCCCAACCATACATCTACTTATCATTCGTATACATTAACTTCGACGACACCCTTCATTCAATATCACATAATTCATAACGGCGACGGCTAGAATATCAAATTGCATCAATTTACCTTAACCTACCAAACAACACCATTTTCTACCACAATGACTTCTTACACATTTTTCATACAATTTCATCCATCTCTACACATTACAACAACAACCACATGCTACATGAAATTCATTCATCCTTTTCCATATAACACAACTCACACACGGCCAACATACTACATACACCCATATTGCCATAAATTTCATTCATTTCACACTCCGCAACATATACAACAATCAAATAACATTAAATAAAATTTGTTCATCATGCTCACACCAAAGAGACATACACACGGCCTCAACTTTCAACACACAACCTTTCATGGTTTTCATCCATTTTCATATACCACAACATGCATAAATCATTCATAATACATGAGAAGAGGATTGAACCTTACGTTTTTATTTTCCATTTGGCTCTCCAAAACCTCGGCTAGAAGTATGAATCATGCAAACGAACGCCTTACTTACTTCAACAACTAGCTCATGTCGATAAGGACCCTTCAATTAGTAGAGAAGCTAGGAAAAATAATTTTTCCATGATCATTCTCCATGGACCAAGTTCAGCCATGCCTTGGCCGAACCACCCCCCCTTTTTTTCTCTTCTTTTTCTTGATTTCTCTAGAACCTAAAATGATGACTTGTGCCTCTTATTATTCATCACACATATATATATAGGCACATGCACATGGCTGGTCATGTGCAATTTTTGGTTCTTTTCCCCTTTTTTTTTTTTTTTTTTTTTCCAATTTTCTCAAATTTTCTAGAAATTTCCAAGGTCATAAAAGATGACTTTATAATCTTCCCTTGCAAGATTTGTCCATACTTATTTATAATTAATCCATAAAAATGTGGGCACATGCCACACACATGCCACACACCACATGGCCAAGGGCCTCTTTTGAACCTCCAAGACTTTTTGTGAAATTCCCATTTTACCCTTAGTCCTTCGCAATATTTCCCGTGAACCCCTTCGCGGATTTTCCTTCTTACCCTTGGCCTTTCTCAACATTTCCATTCTAGTAGTGTCCATAATTGATATTAATAACCAACTTGTACATTAAAAATAATTGTGGAAGGTGTTCATTCCCTTAACTTCGTCACGACTACCTTGGAATATCCAAACGCATAAAATACGGGATATAACAGTTACGTTATCAGAAATTGTATATACAGAAGGGCGACTGGTCATCATCAAGGTTAGTAATTGTAAATATAGTAAGAAGATGGATTGAATTTATATATATTGATGATAAGTTCAGTTATAAAGTGGGAACAGAAGAAGCTGAACGAATCAGTAAAAAGATAGGTAAGCAGGGTATATGTTAGATATGGTATGAATGTTGCAGGTATGATTGAAACTTGCAGTTAAAGATTGAAAGGGAAAGTAAATAGGAAAGTATAACAGGTATAGTTTGATTTGGACATACGAGGTAAGTTCATCAATTTCATACGGTTGTTGATACGGGGAGCCCTGTGTGGCTATCATATGATATATATATATATATATATATATATATATATATATATACATATATATGTTGGCCCTGTGAGGCATTGTTGGTATTTCCTGCGTGCAGGTTTTGGGATAGTAAGAAATACAGAGGAAACTCTACCAAAATTTTCCTAGGAATAAAAAGAGAATGAGATATAGGTTCGTAAAAAAGTCTTGAAAGGTTATGTCAATAGTAATGATAAGATTTGACTAAGTTGCGAGTACGGCTGACTTCGATAAATAAGTTAACCGTTGAATTAATGGTAATAGTAATTATGAGGTCGATATCAATATGGTAAAAAGGGAATGCTAGGACAATTTGGATGGGCTTGCGATAATAAAAGATGATTTAGAAAAGGCTGCTAAATTTTAATAGAGTGTTATATTGAGGTATCAACTGAATTGACAAGCAGGGGTAAATTACGACGAGTTTATAGTTAGAAGAAGTAATAGTATGATTGAGACAAGAGTACAGAGGAAGAAGAATTGTGACGAATATGAATGTATTGATAAGACAGCTTGTGAGGTATTAAGGATAAGATTGACCAGAAAGGGTAAAAGGTTAAGAAGTGTTACACTATAGGATTGATTACGAACAGGATGTAATGTGAATATAATAAGGATTGTTATGAAAATGAGTAAAGCCTAGCGAGGAAGTGACTGAAAGATATGACGTGATCTATGTGATTAAAGTATAAAGGCGAGCTATAGAACGAATAAGAAAGACTTATGAAGTTCTTCTATAGGGGAAGTTCAGAATAAAGATTATGCGATAACGGAAATGATAGCGAGCACAAGTGAAGAAGGAGTTAATTGAAAGAAGGAAATAAGAAGAAAGTGAGATAACAGTGCAGTAATAGGTTATGACATGTATAGCCGAGAACACGAGTAATATAAGTGACGGAACTATAAAAGACCAAACTATAGAAAGATGAGCAACGAGGTAGAATGAGTGAAAGAGAGTGACTGGGATGATAAGAACAAATAGGGATGAACAGAATACATTTTGAAAATGAGAAAGAGATTATGCAGAAGTAGTGTTTTTCGAAGGATACAGAGGTAGCATGAGATTTCTTGTGCATAAAATAAAAGATGGACATAGACTGGAGAATGGTAAGGGAATTCTAAAGGAAACACCCAAGATAGACGTAATAATTGAATACGAGTATAAAATAAAAGGGAAATATATAGCTACAAACTTAAAGGTGTAGTACGACGACAAGGTGATAAGATAAGACCATTATTAAGACGAACTTGATATGATTTTGGGTAAGTTAGAAGTTAGTGTTGGGTACACAACAAGGGTAAAAGAGCATAAGGTGTAAAGGAGTAATGCGTGTATATGACTTCACCTTGGAAATAGTGAAATCCTTAAAGGACAAGGACTGTAGGCCTGAGGAACAAATAATGTATAGTGAATTTATTAAAGGAAACAGATGATATAGGTTGGGATAAGGATAATATTACAAAAGAACTTTGGACACTTATCATCGGAATATAAGTGCTACCTAATTGAGAATTTGGAACAACTATAAGTACTAATCAATTACTGGTTTGAGTAAGTGGAATGTGGCCGTGGATGAGTTGCTACATGGGTTGCATTACTCGATTACAGATTATCAGATGAGATTTTATACTATATATGGAAAGGTTCTCGTCGCTGCATGATTTTGTTTAGGTTTCGTACGTGGATATTCAAAGTCATAAATTATAAAGGAAAGATATGGATATGGTACAGTATGCCAAGTGAGTTGAAAAATAAAGGGATCAAATGAATTTGAGATTGGAAATAGGGACGTAGAGCGGAATATAAACAGATAATGGTATAAGTAAACCCTAATGGGGGGAAGCGGGTGTGACAAAAGCAAGTGTAAAATGGAAACAATTGACACTGCAATATATTTGATATGGATACTTAAACTTCAAGTGAGATCCCTTGATTAAACAAGTTAGTAAGATCTGAAAGCCAGCAATAAACGGATAGAAGTCAGGATGATATTTGAGACGGTGCTGAGAATCATTTGTAAAGGTTTTGAATTGTATGACATAAAAAGTGGGTGCTTATAAAAAGAAAGAGTACGACAAGAGAATGGTAACGAGTAATTTAAGAGATATTGTAAAGGATAGCAACGCTATACTAGATTAGAGGCTAAGATTTGGCAATAGAGTTGTGCGTTAATGATATTGCGACTTACGAGTAGCAAAGGGAAGGGATAGAAAATCTCCTATAGTAGGATATGAGAAAATCAAACGGGTGAATAAAGGAAGAGAAATGAGTATAACAAGATAGGCTACGAGCGATTTTAGTACGGATGAGTTACGTAAAGCATAATGAACCAGGAGAAAGAATGACTATGACTAAGATTGGATATATTTTATACAAGTTGTACAAGAATAGTTATGCAACCTAAGAATATTTGTATGCTAAGAATGAGACCAAGTGAGTACTTCATAAGAAGAGTAAGGATTCAGTAATAACAATGCGGTTATGATATTTTGGGTACATCAAGGAAAGGTGTAAGATGGTTTGAGCCAAATTACCGAGATAAAATTTGTACTGAGGGAAAATAGGACATGGCCATAGTTGAGCTGAAGATTTATCTCGATACCGATTGTAAGATACAAGAGGAGAATGCAAGGTAAAACATGAAGACTAGTGAAACAACGCTAAGGTATTTCTTGGGCTAATTTGAGCACCTTCGCAAATTCTTGTATAGATTGCAACATAATGTGTGACAAAAAAACTAAGAGCAAATCTTAGTGAAGAGGAAATAGAAGAGTTTGAATTAAAAATAAAGAAACGACACGAGATAATATGCCTAAAGTGTTACAAGTTGGATTAAGGGAAATTGTGAAATGGTTTAAGCGAGACGATCAAAACAAGCGGGTTACTGGATGACAGTGAATTTATATGTCAAATAAAAAATTCTTTCAGAATTATACCAGTTAATGATAGCCAGATCACATAGCAGCTATGTAAAGTTATTATATGAGGGAACTCCAGCGCTACTTGATAGCTAACTCTAAAGATTGAGATTAAGAGCTAAAAAGTAGAGTGACAATTAAAGTCTTTCAAGGAAGTCGAGGAGTGATACATGATGCTGAAGATTCCAGAATATGGACTGGAATAGCAGAGCAATGTAAGGTTATTGAAGTAAAATAATGTAACACCTTGGAAAAATTCATTTTATTCGTAAGAATCTATGAAGGGTCTGCAGGTTACCAGAGGCATGAAATACTCCAAGGATTGTAAAGTCTAATAAATCGACGAGGGATGTCTGCGCGTTATAAAATCTTATTTAAAGATTAAGAGGTAAGGCGAAGTGAGCGATACATCTTAAAGGAGTAACTATAGAAGAAGAAATAATCGAGTTAAGACTAAGTGCACCAGAGAGAGAGTAAGGTTTCAGCGGAAGAGCTCGCAATACAACTCTCAACCAACTGCGAAATAAAGAGGAGAGTAAAGACAATGATGTGGAATTATTACCTCGAGAAGCAACAGAAGGAGGAAATATTACGGGAATGATTACTTAGAGATCTGGAATGCGTTATAGTAAATTAAAGGGAATCGACCAATGAAAAAGGCATGTTAAGGACATAATTCAATAAGAGAACATTTGAGATATGAAACATGGACTTTTCAAGGATGTTATTCCCGTATTTTTGCACGTTGGATTATTCATAAGCTAATCGATATAAGTTCAAGGACAAGATTATTTTGAGATATGAAACAAGGACTTTTGAATCTCAATTTTAATAAGTGCACGATTTGCTTGTAAATTACAATTAGTGTAGAAATATAAGTGGAGATTAGGGATTAATTAACCATGATTAGATTATTAAGTGGGGAATTTTATGATTAATTAACTTAATTAGACCACTAAGTGGGCCCCACTAAAACATGGCTAAATTTGATTGGTGCTTAGTTGAGTGGGACACATGTCATAAGGGTGGGCTGCATATATATATTGTATATGATGACTAACTAATAACACTTTCATCTTCACCAAAACTCCATTTGAGAGAGAATGTTACAAACAGCCATGGCTACCACCACCTTGAGCTCACGGCCAAGCTTAATAGCTTGAAAGAAAATTTCCAACAGCCATGGCTACCATGGCAGCTCACGGCCAAGCTCCAAGATATTGAAGAAAGGAAATTATCATTCCATAAAGGTGTTCTAAACGTCCCAAAGGAGGTAGCAAGTTAGAATTTAAATTGGAGAAGAAGAAGTGGTGCAATTGGTGCAAGTGATTGTAGGATCTGCCCTAACTAATTCGAGGTAAGATTTCTTCTTCTTGTAATGTAATTGGTGTTAATGATGTTGTAATGGAAATATTAGTTTGTGTTAGGCGAAATTGGAAGTAAGAAAATTGCATGAATTCGTTGGTATTGTAAGTTGGGCTGAACTGGAGTTGTTTCAATTTAATCGAGTTTGATTGTTGTTGGTGTCGTTGATTGTGTGTTAAAAGTGAAGGAATCATGATAATTAAAGTTGTAGTTGTTTATACGGAATTGTTAAGATATTAATTGGATTAGACGTTCATGAGGTTAGGGGTTGTTCTTGTTGTAGTGTTATATCCCGTATTTTGTACATTCGGATATTTTAAGATAATCGCGGTAAGTTAGGGACAAGGCTATTATTTTCTTTCCGATTTTATTTTAATACACAAGTTGTTTATTATTGGTATGGAAATATTGAGAAAGGATAGGGGTAAAAAGGGAAAATTCAAAAGAGGGTTCATGATAAGGCCACATATGGCCGTGTGGGTCCCTTCCATGGCTTGGCCAATTAACTCAAGACATAACTGGGGCATGTTTCCACCTTATATTTGTAGGAGCAAAGTATATATATAGATAGAGATGACATAGCAAGACATAGTCATCTTCTTCACAATTCAAGAAACTTCAAGAAAACAATATAGAGGCATTCGGCCATGGCTAGCAAAAATTGATGCCATAAAAATTGATCAAAAAAATATTTTTCTTCTAGTATTCCAACCAATTGGAAGGCCCTTATTAACGTGGAGTAGTTGTTGGAGCAAGGAAAGCATTCATTTGTGCAACTCATAAACCCTAGCCAAGTTGAGAAGTTAAAGGATAAATGTAAGATTTAATCTCATTTTCTATGTGTTAGGGATGATTTGTGAGTATTGTAGTATGTACAAATGGATGAAATTCATGAAAGATGTGTGTGTGGGTTGTGGCCGAATAGGGGCTGTGTTGGTAAGATGTGATGAATTGATTTTATTTAGTATTTTTGGTTGTTGTTGTTGTGGATTCCATGATGAAAATGAAGGTTTGATGGCTTAAAATGAAGTTGTAATCGTTGTGGGTGGTTGTAGAAGTTAATGTGACGTTAGCATGGTTTTTTATATTTGTATTGATGTTGTTAATGTGTGGTTGTTGGTATAATTCATGAACTTGGAAACGAGGAATGTGTTGTTGTTGTTCTTATTGAGTTTGGAAGATTGCAAGTGTGGTTGTTGTGGTTAACTTGAAGGTAAAAGAAATACCGTCGAATTATGTAGAAAGGGTTGCTAACGTTAGAATGCATTTTGAATTAATTGTTGAAGTTGTCAATGTGGTTGTTGGTATTATTGTTGATGATTTGGCCGAGTTGAATTCTCGGGGTTGGTGGAAATTATAAGGGAAATGCTGCCCAAATTTCTGTAGGTGAATTGCTAGCTTAGAATCAGATTCCTAAACACCTGTAGCTAATGTTTGCTATCTTCTGACGTTGTTGTAGATTTTAGGAAAGCCGAGACTTAAGTTCATATTAGCTTAGGAAGCGGGCAAGGTATGTAAGGCTTACCCTTTCTTTCTTTTGGCATGTCGTAGAGCTAAGTAAGGTATGACACGCATCTTGGGGTAACTCTATTCTTTGATTCCGAGCTTGTTTACGATTCTTATTCACTTCTTGACACGAGCATACTTGGTATAGTCGAGCCTATTGTATGATTGAATAACGAGCAAAGCATAAAGAGTCCCTATTCAAAAAAGGGTTCTATAAGGATTAATGTCCCTAACTTTCATAGGCGGTCTTGGATTGCTCTGAAACGTTCATAGAGGTTTCTGTAATGAATGGCGTCCATAACTTTCTTATGCTAACTCGGATTGACTCGAAACGTGTTTATGATCCTTAAAGTGTCGATTAGTGTACTTACCTATTGAGTCCTAAAACAATTGATTTATATGCAAATGGTTTCTCACTACTCTGCTCGTGCATGTCGTCATTACTTCCTTCACTGAGTCCCGGGCCAGGACAAGTCCTCGTGCGCACTCCACTGCATTGTTCACCGAGTCCCTCACTATAGGGCCGGGACACGTTATATGTATATGTATATGATGATATGATGATACGGGGATGGCGGCCAGGATGGGATATGATGACTCTATTCACCGAGTCCCTCACTAGAGGGCCGAGACACGTTATATATATATGATATATGATGTTGATATGCATGGCTTTATTCACCGAGTCCCTCACTAGAGGGTCGGGACACGTTATCTATATATATGATATATGATGATGATATGCATGACTTTCATTTCATAAGGCAAGTGTATTGATGTTTTTTAAAGGTCATACTTGATTCTGGCAAATCTCTATTTTAGTTATGATCCTCTTTATTGTATTTCATGCCTTACATGCTCAGTACATATTCCGTACTGACCCCCTTTTTCTTCGGGGGCTGCGTTTCATGCCCGCAGGTACAGACGCTCGTTGTGGTGACCCGACAGCCTAGGACATCCATTCTGCTACTTTGAAGTGCTCCCTTGTTCCGGAGCCTATACTTTTGGTACAGATCCTTTTGTTGTGAATATGTATATATATGTCTAATTAGGGTACGGTGGGGCCCTGTCCCACCATATGACACTGTTGTTACTCTTAGAGGCCTGTAGACATGCATGTGGGTCATGGGTGGTTAATGTCCAGTTATGTTAGTATGGTTTACGTTTGGCATTTCCCTACACTACGACAGCCTGACCGGCTTGTGTGTGATATTATACGTGACAGATTTAGACAACGTTTTGTCTTGCATTTATAAAAGCCCTTAATATGCTAAACGCAATTATGATAAATGTCCATCTGGTGGAGTCGTGACAGTACAGGTTGAATGATAGATAGTATGATAAGGGGTGCTCGGTAGCCAATACTGGGTACCTGTCATGGCCCTCCGGTTAGGTCGTGACGTGTAGTTGATGGGATGCTTGGGGCATGTTATTGTAAGGTTTATTCCCTCCTACATGTTCTAGAGTTGGTGTGGTCTTTGTACAATTTGATGGATGTGGAATTTGTGAAAGGAAAGTTTAAATCATGCTAGAACTTGTATATATTTTGTGGGCTGTTTTAGAACTTATTATGATATTAAGATAGTTTTCTTGCGTATGATATGAGTAATTGATGTTGTTGTCGTGTTATTGTTGATTTGGCTCATAAATTTGGAAGAAAGAAGTGTATACGTATCGTATACGAAGCGTATGTTGGTCTTGTTTGGTGTATAGTCTTAGGTGTTAACGATTTGAATTGGAAAAGGATTAAGAGAGGTTATTGAGTTGTTATCGTTGTTGTTGGTATTATTGTGCTAATTGGAGATTTATTGGAAGTTCGGGTTAAGCGAATTATATAGAGAAAATGCTGCCCGATTTCCATTAAGTTCTTAACTAATTGAAATACGAATCAAGAAGTATGAACTAAGCAGTGATTCCCATAAGTGATTGGTTGTAGATTTATAAGTTTGGAAGGTCGTAGTTTATTAACAATAGTGTTACTCTCATATTAATAGGCTAAAGGGGCGACAAAGCAAGCTTGGTTACGGGTGATCTATAACAGGTATGTTAAGCTAACCCTTCTTTCTTTTTGGCATGATCTTTATGAAACAAATAGACGACGAGCATATGACTTCGAAGAAACTCCCTATCTTAGAGACACTAGGATGGCTAATGTTCTTGATATCCAGAACCTATTTCACATTATCTTGATACGCGTGTATGATTCTTGAAGTTCTATTTGATATAATCCATATTGACATTCGAGGGGTACTTGATATGATTGTTATCTTTGATGCCTAAGTATTAGTTCATACTACCTATTCTATTGAGTCTCAGATGATGATTTAGTTTGTATATGGTTGCTCAGTACTCTGCTCGTGCATGCTGTTAATATATTTCTGCTCAGCGGTTTGGAGAGCTCCATTGTTCCGGAGCCTAGACTATTTTGGTACAGATCTTTTGATATAGACTTCTGCATATCCAGGGGTACGGCGGGGCCCTGTCCCGTCATATTTCACTTTTACACTCTTCGAGGTCTGTAGACATATGTTGGTTGTACATAGATTTTGGTCAGCTATGTCGATATAGTTTGTTTTAGATATTCTCGTATATAGTGGCAGCCTTGTCAGCTTGCGTATTGTGTTATGCTTTGATCAGTTGTGACTCCTCAGGAGACAGGTTTATGATTATGTAGGGCATTGTGAATCTATAGTTGCTTTTATATGTTTCCATTCCGTCCTTAGTTTCAGTTGACTATATTTAACAGGTCCGTATTCGTCCTACTCGGGCACTAGTCATGACCCATGGGGTTGGGTCGTGACAAAATACCTCAACCTATATTAAGACGTTAAGAACTATAGTTAAGCTACGGAAAGGCTTAAAACGTATTTTAATGTTAGTAGCTCATTTCTAGAAAATTGGGCGGCATTTCCCCTATATTGTTCACTTCCCCCACATCCAAACCAACTATAGAAATGACCAGAATAACATCAACAACGATACGTCCAAATTACCACATCAAGAACTAGTCAAAACAAGATCCAAGAACACCTCGAAACAGCCCGCACCGCACGCACAACACTCCAAATCAGCCCACACGTTGCACATTCAACAATAATCAACATAACGACCATGACATACTCAAGTTATTCCTAATAATGTATAGCCACAACACATCATCAAAAATGCTCTTACAATAACATGATCCAAACAGCCCAATACTACAACAACACAATACATAATCATAACCACACTTAGTCCTTCAACTCAACAAGAACAACCCCTAAATACAATACAATAATAACAACAACCTCAAATAGCAACATAATCACGTGATGATTTCCCCCAAAAATCTCATCAAAACATCCCACAACCTCATGAACATCTAATCCAATTCATGTCCCAACAATTTCATATAAACAACTACAACTTTTAAGTATCAAGATTCCTTCACTTTTAACACACAATACATAACAACAATAACAACAACAATCAAACCTAATCCACCATTATTGAATTAAGGCAACTCCAATACGGCCAAACAGAACCTTAACGTTAGCATATACAATTCCTTGCATCCAATTCTGCTTAATACAAGTTAATCTCTCAATTACAACATCATTAACTCCAATTACACTATAAGAAGAAGGAATCTTACCTTAAATTGATTAGGACAGATCCTACAATTACTTGCACCAATTGCACCACTTCTTCTCCCTCAATTTAAATTCTAACGTTGCTGCCTCCTTTGAATGTTTAGAACACCTCTATCGAATTAAAATTTCTTGCTATTAAAAACATGAGGTTGGCCGTGAGCTTGATGGTAGCCATGGCTGTTTAGGAGTCTTTCTCCAAGTGAATTGTGAAGATGAAATATGTGACTAATGAGTCATCAATTAGGTAGTTATTGTTACATCCCATGTTTTCATGCGTTGGAAAGCGTGCAGGTTAAATGACATTAATAACGGAAATGACGTTATCCCCCAAGCTTATAGGTGGTTCAAGTGATGGTACATATGGATCATAAGGATTAAAAGTTAATCAAATCGAAGAAAATAAGTTTCGTCGAGGTTCAAAATTTATTTGAATAAAATAACGTCCAAGCTATAATACCCTGTATTTTTGGACTAGAACATTGGACCGTCCAACCTAAGAAAATTTACTCGAGGTCGAAAGATTTAGTCATATTGAAGCATGAAAATCAAGAACTCGGTGTCTACAAGGATGAGGTCCTGAAATAATTTAGGACTTAACAAGTGTGACGACGGTGATCGGGAATGATATTTGGTGTATGTATAAAGAGGCTATGGACTAAAGTTCTACCACATAATTATGATAATAAGTATATGAAGTGTGTTAAAAGTGGTTCATGTTTAAGTGAACTGAGATCAAGAAATTAATTATGTGGATAATTGGTTAATTGTTAAACTTAGTGGGAGACTAATAAAATAAATATTGGATGAATGGATAAGTGGTGAGGTGGAAAACTTATTGATGGGTAAGAATATTTGAGCCAAGGGGGTTACACGTGTATAAGGGGAAAGAGGCCCCTTAAAGGTACTAGTACAATTTGCTGACTTTTCATATTTGAAAACAACATGTACAACAAATGATTACTATTTTGGAATTTTATATTCCTCAAGAGCTTAGCAGCAATATAAATTCGTTTTAGAGCAGCAACTAAGCAATTCACTTAAGGGAAAGCTATAGCAACGTGAATATAGAGTGGGCAACAGCTATATATTTTAGTTGACTACATCGAAGCTGTTATATCCCGTGTTTTTGCGCACTTGAAAAATTTGGAACAATCTTGTCTTGTAGGAAATAAGACTATGTTTTTATTTTATTTAACATATGTGGGATATTCATGAAAATTATCGAAGCGAAAGTGCGGAATAAGGCCAAGGGCAAAATTGGAATTTTGGAAATTAGTTCCGTAAATTACAAAACAAGGTTTCTAATGAATTGGGCTAAAAAAAAATACTAAAAGAAAAATGAGGTCCAAATGTCATAGGGTGGCCGGCCATGGTCCATAAGGAATGGCCCAAGTCCACGGAAATTATTCCATGTGACTATTAATTAAAAGAGGGATCAATATATTTGTATCATTATCCTTTAGAACATTCAAGAAAGTTGAAACACGAGAGAGTGAGAGTACTAGGGCCTCTCGGCCGAACCCCAACAAAAAGAAAATAAATAAATTTCCTAGCCTTTAATCTTGATCCTAAAATCTTGGTTTTCTTGAATTCTTGTTAAGCTCAGGACGCGCTCCAACGCGGTATAATTAGTTAAGTGAGAGAACAACGTTTGCGGCAAGTTGAAGTTTGAAGAAAAAAGGTAAGAAATCTATTCTTTTGTGTTATGGAATAAGTATATATGTTGTAAGGATTGGAATTAGATGAGAATTATGGAGTTGTGATGTGTGTGTGCATAGTCGTGTGTGTGTGAATTGGTGTGTGTGGCCGTGAGCCATTGTGGGGTGAAGGGGAGGTGAAGTGTAGTTCATTTAGTTGGTTAGTTGTGTCGTTGTGACCTTTGTGACGTAAATAAAGGTTTAACGATTTGAGTTAGCATTGAAATTGGTTGTATGTGATTATGGGAAATTATGTGATTTTTATATGATTTTTTTTATATAATTGTGCAAGGAAAAATTCTAAATGTGAATTATGGTTGTTGTTAATGAATTTGGAAGGAAACAATGCTAGTTGGTAGTGTTGCATTTGTTGAAGTTTCGGATAGAATATGGAAATGGCGGAATTGTTTGAATCCTTGGCTATTGTTTGGAATGTTATTGAATTATGTTTGAATAACCTTGAGTTAGTAAATGAATGTGAGAATGTTGATATTAGCTTGATATTGTGAAGATGGAATGAAAGTTGTCACCTTGTGCAGAAAAGAGGACTATTTATGTTATAGTGCGTTTTGTGATGATTGTTGATGCTCTTGGTATTGTGGTGTTGTTGTTGTTGATATTTTGGGCCGAGATGATTCTCGGGGACGTTGAATTTATAGGGGAAATGCTGCCGAAATTTCGGTAGACAATATGAATTTAAGATTTAAATTCTAAAAGCTTGAACTCATATTTGGCAACTATGACCAATTGTAGATTTTGGACGAAACGGGGATTGAGTTTGAGTGAGCGTAAGACGCAAGCAAGGTATGTAAAGCTATCCCTTTCCTTCTTTTGGCATGTCCTAGATGTACTAAGTTTGGATTTGAGCCTCGGGGATTATTCCGTTCATAGAAATCTGAGTTTACTTTTGGTATTATCTCATTCAGCAGAATTGAATTAGAACCTTTGTTTTGTTGGAAAGAAATGTTCAAATATCCATAATTTTCATAAACGTAACCGAATCCCCTTGAGACTTTCATAGGTGTCTTCATAGGGCCTAATGTTAGTAAATCACATACGCCACCACGACTTGAACCGAGGTGGGCCCACTAACTCCGAAACTCCTTCGTTTGCCCTAATGGACTTATCTTTGTATGATATCGGAAAGAGACTTTTGCTTATGACTTTGGCTATTATAGAATAATGTTTTAATTACTCCATGATATTCTGATTTATATTTTGAACGATAAATACGATTTCAGAAGTATTTTTGTGAGATAAACTCCGTATTGATCAGTTGTTCGGACTAGTATACCCCAACGGGTTGTCACATGATTATATCAAGTTTCATAAATGTTTTAATATGTAAATTGCATTAGTTTCCGCACTACTCCGCTCGTGCGTAATACTATGATATCGCTCGCCGGTTCCCGAGACGGCTTTGTGATCGTGCGTACTATAATACATTCGGCAGTATGATGTGTTACGGCTCCCGAGACCTCGCCATAGGGCCGGGTACCGTTTATGGAGTTATGCTGTGATATGGCTATGATACGTTTGAAGATATGATATGTTGTGAGGATATGTTATGTTCGGAGTTGTACGGAGATTTGAAACTTTCTGGAGTATGTTGTGTTGTGGCACCAGCGTCGGAGTGGTGACCACGTTCCTGAGCCTTATGCATGATTTTCATTTCCATTACATATATATATATATATATATATATATATGTTTTTCAGCACAGACTTTGATGTACTGGTTCGGTATTTACTTCCTGTACCCTTTCATGTCAGCTATGGTTTGGATTTTTGTACTCTATGCTTTACATACTCAGTACATCTTTCGTACTGACCCCCTTTCTTCGGGGGCTGCGTTTCATGCCCGCAGGTGCTGAGGTTCGTGACCCGCCAGTGTAGGCCATACTTTCTGCTATTACAGAGCGCTCCTCTTGATCCGGAGCCTACATATTGGTACATATCTTTTGTCATGTATCTGTTTCTGTATATATTTGGACTATTTGGGGTACGGCGGGGCCCTGTCCCGCCATATGTTTCCGTTTTGGTTTGTAGAGGCCTGTAGTCATATATTGTTATGTCCCGTAATTTCGCATAATTGGGAAATCTTGGAAATAATTAAGACTTGTATGTTATAAGGCAATATTTTGATTTTAGTTAATATGTTGATGTCATTCATGGCAGTGTTGGTGCAAAGACGTCGGGGAAGTCCAAGGGAAAAATTTGGAATTTCGGAAATTAGTTTCGGGAATTACAAAACGAGATTTTTACGAATTGGGCCAAGAAAAATTGAATAAAAATTAAGGCCCAAGTGTTAGGGGTGGCCGGCCAAAGGCCAAGGCCCAAGCCCCATTTTAAATGGTCATGTGAATTACATGTGACCATTAATCAAGATATATATCATTGTTCACCTTTAGAATCTTCAAGAAAAAAATCAAACAAACCTTTGGGAGCAAAAACACCCCCTTCGGCCGAACCCCTTATCCCTCAAAAAAATAATTTTCCTAGCCTTGATTTGATCCTAAAAACCTTGTTCTTTTTGTATTAGTAGTAAGTTCAAGACGCTCTCCGACGTGATACAATTAGTTTGGCGAAAGAGCGACGTTTGCGGCAAATCGGAATTTCAAGAATAAGGTAGGATTTCTATGTTTTTATGTTATGAAATGGGTATATATGTGGTAGTGATTAAAGTTGCATGAAGATTATGGAATTGTGTTGTGTTGAGAATGGCCATGTGTGTGTGTGAAGGGTGTGTTTGGCCGTGAGCCATATTAGTGTGGGAGGAGTAGTGAATTTGATTTTGTTTAGTTTGTTAGTTGCGTCGTTGCGACATTTATGACGTAAATGAATGTTTAACGAGTTGAATTGGCATTGGAAATGGTTGCGGGTTTTTATGGGAAAGTATATGATTTTGTATATTCTTGTATAATTGTGAAAGTAAGATTTTAAAATGTGAATTATGGTTGTTATCAATGAATTTGGAATGAAACAACGCGAGTTAGTATGTTCGTCGTAATTGTTGACGTTTTGGATGCGATATGGAAAGTGACGAATCGTTTGAACTTATGTATGTTGCTTGGAACATTATTGGAATATGTTTGAATAACCTTGAATGAGGAAATGAATACGATAATGTGGACATTAGTTTGGTATTGCGAAGTTTGAATGAAAGTTGTCGATTTATATAGAAAGGAAGAATATTGACGCTATAGTGACTTTTGTTTTGGCTAATGATGATTGTGATGTTGTGGGTTGTTGTGTTGATATATATTGAGCCGATCTAAGTCTCGGGGGTGCTATATATATAGGGGAAATGCTGCCGAATTTTCGGTAGGCAAATATGGGATTAAGTGCATTCTTAAGTATTGAAATTCCTAATTAGGTAACTCTGACCATTTGCAGATTCTGAGCGAAACGGGACTTGAGTTTTGGGCGAGCGTAAGACGTATATAAGGTATGTAAGGCTACCCACTCCTTCTTTTGGCATGTCTTATGTATGCTAGGTTGATATCAGAACCCCGGGAGCAATCCTGCTCCTCGAAATCCGAATTATAAAATGTCTACTATTCATTCAATTTAATTGAAGCTTAAAGACCTTATTTTGGCTAGAAAGGAACCAAGTGTCTGAAACTTATGCAAACGTCGTCGGATCACTTCGAAACCTTTATGTATGATCCCATAGACCCCAAATGTCCGTGATTCTTGTCCGCCACCTCGACTTGACCCGAGGTGGGCCCGCTAACCCCGAGATGCCTTGTTTGTTCTATTAGGCTCTCTTTTTGTAAAAGTTTGACAAGGGACCTTTAACTGTGAAATCGTCTATTATAAAATAATGTTTTGATTAACACAATATGCTAAACTATGTTTTGGGTTATAAATACCATTTCGGGAGCACTTTTGTAAAATGAACTCCGTACTAACTAATTGTTCGACTATTTTTACTAAAGACTTGACTTATGATTTTATCAAGTTCTAAAGAATATTTTGACATACAAATTGCATTGTTTGCTCACGACTCCGCTCGTGCCCTTATTATAATTCGTTCACCGGTTCCCGGGCCGGTTATGATTCGTGCGCGCTATGATAAATTCGGTCGTATGCTGTGTTATGGTTCCCGAGGCCTCGCCATAGGGCCGGGTCCCGTTTGGTGTTATGCTGTGATATGGCTGGTGACATGTATGATGATATGTGTGCTCGGGGATGTACGGAGATTTGAACCTTCTGGAGTTATGCTGTGTATGGCACCAGCGTCGGAGTGGTGACCACGTTCTTGAGCCTTGCATGATTTTATTTGCATTATATATATATATATATATATATATATATATATATATATATATATATATATATATGTTTTTGCTACAAATTTTGATATATCATTCAGTGCTTCCCTTTTTCTATCTTGTTTGCTTTCAGTTATGGCCTATAATTCTGTACTCTATGCTTTACATACACAGTACATCTTTCGTACTGACCCCCTTTCTTCGGGGGCTGCGTTTCATGCCCGCAGGTACAGACGCCGGTGATCCACCACTGTAGGCTCCACTTTCTGCTTTTTCGGAGTACTCCCTTTTGATCCGGAGTCCACTTTTGGTACATACATCTTTTGTTATGTATATATATTTCTGTATATCTGACTATTTGGGTACGGCGGGGCCCTGTCCCGTCATATGATTCTGTCGGTCTGTCTAGAGGTCTGTGGACATGTTTGTGGGTTGGGTCTTTTTGTTCGGATGTGTGTATATGATGTGTTTGGGCGATCCTATTCGCCGCCGCGATCAGTCCGCATATGTTTACATGTTGCCTTGTTGGCCGGTGTCGCCTTTGTTATAATTTTCTGTGCGCAGGGTTATTTTGGATAGTCTGTAAAACAAAGGAAACTCTGCCGAAATTTTTCTGGAAATTATCTAAATTTGGAATATAGCCTTGTCGGCTTCTGCTATATACTTGAATGCTTTTGATAGATGGGTTTGGGTGCCCAGATCGGGCGCTAGTCACGGCCTACGGGGTTCGGTCGTGACATATATGTGGGTCGAGGGTCCTACGTGTGTTTGTTCTGTTTATGATTTGTGTCTTAATGCGGTCCTACCTGTTATGGCGGCCATGGTGGCCTATATGTTTGTATATATGCATATGTTCGGCGATGTGTATTCCGCCGCCTCTTTTGGCTTGATATGATATCTTTGCACGCGCGACCGCTTAAGATAATATTTGACTTCAAATCTGTTTAAAATAATTGACACGAGATCTGAGTTAAATTAAAATATGACAAGTTAGTATGTAAGTCTGTTTGGGGTGTCCAAATAGGACATCAGTCGCGGCCCATGGAGCTGGGTCGTGACAAAAGTGGTATCAGAGCGGTTTGTCCTCAGAATGTCTACAGGCTGTGTCTCGTAGAGTCTTGTTTATCGGTGTGTTATGCACCACATCTATAAACAGGAGGCTACAGGACATTTAGGGTGTTACCTTTCTTTGAATCTTATATCGTGCGATAGAGCTGTGCCGTTAGGATGAATCTTTTCTGATCAGTTGTTGTGTTTTTCAGTGATGCCTCCGAAGAAGGCAACGGCTGCCCAGAAGGGCAAGGCGGTGATGGGAGAGACTAGTCAGATGCCTAGAGTTACACGGACTCGTGCTATGGATTCGCCCGAGGTTGTGCCGCAGTCAAAGGGTTTAGCTACACCACCACCGGCGGAGCCGGGAGCAGGTCCATCATTAATTCCAGACGCTCCGGCGCCCGAGCCTCCAGCTCCTCAGCCAAGGGCGGAGGATAGGACGTTGAGGGAGGCCGTACAGTTGTTGATGACTTTGGTGGCGGGACAGGCTCGCAGACGCGGGCTGAGAGGTGATGATGATAATGACAGGCATGATAGCCTGAGGGTTCGTGATTTTCTGACATGTAGTCCCCTAGATTTTTTCGGGTCTAAGCCCGAGGAGGACCCCCACGACTTCATTCGGGGGATGAGGCGCTCATTGGGACTAGTCAGGGCTTCAGAGACCGAGTCCGTTGAGTTAGCCTCGCACAGATTACGAGATGTTGCGGCTAATTGGTATGAGTCCTGGGAGCTGTCCAGAGGTGAGGGTGCTCCTCCAGCTACATGGGACGAGTTTGTGGTCGTTTTTCTCCGCCACTTTTTGCCCCCTGAGTTGTGGAGGGCGAGGGTTGATAGGTTTTTGCAGTTGCGGCAGAGGGGTCGGAGTGTTCGTGAGTATAATTTGGAGTTTGATTCTTTGGCTCGATATGCACCTGCTATAGTGGCTGATATGGCTGACCGGATGCACCGGTACGTGATAGGGCTGGACCGTTACTTAGTTGACAGCTGCATGGCGATGGCATCGCAGACTGATATGGACATCGCCCGGTTACAGGCCTACGCGCAGGGTATGGAGGACCGGCACAGAGAGGACCGGTCGGGCAGAGATCGCGACAGGAGGCCGCCCAAGAGGGCCAGATCCGCGGGATATTCTGGAGATTTTCGAGGCGGGCAGCCTCAGTCACAGCAGTCAGGGAGATATCCTCCTCCGTCAGGCCGGGGTACACAGTCCGCCGGTAGACGATTTGACAGTGCAGGACCATCTGGGGCCGGTCAAAGTTCCAGAGCATCAGGTTCGCAGACGACCAGGGGTTCCAGCCAGTCTAGACTACCCAGGCCCCGTTGTTCTTATTGTGGAAGATCGCACCCAGGGGAGTGCTACCGAGCCACAGGAGCTTGTTTTTCCTGCGGCCGTCAGGGCCATGTTATGCGAGATTGTCCGATGGCGAGTGGTTCTGGTAGTACAGTTCAGCCGACGGGATCAGCCGCTAGTTCATCTTCTACTCCCTCAGCTATGCGCCCTGCAGGGCGGGGTTTTCCGGCACCGGCGGGCCGCGGTCGAGGCCGTGGAAGTGTTTCAGATTCTAGCGCTCCTTCGAACCGCATATATGCATTGGCTAGCCGCCAGGATCAGGAGGCTTCGCCAAATGTTGTCACAGGTACATTACTGGTTTTCTCCCGACCTGTATATGCATTGATTGATCCTGGCTCTACTTTATCGTATATCTCCCCGCTCGTTGCAAGTAAAATTGAAATAACACTCGAACCTATAGAACCATTTGAAGTGGCTACACCAGTTGTGGACTTTATTATAGCGAGGCAGGTATATAAAGGTTGTTTTGTTATCATATATGATCGTTGCACTAAAGCTGATTTGGTAGAGTTAGATATGCTGGAATTTGATGTTATTATGGGTATGGACTGGTTAGCTTCCTGTTATGCTAATGTTGACTGCCAGAAAAAGGTAGTTCGCTTCCTGTTTCCAGGGGAACCAGTCATAGTGTCACGACCCGACCAGGGGCCGTGACGAGTACCCGATACTTGTACCGAGCACCCCTTAGCTATCCTGTATAAACAGTGCCATATTTTTTTTTTAAACATCAACATTTGCAGTAAACTTTCTAATATCGCGTTACACCATAACGCGAACCATTCGGAATAAAATACATTAAACTGTACATAGCTGACTGTGTATATCTGTCTACGAGCCTCTAGACATAGTACATTTATACAGAGAAAGGGCCGAGTACTATCGCGCCCGAAAATACATACACAAAATAGTACCGATGAACTAAGGCTCCGGAACAACTGGAGCGCTGTCGAATGCTGCTGATAGGGCGCTAGGAATCTGGTCCGTATACCTGCTGACCTGCGCGGCATGAAACGCAGCGTCCACAAGAAGGGACGTCAGTACGAATAATGTACCGAGTATGTAAGGCATGGAAAACAATGCAAGCAGTAACATAAAGTACGATCAATAATAATATCACGGAGCCATAGGGCGTATAACGAGGCAAGAACGTAACCTGTACATAGGAAGGCCCCTCTTTAGGCCGGCTGTCATGTAGGCTTTTCTTTTCATCTTTGAAACGTTTCTTTTCATAGGCATAGGAATCAACATTTTTATATTACTTATTCTCGTGTACAGAAAACAGTACATTTCAGTAACGGTATCTTTTGCTCACATTTACAGACGCCGAATACAATCGGCTCTCCCAACCCCCTCGGTGTCCCTTATTCATGTATACAGAAAACAGTACAATTCAGTAGACGGTATCTTTCATTTACATTTACAGACGCCGAATACAATCGGCTCTCCCAACCCCCTCCCCAACGATGACCCAACATATTACATCACATATGTATCACACATTATATATATATATATATATATATATATATATATAGACACCGCGTACGGCTCATCCCATATCCCGCGTCCGGGCATCCCGCGTCCAGGATGGAATCCAGCTGAATCAGGTGGTGATATAACAGTGGCCCTTCCCTTTTTCCCCACATACACATACATATACATTTACTCATCTTTTATGCATATACATGTCTTATATACATTTACTTTACCATATATATATACATACCCATACACGTATACCCGTTTTATGTACCTATATCATATAAGCACACAAGAGAGCCAAGGAAAATCATGTATCCATCGGAGTGACATAAGGTCGGAGACCTCCGATTACATTACGGAATGCTAGTGATAGCTTCGTCTCACCTTGAAGGAACAAGTATTTTAAGGCGAGACTATCAACGGAGAATAGTGTTACAGTAACCGAAAACGAAATCTTAAGCATTTTAGATGACAGTCATAGGTTTTGGAATCTTAGAAAATAAAGTTATGGCTAGAAAATATAATTATGATTCAAAAATTAGTTTATCGCTTTCATGTTTATATTAGGTACTTGGCTTAGCCGTAGAGTCGTTCCGGTCGTACTTATCATAGCTACATTCTCTTGTCCGACATTGTCATTATCATTATCATCATAGAAACACTCCCGCTGGAGTAGTCATAGTACTTATCACTTGGTGACGAAATCGGGATCAAAGGCCCCCTTTTGATTCACTTCAAGTACGTTAACCAAGATTATAGGAAAATCCGAGAGTAACGGGCCCACCTCGGGCCGGACGAGGTAGCGTATATAATTTACCCATATTACGTGTCATAACGTTACTTGTATGCGTCTTAGGGTAATCGGGTCCCACTTAGGCAAGTTATAGGGGTCTAGAAGGTCTTTTCATCATTTTGCACACTTTCTACTTCAATTCAATTGAACGAAAAGTTGAAAACTTTAGGTGTGGATTCCGGGGATTGGGGTTGTCCCCGAGGCTCGTACCAGACTTCTTTTAGTTAAGACATGCCATAGAAAGAAGGGTGAAGCCTTACATACCTCTTTCCGCACCTTTAGCTACTCCAAATTCACGTCACAAACTCGTCGAAATCTGCGAATTGGTCATTATTAGCAAAACTTTCATTAGTACACTTTGAGTTAGAATCTTAAGGAAACACTTGGCTACTGAAATTTTGGCAGCATTTCCTCTGTAATTATACCATCCTCGACATTCAACATATTCAAATTCGCATCAATCACAATCCGGGAATTCAAACCCGGCCAAACTATCGATATGAATTCAACGACTACACTAGCAACTTCCATATTCAAACAATTCACTACTTTTTTTTTTCAAAAACCTTCCAACTTCAATAAAATCAATAACGAGCTCATGTATACGTTCCAACGACATCACACTAATCATATAGTCTTTCATGCATACAAAGAAACATTACATTCCATTCGTTTAACTTCTAAAGCAAGTCTCCACCATTTCAACTTTGCTAAGGTTCATAGATAATCATTAACACAAAGAATCCGCAACATAACGACAATCAAAGCACTACATAAAATTGACTCGTTCTCCTCCATATTATACCACAACCACACGGCCACACCACTACACACAACACACGGCCACATGCATGCATACTACAATCTCTCCTAAAATTCATTCAACTTCCATTTTTCACATTTCATTCACAACCATAACAACCAACACTAGGCAAGATAATTAAAACACACTTTCTACACACATATATATACATATACATACACGGCCATGCTTCATATTCCTCTCCTTCATGACTTTCATCAATTTTAACATACTACTACACATATAAACCATGCATAACCCATAAAACAAGATCAATACTCACCTTTCTTCTTCAACTTCTCACTTGCCTATCTTTTGGCAACTTGTAGGATTATGAGTTATTCTTGCTCCAACAACAACTCCACCTTGTTAAGCACCTTTAGCTTGGTAGGAAATGATTTTTGGAAGAATTTTATCAATTTTCCTTGGGAAATTTTACTATGGCCGAAATGCCTTAGGGTTTTCTCCTTCTTTCTTTTGTTCTTGTTTTTCTTGAAATTTCTAGAGCTTGTTGTGATAAAGATGACTTAGTCATCTTTTTATTGACCAAATGTTTTATTCAATATGGGCTTGACCCATATGCATGGCCGGTTGGGCCTCAAATTTCCTTAAAAAAATATGTCAAGCCCACTTTATATTCTTAGCTAGTTTTTGTAATTTATGGAAACAATTTTTCCAACTTCCAAATTTGCCCTTCGTCGTTCTCCATTTTTCCACTTCTAGACTCTTCATAAGCAACTCATGTGCCAAACAAAATAAAATATTGCCTTGCTTGTTGTTTTCCCGCATTTGTCTTGAATTATCCGATTGCATAAAATGCGGGATATAACATCCTCCCCCCCTTTAGAACATTCGTCCTCGAATGTTAAACTTGCCTCATAGCGTGGTATAATATTTCGGGGAGGTCTCCTTTGTAAATACCTCCTGTCGCTTAGCATATTCATCTTAGAAGCTTAGGTTGCCCTTTTTACGATCTTTACGGTTGAAATTCCTTCTTCATGGCGTCTGCTGCGTCTATCCCCTCACTAGACATGTTCCCGTATATCGTCATATCAGGGACTTCTTGCCTTAGCTAGTGTGGACTCAATATCGGTCTCACCCTGTGACACCTGTACTTTTCTCCGTCATCCTTAAAGCTTTCTGTTGTCATGGCTTTTCTTTTTCTGTTAGTTTAATCCGTCTCGGCCTATATGGCTCGTATGGGGTTTCTCACCTCTTTCCACACCCCAATTTACTCTGGGCTGCCTACTTTTACACTTATCTCTTGTTTTCGCATTTACAAAATTTTCAGCATATTTCCCAGGGGGTCACCCATCATGGGATTACTCCCACCTGAGCACGCTTAACCTTGAAGCTTTAATGCATTTCGATGTCTCGGTGTCAATATTTTTACTTCCGCTTCCTCGTACTACTTATGCCGCATAATATGGAACGAGTTGGGGTCTCGGCAGTTTTCGAAACGTCCGCGTAACACGTCTTTTCCTTTATTTACAGTTCTAACCTTCGCAATTTTCGGGTGTTTGCCTTTTACCTATGCGTATGGCCACTTTCCGTCCAAATTTCCAAATTCTCAATGTGTTCAGTAATACAGAGGACAGTATAGGGGAAAAAAATAAATTTCGAATTAATTAACACACGTCTATCACAGAGGATACTAAAAAAGTACCTGTGGCCGCGTCTGCGGAAGGCTCAGGGTCCTGTCGTCCTGTCAGTGCATATAGGCGGTGCGGAGGACCGGCTGAACTAGGTGCTCCTCCTCTACCTCGGTCGCGGCCTGCTGGAGCCTGAGAAGTCTGTCCACGAGGGCGCACGGTCGACGACGAACCGATCGCTGATCCGGCTGGCTGAGTTTGGCCTCCTCCATCCTTTAGTGGGCAATCACGTACAAAATGGTCAGTCCGACCACAGGCGAAACAACCACCGGTGTCTAGGTAGCACTGCCCAGAGTGTGGCTTGCCACACCGAGCACATCGTGGTGGGGGAAGCCCCGTCCTACTAGAATCGGCTCTGTACTGGAGTCTTGAAGCCTTAGAGCCTTGTCCTGTTCCTGAATTGGTAGGTCGGTCAAATCCCCATTCCGCAAATCGAGGAGGTGCACTGGCCGCTGGTTGGCCCGAATACCCAGATTGCTCTTGTGCCTGCCCCCCTCTATACTCGCTCCTACCCCTGGAAAATCTGCTTTTTTTTCTGGAACCCCTATCTGGATAGCTCTCCTCTCTCCGTGTCTGATACTGCTCTTCCAGATTTTGGGCGTGGGCCTGGATGCGGGTAATAGTCATCCCGTCTTGGAGTGAGGCCGTCAAACACTCCTTAACCAAATGTGGCCCTAGCCCACTTACAAACTGGTGCACATGGTCTCCCCTATCGTCTATCAGGGCGGGGGCATACCTGGCTAGCGAGTTGAAACGAAGACTGTATTCCCGAACGCTCATATTTCCCTGTCTCAGGTTCAAGAACATATCGGCTCGAGCCCGTCGAACCTCTGGCGGTAGGAAATGTCGTAGGAAAGCCTCAGTGAACTCCTGCCAAACCGGAGGGGGTGCATTTGCTCCCCTCGATGATATCCAGTTACCGTACCACAGAACTGCCACATCCCGCAGCCTGTATGAAGCCAACTCTACGGACTCCGTATCCGAAGCATGTATGATCCTCAGAGTCCTCAGCATCTCGTCTATAAAACCCTGCGGGTCCTCCTCTGGCTTCGATCCATAGAACTCTGGCGGCTTCAGGGTAATAAAGTCTCGGGCCCTTGCGCTTACCGCCCTGTCGCCTGTGTCCACATCTTGCCACTGAGCTTGTGCGGCGACTAGCTGGGTCAATAACTGGATGGCCTCTGCCATCTGCTGGCCCGGAGCTGCTGGCGGTGGAACTGGAGGTGCGGGGGCTGGAGCTGGAGCTCTTCCCTGCTCTGCCGGTGCAGGGGGTGCAGGAACAGTCTGAGGGGGAGCTTCATTGTGAGATTCTTCTTCGTCTAGCTCCTGTTCAACTCTGCGGGCCGCCACCCCCTTGGCTTTCTCGGCCGTCGTAGCCTTTCTCTTCGGCGGCATTACTGAAACCATAACATCGGTTTTAGAAAAGGAGCATGGAAGCCTGGTAACATAGCTCTATCGCACGATTTCAGAATACAAAGAAGGTCACATTTCCTAAATGCCCCGTAGCGTCCTGTCTATAAGTATGGCGCGCTACACACCCATAGACAAGACTCTACTAGACACGGCTCGTAGAAAAACCCTAGGACCGAACTGCTCTGATACCACTTCTGTCACGACCCGACCAGGGGCCGTGACGAGTACCTGATACTTGTACCGAGCACCCCTTAGCTATCCTGTATAAACAGTGCCATATTGTTTTTTTTAAACATCAACATTTGCAGTAAACTTTCTAATATCGCGTTACACCATAACGCGAACCATTCAGAATAAAATACATTAAACTGTACATAGCTGACTGTGTATATCTGTCTACGAGCCTCTAGACATAGTACATTTATACAGAGAAAGGGCCGAGTACTATCGCGCCCGAAAATACATACACAAAATAGTACCGATGAACTAAGGCTCCGGAACAACTGGAGCGCTGTCGAATGCTGCTGATAGGGCGCTAGGAATCTGGTCCGTATACCTGCTGACCTGCGCGGCATGAAACGCAGCGTCCACAAAAAGGGACGTCAGTACGAATAATGTACCGAGTATGTAAGGCATGGAAAACAATGCAAGCAGTAACATAAAGTACGATCAATAATAATATCACGGAGCCATAGGGCGTATAACGAGGCAAGAACATAACCTGTACATAGGAAGGCCCCTCTTTAGGCCGGCTGTCATGTAGGCTTTTCTTTTCATCTTTGAAACGTTTCTTTTCATAGGCATAGGAATCAACATTTTTATATTACTTATTCTCGTGTACAGAAAACAGTACATTTCAGTAACGGTATCTTTTGCTCACATTTACAGACGCCGAATACAATCGGCTCTCCCAACCCCCTCGGTGTCCCTTATTCATGTATACAGAAAACAGTACAATTCAGTAGACGGTATCTTTCATTTACATTTACAGACGCCGAATACAATCGGCTCTCCCAACCCCCTCCCCAACGATGACCCAACATATTACATCACATATGTATCACACATTATATATATATATATATATATATATATATATAGACACCGCGTACGGCTCATCCCATATCCCGCGTCCGGGCATCCCGCGTCCAGGATGGAATCCAGCTGAATCAGGTGGTGATATAACAGTGGCCCTTCCCTTTTTCCCCACATACACATACATATACATTTACTCATCTTTTATGCATATACATGTCTTATATAAATTTACTTTACCATATATATATACATACCCATACACGTATACCCGTTTTATGTACCTATATCATATAAGCACACAAGAGAGCCAAGGAAAATCATGTATCCATCGGAGTGACATAAGGTCGGAGACCTCCGATTACATTACGGAATGCTAGTGATAGCTTCGTCTCACCTTGAAGGAACAAGTATTTTAAGGCGAGACTATCAACGGAGAATAGTGTTACAGTAACCGAAAACGAAATCTTAAGCATTTTAGATGACAGTCATAGGTTTTGGAATCTTAGAAAATAAAGTTATGGCTAGAAAATATAATTATGATTCAAAAATTAGTTTATCGCTTTCATGTTTATATTAGGTACTTGGCTTAGCCGTAGAGTAGTTCCGGTCGTACTTATCATAGCTACATTCTCTTGTCCGACATTGTCATTATCATTATCATCATAGAAACACTCCCGCTGGAGTAGTCATAGTACTTATCACTTGGTGACGAAATCGGGATCAAAGGCCCCCTTTTGATTCACTTCAAGTACGTTAACCAAGATTATAGGAAAATCCGAGAGTAACGGGCCCACCTCGGGCCGGACGAGGTAGCGTATATAATTTACCCATATTACGTGTCATAACATTACTTGTATGAGTCTTAGGGTAATCGGGTCCCACTTAGGCAAGTTATAGGGGTCTAGAAGGTCTTTTCATCATTTTGCACACTTTCTACTTCAATTCAATTGAACGAAAAGTTGAAAACTTTAGGCGTGGATTCCGGGGATTGGGGTTGTCCCCGAGGCTCGTACCAGACTTCGTTTAGTTAAGACATGCCATAGAAAGAAGGGTGAAGCCTTACATACCTCTTTCCGCTCCTTTAGCTACTCCAAATTCACGTCACAATCTCGTCGAAATCTGCGAATTGGTCATTATTAGCAAAACTTTCATTAGTACACTTTGAGTTAGAATCTTAAGGAAACACTTGGCTACCGAAATTTTGGCAGCATTTCCTCTGTAATTATACCATCCTCGACATTCAACATATTCAAATTCGCATCAATCACAATCCGGGAATTCAAACCCGGCCAAACTATCGATATGAATTCAACGACTACACTAGCAACTTCCATATTCAAACAATTCACTACTTTTTTTTTTTCAAAAACCTTCCAACTTCAATAAAATCAATAACGAGCTCATGTATACGTTCCAACGACATCACACTAATCATATAGTCTTTCATGCATACAAAGAAACATTACATTCCATTCGTTTAACTTCTAAAGCAAGTCTCCACCATTTCAACTTTGCTAAGGTTCATAGATAATCATTAACACAAAGAATCCGCAACATAACGACAATCAAAGCACTACATAAAATTGACTCGTTCTCCTCCATATTATTCCACAACCACACGGCCACAGCACTACACACAACACACGGCCACATGCATGCATACTACAATCTCTCCTAAAATTCATTCAACTTCCATTTTTCACATTTCATTCACAACCATAACAACCAACACTAGGCAAGATAATTAAAACACACTTTCTACACACATATATATACATATACATACACGGCCATGCTTCATATTCCTCTCCTTCATGATTTTCATCAATTTTAACATACTACTACACATATAAACCATGCATAACTCATAAAACAAGATCAATACTCACCTTTCTTCTTCAACTTCTCACTTGCCTATCTTTTGGCAACTTGTAGGATTATGAGTTGTTCTTGCTCCAACAACAACTCCACCTTGTTAAGCACCTTTAGCTTGGTAGGAAATGATTTTTGGAAGAATTTTATCAATTTTCCTTGGGAAATTTTACTATGGCCGAAATGCCTTAGGGTTTTCTCCTTCTTTCTTTTGTTCTTGTTTTTCTTGAAATTTCTAGAGCTTGTTGTGATAAAGATGACTTAGTCATCTTTTTATTGACCAAATTTTTTATTCAATATGGGCTTGACCCATATGCATGGCCGGTTGGGCCTCAAATTTCCTTAAAAAAATATGTCAAGCCCACTTTATATTCTTAGCTAGTTCTTGTAATTTATGGAAACAATTTTTCCAACTTCCAAATTTGCCCTTCGTCGTTCTCCATTTTTCCACTTCTAGACTCTTCATAAGCAACTCATGTGCCAAACAAAATAAAATATTGCCTTGCTTGTTGTTTTCCCGCATTTGTCTTGAATTATCCGATTTCATAAAATGCGGGATATAACACATAGAGTGGTCAGGGAGTACAGCATCACCGAGGGGTAAGTTTATTTCATACCTCAAGGCTAAGAAAATGATTCAGAAAGGTTATATCTATCATTTGGTCCGGGTGCACGATACTAAGGCCGAGGCACCTACTCTTCAGTCAGTTCCGGTTGTTAATGAATTCTCAGATGTATTCCCAGATGAGCTTCCAGGCCTCCCGCCTGAGCGGGAGATAGACTTCACTATAGATTTGTTGCCAGATACGCAGCCCATATCTATTCCTCCGTACAGAATGGCACCTGCAGAATTGAAGGAATTAAAGGAGCATCTGAAAGATCTATTGGATAAAGGCTTCATCAGACCCAGTACATCGCCCTGGGGAGCGCCGGTATTATTTGTTAGAAAGAAAGATGGGTCACTGCGAATGTGTATTGATTATCGACAGCTGAATAAGGTGACTATAAAGAATAAATATCCCCTTCCCCGGATTGATGATTTATTTGATCAGTTGCAGGGTGCTAAATATTTCTCGAAGATAGATTTGCGTTTAGGCTACCACCAGGTACGGGTACGAGAGGCCAATATTCCGAAGACTGCTTTCAGGACCCGATATGGGCATTATGAATTCAGAGTGATGTCTTTTGGGCTGACTAATGCTCCAGCGGTATTCATGGATTTGATTAATCGGGTATTCCGACTGTTTCTTGATATGTTTGTGATTGTGTTTATTGATGATATCTTGGTTTATTCACGATCAGCAGAGGAGCATTCAGATCATTTGAGGACAGTACTTGGCACACTTCGGCAACAGAAATTATATGCTAAATTTTCCAAATGTGAATTCTGGTTAACCTCTGTGGCTTTCTTGGGGCATATTGTCGGAGCAGATGGCATTCGGGTCGATACACAGAAGATTGAAGCTGTACAGAATTGGCCTAGGCCTACTACACCGACAGAGGTATGCAGTTTTCTGGGTTTAGCCGGGTATTATAGAAGATTCGTGGAAAATTTTGTTTCTATTGCGGCACCATTAACGAAGCTCACTCAGAAAGCAGCAAAATTTCAGTGGACTGATGCCTGTGAGCGCAGTTTCCAGATGCTGAAGGAAAATTTAATTACAGCTCCAATTTTAGCTCTTCCAGAAGGGTCAGACGGGTATGTTGTTTATTGTGATGCCTCTGGTATTGGGATAGGTTTTGTGTTAATGCAGCACGGTCGAGTTATAGCCTATGCTTCCCAGCAGCTCAGACCGCATGAAAGAAATTATCCCACTCATGATTTGGAATTAGCCGCGGTGATTCATGCTTTGAAGATATGGCGACACTATTTATATAGGGTCCACGTTGATATTTATACGGACCATAAGAGCCTCCAGTATATTTTTAAGCAGAAGGAGCTAAATTTGCGGCAGAGAAGATGGCTTGAACTATTGAAAGATTATGACGTTGATATTTTGTATCATCCTGGGAAAGCCAATGTGGTAGCGGATGCACTTAGCCACAAGTCCATGGGCAGTTTGACTGATGTGCAGCCTGATAAGAAAGAATTAGTTCGTGAGATTCATCAGTTAGCTAGCCTTGGAGTCCCCTTGGCAGATTCTGGAGATGCTGGGGTTTCTGTTCGAGAGGTTGCTGAGTCATCCATTATAGAAGAGGTAAAGCAGCGTCAGTTCGAAGATCCTGTTTTGGTACAGTACAGAGATGTGGCTCTTAGTAAAGAAAAGACTCAGTTCGAAATTTCGCCTGAAGGAGTATTATTATATGGAGGCAGATTATGCGTGCCTGATGTTGCAGGGTTGCGGCGACAAATTATGGGTGAAGCACATAATGCTCGAGGTATTCTGTTCATCCTGGTTCCACAAAGATGTATCATGATCTCAAATTTTTATACTGGTGGGACGGTATGAAAAGAGATGTCGCAGAGTTCGTTGGCCAGTGCCCAAATTGTCAGCAAGTCAAGATCGAGCATCAGAAGCTCGGTGGGTTATTACAGGAAATGGAAATTCCAACTTGGAAATGGGAAATGATTAACATGGATTTCATTGTGGGTTTGCCGCGCACTCCACGCAGGTATGATTCTATTTGGGTTATTGTTGACAGGTTGACGAAATCAGCCCATTTCCTTCCGGTCAGGACTACTTATTCGGCTGAGGACTATGCCAGATTGTATCTTAAAGAGATAGTAAGACTTCACGGGGTCCCTGTATCTATTATCACTGACAGAGGTGCCCAGTTCACAGCGAATTTCTAGAGATCATTCCAGGAAGGATTGGGGACTCAGGTGAGTCTTAGTACAGCATTTCATCCTCAGTCCGACGGACAGGCCAAGCGCACTATTCAAACATTGGAAGATATGTTGCGGGCCTGTACTATTGATTTCAGAGGTAGCTGGGACGATCATTTGCCGCTTGTTGAATTTGCTTATAATAATAGTTTTCATTCCAACATACAGATGGCGCCGTACGAAGAAGCCCTATATGGTAGGAAATGCAGATCTCCGATCGGTTGGTTTGACGTGGGTGAAACTAAATAAATTGGTCCAGATGTGGTCCAGTAGGCAGTCGATAAAGTGAAACTGATTCGAGAGCGACTATTAGCGGCCCAGAGTCGACAAAAATCTTATGCTGATAAACGACGTCGACCTTTGGAGTTCCAGATTGGAGACTGGGTATTTCTGAAAGTGTCGCCCATGAAGGGCGTGATGAGATTCGGCAGAAAGGGAAAGCTCAGTCTGCGATACATTGGGCCTTACCAGATTGTCCGGAAGATTGGGAATGTCGCTTATGAGCTGGACTTACCATCAGATCTAGAGGCAGTGCACCCGGTATTCCATGTATCCATGCTCCGAAAATGTATTGGTGATCCTGACAGAATATTTCCAGTAAATGATATTCAGGTAACGAAGGACTTGTCTTATGAAGAGCAACCTGTAGCTGTTCTGGATCGTCAGGTGAGGAGACAGCGCACCAAAGATGTGCCTTCTGTTAAAGTCCTGTGGCGGAACAACAACCGGGAAAAAATGACCTGGGAGGCGGAGGATGAGATGAAAAAGAAGTACCCTCACTTGTTCCCTACACTTACAGGTAATTTGAAACTCTAAATCTGTTATATTGATTGACAAATGATCTATGTGTACTATTCATAAAGAGAAACTCCCCCGCCATGCTTATAAGACCCTATGAGGCTAATTTAACATTCGAGGACGAATGTTCTAAAGGGGGGGAGAATGTTATATCCCGTGTTTTTGCGCACTTGAAAAATTTGAAACAATCTTGTCTTGTAGGAAATAAGACTATGTTTTTATTTTATTTAACATATGTGTGTTATTCATGAAAATTATCGAAGCGAAAGTGTGGAATAAGGCCAAGGGCAAAATTGAAATTTTGGAAATTAGTTCCGTAAATTACAAAATAAGGTTTCTAATGAATTGGGCTAAAAGAAATACTAAAATAAAAATAAGGCCCAAATGGCATGATTAGATTATTAAGTGGGGATTAATGATTAATTAACTTAATTAGACCACTAAGTGGACCCCACCACAACATGGTTGTTTAGGATTGGTGCTTGGTTGAGTGGGACACATGTCAATGTGGTACGCTGCATATATAAACTTAGTTGATGACTCATTAATCATAATTCATCTTCACAAAAACCACTTGGAGAGAAAATCATGAACAACCATGCCTGCTCATGTAGCTCACGACCAGAACTCAAGATTTTAGAAGGGAGAAAATTTAAATTCCTAAAGGTGTTATAAACATTTAAAGGAGGCAGCAAAGTTGGAATTGGATTGAGGAAGAAAAGTGGTGTAATTGGTACAAGTAATTGTAGGATCTGTCCTAACTAATTTGAGGTAATATTTCTTTTCTTGTAATATAATTGGAGTTAATGATGTGGTAATAAAGAGATTAATTTGTATTAGGCAAAATTGGAAGTAAGAAAATTGCATGATTTTGTTAGTATTGTAGATTGGGCTGAATTGGAGTTGTCTGAATTTAATAATGGTGGATTAGGTTTGATTGTTGTTATGGTTATTGTTGTTATGGATGATGTGTTAAAAATGAAGGAATCTAGATATTTAAAGTTGTAGTTGTTATTATAAAATTGTTGGGACATGAACTGGATTAGATGTTCGTAAGGTTGTGGGCTGTTTTGATGAGATTTTTGGAGGAAATTCTTACGTGATGATGTTGCTAGTTGAGGTTGTTGTTGTTATTGTTGTATCATATTTAGGGGTTGTTCTTGTTGAGTTGAAAGATTGAAGGTGTAGTTATGATTATATATTGCGTTGTTGTAGTGATGGGCTGTTTGGAGCATGTCATTATAAGGTCATTTTGATGATGTGTTGTGGTTGTATATCATTAGGAATAACTTGAGTATGTCGTGGTCATTATGTTGATTATTGTTGAACGTGCAACGTGTGGACTGATTTAGAGTGTTGTGTGTGCGGTGCGGGCTGTTTTGAGGTGTTCTTGGATCTTGTTTTGACTAGTTCTTTATGTGGTAACTTGGACGTGTCCTTGTTGATGTTATTCTGGTTGTTGTATTGTTGGCATGGATGTGAGGGGAGTGAGCGATATAGGGGAAGTGCTGCCCAATTGTCTAGAAATAAGCTACTAACGTTGAAGTACGTTTTAAGCTTTTCCATAGCTTAACCATAGTTCTTAACGTCTTAATATAGGTTGAGGTACTTTGGGCAGCGTATACATATCAAGTCACGGATTAAGCGCCAAAGGTATGTTAAGGCTATCCCTTCTTTCTTTTTGGCATGAATTACATAAACGAGCGAACGATGAACACTCATGACTCCAATAAATTCTAGTTCTCAGCGGTACTTGACATGGCAGTTGTCTTTGATTCTCAAGTGTCGGTTCATTCTAATTATTCTATTGAGTCCCAGATGATGATTTAGTTTGCATATGGTTGCTCATGATATTCTACTCGTGCATGTCGTTAATATATCATTCACCGGGTCTTGGGCCGGGTATGTTTCGTGCACAGTTTCACTGCATTGTTCACTGAGTCCCTCACTAGAGGGCCGGGTACTTATGTATATATATATGATGATATGATTATGGAACCGAGTCCCATGATGGGTCTGTATATTATATGATGACTTTATTCACCGAGTCCCATAATGGGCCGGATAAGGTATATGATATAGACATGCATGATTCTCATCTCGTAAGGCACAGGTGCATTAGTATCTTTGATTATCATACTTGCCTCCTGTAATCTTCTATTTAGTTATGATTCTCTTTATTGTATTTCATGTTTTATATACTCAGTACATATCTCGTACTGACCCCCTTTCTACGGGGGGCTGCGTTTCATGCCCGCAGGTACAGATACTCAGTTTGGTGATCCTCCAGCTTAGGACTTCTGCTCAGCTATTTTGGAGAGCTCCATTGTTCCGGAGCCTAGATTATCTTGGTACAGATCTTTTGATGTAGACTTATGCATATCCAGGGGTACGACGGGGCCCTGTCCCATCATATTTTACTTGTACACTCTTAGAGGTCTGTAGACATATGTGGGTTGTGTCTGACTGTGTCGATATGGTTTGTTTTGGATATTCTAGTATATAGTGGCAGCCTTGTCGGCTTGCGTATTATGTTATGTTGTGCTTAGCCGTGAAACCTCAGGAGACAGGTTTATGATATGTGGCGTTATGAATCTTTCGTTTGTTTTTACAAGTTTCCATATTGTCCTTAGTTTCAGTCTGACTATATCTAGCAGGTTCGTATACGAGTGTCCAGCTCGGGCACTAGTCATGGCCCATAGGGTTAGGTTGTGACAAAAGTGGTGTTAGAGCAGTTCATCCTCGGAGTGTCTACAGACCGTTTCTAGTAGAGTCTTTTTTATCGGTGTGTTGTGCACCACATCTATATACAGGAAGCTACAGGACATTTAGGATGTTACCTTTCCTTCTTACTCTAGATCGTGCGAAAGAGCTATATTATCAAGATAATCCCTCCCTACCAAATTATTGTGTTTACAGCTATGCCTCCAAAGAAAGCGACAACTGCCCAGAAGGGCTAATCGGTAGCAAGAGATACTAGTCAGACCCGGAGAGTTACTAGGGCCCGTGCCCAGTCTATGCCCGAGATTGTACTCCAGTCGGCGAGTTCTGCTACACCGCCACCTCCAAAGGAACTTAGAGCAGCAGCAACTCCAGTTCAGAGGGCATCCCCACCGCCAGCTCCCGAGGCCCCAGTACCTGAGCCTCCAGCTCCTCAGCCAGGGGCGGAGGATAGGGCCATGAGAGATGAAGTTGAGCTGCTGACTAGATTAGTGGCAGGGCAGGCTCACAGGCATGGACTAGGAGTTTACCATGCGGATAGATCTGATTGTTTGAGGGCTCATGACTTCTTAAGTTGTAATCCTCCAGAGTTTTACGGGTCAAAGCCCGAAGATGATCCGCAGGAGTTTATTCGGCAGATGCAGCGAACATTGAGGAAAATCAAGGCTTCTCAGACTGAGTCTATTGAGTTAGCTTCGTATCGGTTGCGGGATGTAGTGGGTAATTGGTATGAGTCTTGGGAGTTATCCAGGGGTGAGGGTGCTCCCCCAGCAGTATGGGATGAGTTTGTGGAGGCCTTCCTTGGCCACTTCCTACCTCCAGAGATGAGGCGAGCTAGAGTTGATAGATTCTTACATTTGAGGCAGAGTGGCAGGAGCGTTCGAGAGTATAGTCTTGAGTTTGATTCGTTGGCTAGATATGCACCTACTATTGTAGCTGATATGGCTGATAGAGTGTATCGTTATGTGATCGGACTGGATCGTTATTTGATTTATGGCAGTGGATCTTCAGCCAGGTATGGATAATGCTCGGGTACAGGCATATGCTTAGGGGGTAGAGGATCGACACAGAGGACGTCAGCCAGATAGAGATTACAACAGAGGCCAGTATAAGAGGGCTAGATCGGCTGGTTATCCTGGTGAGTTTTGAGGCAGGCAGCCTCAGCAACATATTAGATATCATTCTCAGCCAGCACGGAGTGCACCCCCACAGTTCACAGGTAGGAGATTTGATAGCACAGGGTATTCAGGAGCCGGTCAGAGCTCCAAGGCGTCAGGTTCACAGATGAACAGGGGTTCGAGTCAGTCGAGGCCACCTTTTCCTCGGTGTTCTTGGTGTGGTAGGATCCATTCTGGGGAATGTCGTTGGATTACAGGTGCTTGTTTTTCTTGCGGCCGTCCAGGCCATATGATGAAGGAGTGTCCCTATAGAGATGGTGTAGGTGGTATGGCTCATCCTACTGGGTCGGTTGCTAGGTCATCTTTTTCTGTAGCTATGCGCTCTATAGGGCAGGGTATTCAGACATCAGCAGGCTGTGGTAGGGGTCTTGGCGGAGCTTCCAGTTCTAGCGGTCCTTCGAACTGCATTTATGCCTTGGTTAGTAGGCAGGATCAAGAGGCGTCACCGAATGTGGTTACAGGTATATCATTGATTTTCTCTCAGGACGTATATGCATTGATTGATCCAGATCCACCTTATCATATATATCTCCCTTTGTTGATAGTAGAATCGGAATAGATCCTGAGTTGATAGAACCATTTGAGGTAGCTACACCGGTAGGAGATTTTGTCATAGCAAAGCAAGTATATAGAAATTGTTTGGTGGTTATATATAGTCGTCATACCATGGCAGATCTAATTGAGTTAGATATGACTGAGTTTGATGTTATTATGGGTATGGATTGGTTAGCTTCTTCCTATGCTAATGTTGACTGTAGAGAAAAGATAGTTCGATTTCAGTTCCCAGGAGAGCCGATTATAGAATGTATAGGGAATATGGTATCGCCGAGGGGTAAGTTTATTTCTTACCTCAAGGCAAGGAAGATGGTTAGAAAAGGTTATATTTATCATCTGGTTCATGTGCACGATATGAAAGCAGAGGTACCGACTCTTCAGTCAGTCCCGATGGTTAATGAATTTCCAGATGTATTCCCAGATGAACTTTCAGGTCTTCCTCCTGAACGGGAGATAGAGTTTACTATAGACGTATTGCCAGATACTCAGCCCATATCTATTCATCCTTATAGAATGGCACCTACAGAGCTGAAGGAGTTAAAAGAGCAACTGAGAGACTTGTTAGAAAAGGGCTTCATTAGGCCTAGCACATCACGTTGGGGAGCACTGGTACTATTTGTGAGAAAGAAAGATGGGTCGCTGTGGATGTGTATTGATTATAGGCAGCTGAATAAAATAACAATAAAGAATAGATATCCCCTCCCCAGGATTGGTGATCTATTTGACCAGTTGCAGGGTGTTAAGTATTTTTCGAAGATAGACTTACGGTCAGGCTATCATCAGGTGCGGGTAAAGGAGGCAGATGTTCCGAAGACTGTATTCAGGACCTGATACGGGCATTATGAGTATAGAGTGATGTCTTTTGGGCTGACCAATGTTTTAGAAGTATTTATGGATTTGATGAACCGAGTGTTCAAACCATTCCTAGATATGTTCGTGATTGTATTTATCAATGATATTCTAGTCTATTCACGTTCAGAAGAGGAGCACGCAGACCATTTGAGGATGGTACTTAGGGTGCTCCAGCACCAGAAGTTGTATGCTAAATTTTCTAAATGCGAATTCTAGTTGAATTCAGTAGCATTCTTGGGGCATATTATTGGAGCTGATGGTATTCGGGTAGATACACAGAAGATTGAGGCTGTAAAGACTTGGCATAGACCTACGACACCTACTGAGGTACGCAATTTTATGGGGCTAGCAGGATATTATAGGAGATTCGTAGAAATGTTTGCCTCAATTTCAGCGCCTTTAACGAGGTTAACTCAGAAGGTAGCTAAGTTCCAGTGGACTGATGCTTGTGAGCAAAGCTTCCAGTTGCTGAAAGACAAGTTGACTACGGCTCCAGTTTTAACTCTTCCAGAGGGACCAGATGGCTATGTCATTTATTGTGATGCTTTGGGTGTTGGACTAGGTTGTGTATTGATTCAGCATGGCAGGGTTATAGCCTATGCCTCCCGACAGCTTAGAAAGCACGAAAGGAATTATCCTACTCATGATCTGGAGTTAGCAGCGGTAATTCATGCCTTGAAGATATGAAGGCATTATTTATATTGTGTTCATGTTGATATTTATACGGATCATAAGAGTCTCCAATATATCTTCAAAAAAAAGGAGTTGAATTTACGGCAGAGACGGTGGTTAGAGTTACTAAAGGATTATGATGTTGATATTCTATACCATCCAGGGAAAGCAAATGTTGTAGCAGATGCTCTTAGCCGTAAATCTATGGGTAGCTTGATAGACGTGCAACCGGAAAGGAAGGAGATAGTTCGTGAGATCTACCGGCTAGTTAACCTTGGAGTCCGTTTGGCTGATTCTGGAGATGGTGGAGTTTCTGTTCGAGAAGTTGCTAAGTCCTCTATCATAGAAGAGGTAAAGAGAAACTAGTACGAGGAAACTATTCTGGCACAGTATAGAGATACAGCTCTTCAAAAGGAGAAGACCCCATTTGAGGTTACACCTGACGGAGTGCTACGGTATGGAGGTAGATTGTGTGTACCTAAGGTTGCAGGGCTACGGCAATAGGTTAGGGAAGAGGCACACTATGCCCGTTATTCTGTTCATCCAGGGTCAACGAAGATGTATCATGACCTCAAATGTTTATATTGGTGGGATGGCATGAAAAAGGACATAACGGAATTTATTGCTCAGTGCCCGAATTATCAACAGGTTAAGGTCGAGCATCAGAAGCCTGGTGGCTTATTACAGGAGATAGAGATGCCAACTTAGAAATGGGAAGTAATTAATATGGACTTCATTACGGGTTTACCTCGCACTCTACGGAAGTATGACTCTATATGGGTTATTGTGGATAGGCTGACAAAATCAGCCTATTTTCTTCCAGTCAGGATTACTTATTTAGCTAAGGACTATGCGAGATTATACATTAAGGAAATAGTGAGACTTCATGGGGTTCCCACATCTATTATCTCAGACAGAGGAGCTCAGTTTACAGCTAACTTCTGGAGATCATTTAAGAAGGGATTGGGGACATAGGTGAGTCTTAGCACAACATTTCACCCTCAGACTGACGGACAGGCCGAACGTACCATCAGACGCTAGAAGATATGTTGTAAGCCTGTATTATTGACTTCAGAGGTAGCTGGGATGATCATTTGCCACTTATTGAGTTTGTCTATAATAATAGCTACCATTCTAGTATTCAGATGGCACCGTATGAGGCCTTATATGGGAGGAAATGCAGGTCACCTATCGGTTGGTTTGATGTTGGTGAGACTAAATTGATAGGCCAAGACATGATTCAGCAAGTTGTTGATAAGGTGAAGCTTATTCAGGAAAGATTATTGGCAGCCCAGAGTCGAAAGAAGTCATATGCAGATAACCGACGTCAACACTTAGAGTTTCAGATTGGTGATTTGGTGTTGTTGAAGGTGTCACCCATGAAGGGTGTGATGAGATTCGATAAGAAAGGGAAACTTAGCCCGGGGTACATTGGGCCTTATCAGATTATTCGTAGGATAGGCAAGGTGGCCTATGAGTTAGACCTACCATCTGATTTGGAAGCAGTACATCCGGTCTTTCATGTGTCAATGCTTCGTAAATGTATTGGTGACCCTTCTAGAGTATTCCCAGTAGATGATGTCCAGGTAACAAAGGGGTTATCTTACGAGGAGAGCCCTATAGTTATACTTGATCGCCAAGTTAGAAGGTTACATACTAAGGATGTGGCTTCCGTCAAGGTATTGTGGCAAAATAATCATTGGGAAGAGATGACCTGGGAAGCCGAAAAAGAAATGAAGAGTAAGTATCCTTACTTGTTCGGTACGCCTACAGGTAATATTAATCCCTCACTTGACTATATTGATTGATAGATGAGACTATTGATATTGTGGCCCTGTGAGGCATCTACGGATTGTTGGATACAGATTGGTAGGTATAGCGATAAAGGGGACTTTCCCAAAATTTTGATAAGACCCTATAGAACTAGTTTAACATTCGAGGATGAATGTTCCAAAGGGGGGAAGGATGTTATATCCCGTATTTTTGCGAGTTGGATTATTCGTAAGTTAATCGACATAAGTTCAAGGACAAGATTAATTTTGAGATATGAGACAAGGATTTTTAATCCCGATTTTATTATTGCACGGTTTACTAATTAATTGCAATTAGTAGTGAAGTGGAAATTAATTAACCATGACCAGATTATTTAATGTGGAGATATTAGTGGAGATTAGGGATTAATCAACCATGATTAGATTATTAAGTGGGGATTAATGATTGATTAACTTAATTAGACCGCTAAGTGGGCCCCACCACAACATGGATGTTTAGGATTGGTGCTTGGTTGAGTGGGACACATGTCAATGTGGTAGGATTCATATATAAACTTAGTTGATGACTCATTAATCATAATTCATCTTCACAAAAATCACTTGGAGAGAAAATCATGAATAGCCATGGCTGCTCTTATAGCTCACGGCCAGAACTCAAGATTTTAGAAGGGAGAAAATTTAAATTCCTAAAGGTGTTCTAAACATTTAAAGGAGGCAGCAACGTTGGAATTGGATTGAGGAAGAAAAATGGTGTAATTGGTACAAGTAATTGTAGGATCTGTCTTAACTAATTTGAGGTAATATTTCTTTTCTTGTAATGTAATTGGAGTTAATGATGTGGTAATGAAGAGATTAATTTGTATTAGGCAAAATTGAAAGTAAGAAAATTGTATGATTTCGTTAGTATTGTAGATTGGGCTGAATTGGAGTTGTCTAAATTTAATAATGGTGAGTTAGGTTTGATTGTTGTTATTGTTATTGTTGTTATGGATGATGTGTTAAAAATGAAGGAATCTTGATATTTAAAGTTGTAGTTGTTTTTATAAAATTGTTGGGACATGAACTGGATTAGATGTTCATAAGGTTGTGGGCTGTTTTGATGAGATTATTGGAGGAAATTCTTACGTGATGATGTTGTTATTTGAGGTAGTTGTTGTTATTGTTGTATTGTATTTAGGGGCTGTTCTTGTTGAGTTGAAAGATTAAAGGTGTAGTTATTATTATATATTGCGTTGTTGTAGTGATGGGCTGTTTGGAGCATGTCATTGTAAGGTCATTTTGATGATGTGTTGTGGTTGTAGATCATTAGGAATAACTTGAGTATGTCGTGGTCGTTATGTTGATTATTTTCGAACGTGCAACGTGTGGACTGATTTGGAGTGTTGTGTGTGTGGTGCGGGCTGTTTTGAGGTGTTCTTGGATCTTGTTTTGACTAGTTCTTTATGTGGTAACTTGGACGTGTCCTTGTTGATGTTATTCTGGTTGTTGTATTGTTGGCATGGATGTGAGGGGAGTGAGCGATATAGGGGAAGTGCTGCCCAATTGTCTAGAAATAAGCTACTAACGTTGAAGTACGTTTTAAGCTTTTCCATAGCTTAACCATAGTTCTTAACGTCTTAATATAGGTTGACGTACCTTGGGAAGCGTATACATATCAAGACACGAATTAAGCGCCAAAGGTATGTTAAGGCTATCCCTTCTTTCTTTTTTGGCATGAATTACATAAACGAGCGAACGATGAGCATTCATGACTCCAATAAATTCTAGTTCTCAGCGGTACTTGACATGGTACTGACCCCCTTACTTCAGGGGGCTGCGTTTCATGCCCGCAGGTACAGATACTCGGTTTGGTGATCCTCCAGCTTAGGACTTCTGCTCAGCTGTTTTGGAGAGCTCCATTGTTCCGGAGCCTAGATTATCTTGGTACAGATCTTTTGATGTAGACTTATGCATATCCGGGGGTACGGCGGGGCCCTGTCCCGTCATATTTCACTTGGACACTCTTAGAGGTCTGTAGACATATGTGGGTTGCGTCTGACTGTGTCGATATGGTTTGTTTTGGATATTCCAGTATATAGTGGCAGCCTTGTCGGCTTGCGTATTTTGTTATGCTGTGGTTAGCTGTGACTATCACGACCCAACCCCATGGGCCATGACTAGTGCTCGAACTGGACACTCGTATACGAACTTGCTAGATATAGTCAGACTGAAACTAAGGACCGTATGGAAACTGGTAAAAACAAACGAAAGATTCACAACGCCACATATCATAAACCTATCTCCTGAGGAGTCACAGCTGACCAAAGCATAACACAATATGCAAGCCGACAAGGCTGCCACTATATATGGAAAGATCCAAAACAAACCATATCGACACAGTCAGATACAACCCACATATGTCTACAGACCTCTAAGAGTGTACAAGTAAAATATGATGGGACAGGGCCCCGTCGTACCCCTGGACATGCATAATTCGACATCAAAAGATCTGTACCAAAATAATCTAGGCTCCGGAACAATGGAGCTCTCCAAAACAGCTGAGCAGAAGTCCTAAGCTGGAGGATCATCAAATCGAGTGTCTGTACCTGCGGGCATGAAACGCAGCCCCCCGAAGAAAGGGGGTCAGTACGAGATATGTACTGAGTATATAAAGCATGAAATACAATAAAGAAGATCAAGACAGAATAAAAGGTAACAGAAGGCAAGTATGATAATCAAGGATACCAATGCACTTGTACCTTACGAGATGAAAATCATGCATGTCTATATCATATACTATATCCGGCCCATTATGGGACTCGGTGAATAAAGTCATCATATACCATACCGACCCATCATGGGACTCAGTGCCATCATCACATCATTATATCATATATATATATATATATATACGTACCTGGCCCTCTAGTGAGGGGCTCGGTGAACAATGCAGTGAAACTGTGCACGAAAACATACCCGGCCCGGGACTCAGTGAAAGATATATTAACGGCATGCACGAGCAGAGTAGTGAGCAACTATATGCAAACTAAATCATCATCTGAGACTCAATAGAATAAGTAGAATGAACCAACACTTGAGTATTAAAGAAAACAGTCATGTCAAGTACCCCTCAAATGTCACTATGGATTATATTAAATAGAATTTCAGGAATTATAGACACGTATCAAGACATAATGAAATAGCTTCTGGAAATCAAGAACATTAGCCATCCTGGTGTCTCTAAGAATAGGAGCTTCTTTGGAGTTTATACATTCGTCGTTTGTTTGTCTCACATAGATCATGACAAAAAGAAAGAAGGGATAGTGTCACGACCCAACCCCGTGGGCCGTGACTAGTACCCGATCTGGGCACCCAAACACATATATCCAATGCTATCTCAACTGTTATCAAACGCATTCAAGTATAAAGCAGAAGCCGTCAAGGCTATATTTCAAATTTAGATAATTTCCAGAAAAAATTTGGCAGAGTTTCCTTTGTTTTACAGACTATCCAAGATAACCCTGCGCACAGAAAATACCAACAAAGGCCACACCGGCCAACAAAGCAACATATAAACATATGCGGACCGGCCGCCGCGGCGAATGGGGTCGCCCCAAACACAACATATACACACATCCGTACAGAAAGACCCTAACCCACAAACATATCTACAGGCCTCTAACAGACTTACAGAGTCATATGACGGGACAAGGCCCCGCCGTACCCGGAGTTGCCATACATACAGAATATACAGAAGACAGAAGTTATATACCAAAAGTACACGCTCCGGACCAAAGGAGCTCTTCAAAATAGCAGTATCTGAGCCCTAGACTGGCGGCGTATCTTCAGGTGCGTCTGTACCTGCGGGCATGTAGCGCAGCCCCCGAAGAACCGGGTGTCAGTACGAAAAATGTACCGAGTATGTAAAGCAGAAACATAACAAACATAATCATAGCATGAACCGGAAGCACAGAAGTATAATGGACAGAACCATAAATCAAACGGACGGACAGAATTATGGTCCAGACGGACGGGCAGAATCACAATCCATACGGACAGGCGGAATCAGAATCCATATCAGACAGACAAAATCAGAATCCAATCAGACAGACAGAATCATAATAGGGCACAGGAACGTGGTCGCCACTCCTGCCTCTGGCGCCACAACATATCATATTTCAGAAGATTTCATATCTTCGAACATCTCCGTCACATAACACATCATATCATAACCACGGTAACCCCGGGGACAGATCACACGCCGGGAAACCGGACAAATCATACTTCGTAACATATACACGGTAACCGGGAACGACATATACCACAGTACCCCGGAACCGGACACATCATACTTCGGAATTCATACATGGGACCCGGCTCCCGACAAGGGACTCGGCGGCCCATCCGCACGATATAAACCGGCCCGGGATCCGGTGAAAGGAAGCATTGAGACATCCACGAACAGATTAATGAGAATCCACATACATACATATCGTTATACCGACTCAATCAAACTGAAGTAGGCCAAATGGCAAGTCAAATCAGGGTATTCGGATAGCGTTTATAATATCCGCCTATATCCTGCTTGGGAAGGCACGACGGATTATTACCAGAATCAGATTTTCAGATGTCAGCCATTTTGTTAAATTTATATAAAAAGTAGTCATATCATGATCAGAATAATAGTCCAGATGTTGTCTGAGAAAGTCGGACAGAAACAAAGTAGTTAAAGTTATACAGAAAGTATCGGGCCTTGAGGGCCCACCTCGGGCCAACCCGAGGAGACGTACGTAAATTACAGATAGTAGACCTTATGAGGTCGTCCATAATCATTTGGAAGTATTCCGACTCCGTTTAGGAAGGTTGCATACTTAAAGCTCACTTTGAAGACAAGTTATAAGGAAAATGCTTCAATCTCACTGATGGAATTGGGGCGGATTTCCATCTCGAATTCCGAGGAACGGAGTCGTATCTAAGGCTCGCGGCCGAGCCTATTATGTTCAAAACATGCCTAAGAATGAAGGGGTAAGCTTTTCATACCTCGATTGCGCCTTATGCTCGCTTAGCTTCACTTCCAATTTCGTCCAAAATCTACAAATGGTCATGTTACCAATTGTCAAATTCAAGCCTTTAAGAATCCAAATTTTATTACTTGCCTACCAAAATTTCGGCAGCATTTCCCCTATACATATAGCCTCCCCGAGATTCAACTCGGCTCAACACAACCAACATCAACCCAACAACAACATCAACAACATCAACAATTTTCATAATTCACAATATACGCAATTAGTCTACTTTACGACATAATGCAATAATCCTCATTTCGACTTCACACTTCCAAATCAATACCAACATATGCCGTAAAACAGCCCGCACATTATTTTCCAAATTTTCCCAACCAACCAATTCGCGATATAACTATTTAATAATTTCGCAAAGAGGTCAAAATTAACACTAACAACATCAATAACAACATCCTCCACATTCTACAAGTTAAATACATTTCTTTTCATCCAAAATTTTCTTCAAACCCCATTCTACAATTCAGCCATACCAACAAACGAATTTATCACGTTATTTCTTCGTTCTAATCCGTTAAAACTCTAAATAAACTTGTTAACAATAAAGAAAAAGCCTTATTCATACCTTAAGTGCACAGCCACCACGTCCACCCTCTTATTTTTAGTTGTTTTTTATCTCAAATCGAAGGCAACGCGACGTAGAACACTTTTCTCTTCATGGGCTTCGGGATTCGGGGCTCTGATTTTGGTCAAAAACTGATTTTTTTTCTCTAGGCTCTCCTCTCTCTTTTTCTCTAGAGTTTTTCAGGTTTCTTGATCTGAAAATGAGGGAGAGAAACTGATTTTTTTCTATTAAAAGCGTGGGTAATGGGCCTGACCCGAATTGGAATCGGGTTGGGCCAATTTCACTGCCCAGCTTGAACTTTCGACCTTAAAACGTCCATATCTCTTTGTACCGACGTCGCCTGGGAGCCCACGACCTACCGTTGGAAATCTATTTCAATTATCTACAACTTTTATTTCTAGGCGTTTTCCCAAATTCCAAACTTATAATGCCGTTTGTGCCCCTCCAAGTCAGGTCATCCGAAAACGTTTTCTTAAAAATATTCGTTTGGAGGGCTTCCACTTTGATTTGGCCCCAGGGCCCTTCACGGGTTGTGTTTAACTTTACATATACGATTCATATAACTTTTCACATGTCCCAAAAAAATCTTGATGTGTGGGCCCCACCTCAGCTTACAAATAATTCGACGTTCGAAAATGCAGGATATAACATTCTCCCCCCCTTTAGAACATTCGTCCTCGAATGTTCGATTGACCTTAGGAGGGTCTCGTGACACTTCGGGGAGGTTCCTTTCTTTCCTTCAAAATTCCTTTCAACGTTACGATTGCCATCAACATCTTTCACCTCTTGTCAGACTTCTCGGTTCCTTACAAAATTATCATAATTTCACGTTACATCAAACAGGTTCATAACTAGAGCCAGACGCACAAAAGCATATCGGACAGATCCATAATCAGAGACAGATGTACTGCACTATGTCCGACAGATTCGTAGTCGGAGTCAGACGTATAGAATTATATCAGACAGATCCACGATCGGAGTTAGACGTACAGAGATGTACCAGACAGATTCGTAATCAGAATCAAACGTACAGAGGTGCATCAGACAGATTCGTATCTAGAGTCAATCATACGGAGGCATATCAGACAGAAGCGTTATCGGATCTAGAAGTACAGAGGCGTAATAGGCAGAACCTCATCAAAGTCAGAGGTGCAAAAGTATAACAGATAGAGTTTTGATTAAAATCAGATCACTCTTATTAAGGCTCCAGTGATTTACGAAAATTTCCCTTTTGTCGACATTTCATTGTTCACCCTGACAATTATACCACGGATTATCTCGTCGAAATTTGTTCACTCATTCACAAACTTGTTCGTCAGATTGTCGTACAAGTCGGCTTACGTGTCGCTTATCGATTCTTTCGAAAGTTTTGCTTAATCACATCTCTTATCCTTCATCTTTCCTACTAGCCATGCTCATTTTCTTGTTCAGATATCGTCGCACTAGACTAAGTTGTAAGGTAATTGGGGTTTTTCTATTCTTTGACAACATTCGTGTCCTCACCTCCGCTTCGTTTCGCGTATTCGGTTTAGTAAAACCTTTCGTCTATCACAACATCAGTCGCCGGGACTCGGCTCTTGATCCATATGATCACCAAATGAAAATCATACACATACCTATACATTTACTAATATCTTATTTGCGAACGTTTCCGACCGTTATTCAAATTCGCTCAATTTCCCGAGCGGTATTACGCTTCTTCCTTTCGCCCATTCAGTCTGCCTCGGTCTGCGCGACTCCTGTAAGGGCACTAGCCATTCCACACCTTCTCTTTTCCTTTAGGTTACCCCAAATTTCCATTTATATACCATACTTATACTTGTGATTTTTTTATTTTTTTTGTATCCTTCCCAGGGGGTCACCCATCCCAGAATTGTTATGGCCTTAGCACGCTCAACCTCAAAACTTTCATGCGTTCTGATGCGTTAGGGCTAGTATAATTGCGTCGACAGCCCCCGCACGACCTTTGTCACATAATTTAGGGCAGATCGGGGTCTTAATAAATTTTCGGAAAATTCTCAGAGTGGGTCCCACCCCGGGCTAAACCATACAATTACCATATCGCCCTTCCGAATTTTCAATGTCTATCAGGTTAACAATTACCTTGCTCTTATTAATACCCAGAAGAGGAAAATCACGTAATATGATAAAGTATAAACCCATTCATACACATATCCCTCAAGAAAAGATCACTAACATACCTGGGTGTGCGCTTGAAGACGCTCCTGGGTCCTGCCGGCCGGTCAAAGCAAATACGCGGTTCGAAGGACCGCTGTAACCAGAAGCTGCGCCTCGACCTCGGCCACGACTCACTGGTGCTGGCGCTGGTGCTTGTGCTCCCCGCCCTGTGGGGCGTATGGCTGCCGAAGGAGAAGACGAGCCAGCAACTGACCCGGTAAGCTGGGCTGAACCACCTGGACCACCCTTATACGGACACTCTCTCATCGTATGACCTTGTTGGCCACAAGAAAAGCAGGCACCAGTGGCACGATAACACTCACCAGGGTGACGCCTCCTGCAATAAGGGCACCGAGGTATGGATGGCCCCATCTGACTGAAACTCCTATTTACTTGCGAACTCGAAGCCATGGAGTTCTGTCCCGAGAACTGTGGGGGCGTACTGTATGCTGGCTGGGACGAATACCTGTTACCCTGCCGCTGAGAAAATTCACTCTGAAATCCCCCTGAGTACCCGACCGATCTGGCTCTCTTAGGCCGGCTCCCGTCATGGCCCCTATCAGGCCGACGTTCCCTACGCCGGTCCTCCATGCCCTGGGCATGCGCCTGCACCCGGGCAATATGCATCCCTGGCTGAGAAGCCACCGCCAGGCAACCATCGATCAAATAAGGGTCTAGCCCCATCACATACCGGTGCACCCTATCGGCCATCTCGGCTACTATAGCGGGTGCATACCTAGCCAACGAGTCGAACTCTAGGCTATACTCTCGAACACTCCTACCGTTCTGTTTCAGATGCAAGAATCGATCAACCCTGGCTCTCCGTAGCTCTGGAGGTAGAAAATGATCAAGAAAGGCCTTAGTAAACTCGGCCCATACTGCTGGGGCAGCATCGTCACCCCTGGATAGCTGCCAGGACTCATACCAGTTCGCCGCTACCTCATATAACCGATACGAGGCCAATTCAACGGACTCAGTCGGGGACGCCTTAATCAACCGTATCGTGCTCTCCATCTTTCTAATAAACTCCTGGGGGTCCTCTTCGGGTTTTGTCCCGGAGAATTCTGGAGGATTACATGTCAAGAACTCACGAGCCCTGGAGCTTTCGTATCTGTCCGCACGACCACCCCGAAACCCATGCCTGCGAACCTGCTCTGTCATCAGTGTGGTCAATAACTGAACCGCATCTCGCATGGCCCTGTCCTCCGCCCCTGACTGGGGGCTGGAGGTACAGGTATTGGTGCTGCTGGAGCTGGCGGTGGAGCCACCCCCTGTGCTGCAGCTGTGGCTGCTCCAAATCCCTCCGGTACTGGTGGCGTAACAGAACTAGCCGTCGAAGGCACAACATTTGGCTCAATCTGGGCACGAGCCCTAGTAGTCACCTGAGCTCGGCTGGCCTCACCTGCCGCTGTAGACTTGCCCTTCTGGGCGGCTGTTGCCTTCTTCGGAGGCATCGCTGAAAACATAACAAATCGTCAGGAGGGGATCATCCTACTAATACAGTTCTATCGCACGATCTAAGATCCAAAGAAGGGTAACATCCTAGATGTCCTGTAGCCTCCTGTTTATAGATGTGGTGCACAACACACCGATAAACAAGACTCTACTAGACACGACCTGTTGACATTCCGAGGACTAACCGCTCTGATACCACTTCTGTCACGACCCAACCCCGTGGGCCGTGACTAGTACCCGATCTGGGCACCCAAACACATATATCCAATGCTATCTCAACTGTTATCAAACACATTCAAGTATAAAGCAGAAGCCGTCAAGGCTATATTTCAAATTTAGATAATTTCCAGAAAAATTTTGGCAGAGTTTCCTTTGTTTTACAGACTATCCAAAATAACCCTGTGCACAGAAAATACCAACAAAGGCCACACCGGCCAACAAAGCAACATATAAACATATGCGGACCGGCCGCCGCGGCGAATGGGGTCGCCCCAAACACAACGTATACACACATCCGTACAGAAAGACCCTAACCCACAAACATATCTACAGGCCTCTAACAGACTTACAGAGTCATATGACGGGACAGGGCCCCGCCGTACCCGGAGTTGCCATACATACAGAATATACAGAAGACAGAAGGTATATACCAAAAGTACACGCTCCGGACCAAAGGAGCTCTTCAAAATAGCAGTATCTGAGCCCTAGACTGGCGGCGTATCTTCAGGTGCGTCTGTACCTGCGGGCATGTAGCGCAGCCCCCGAAGAACCGGGGGTCAGTACGAAAAATGTACCGAGTATGTAAAGTAGAAACATAACAAACATAATCATAGCATGAACCGGAAGCACAGAAGTATAATGGACAGAACCATAAATCAAACGGACGGACAGAATTATGGTCCAGACGGACGGGCAGAATCACAATCCATACGGACAGGCGGAATCAGAATCCATATCAGACAGACAAAATCAGAATCCAATCAGACAGACAGAATCATAATAGGGCACAGGAACGTGGTCGCCACTCCTGCCTCTGGCGCCACAACATATCATATTTCAGAAGATTTCATATCTTCGAACATCTCCGTCACATAACACATCATATCATAACCACGGTAACCCCGGAGACAGATCACACGCCGGGAAACCGGACACATCATACTTCGTAACATATACACTGTAACCGGGAACGACATATACCACAGTACCCCGGAACCGGACACATCATACTTCGGAATTCATACATGGGACCCGGCCCCCGACAAGGGACTCGGCGGCCCATCCGCACGATATAAACCGGCCCGGGATCCGGTGAAAGGAAGCATTGAGACATCCACGAACAGATTAATGAGAATCCACATACATACAGATCGTTATACCGACTCAATCAAACTGAAGTAGGCCAAATGGCGAGTCCAATCAGGGTATTCGGATAGCGTTCATAATATCCGCCTATATCCTGCTTGGGAAGGCACGACGGATTATTACCAGAATCAGATTTTCAGATGTCAAAGCCATTTTGTAAAATTTATATAAAAAGTAGTCATATCATGATCAGAATAATTGTCCACATGTTGTCTGAGAAAGTCGGACAGAAACAAAGTAGTTAAAGTTATACAGAAAGTATCGGGCCTTGAGGGCCCACCTCGGGCCAACCCGAGGAGACGTACGTAAATTACAGATAGTAGACCTTATGAGGTCGTCCATAATCATTTGGAAGTATTCCGACTCCGTTTAGGAAGGTTGCATACTTAAAGCTCACTTTGAAGACAAGTTATAAGGAAAATGATTCAATCTCGCTGAAGGAATTGGGGCGGATTTCCATCTCGAATTCCGAGCAACGGAGTCGTATCTAAGGCTCGCGGCCGAGCCTATTATGTTCAAAACATGCCTAAGAATGAAGGGGTAAGCTTTACATACCTCGATTGCGCCTTATGCTCGCTTAGCTTCACTTCCAATTTCGTCCAAAATCTACAAATGGTCATGTTTACCAATTGTCAAATTCAAGCCTTTAAGAATCCAAATTTTATTACTTGCCTACCGAAATTTTGGCAGCATTTCCCCTATACATATAGCCTCCCCGAGATTCAACTCGGCTCAACACAACGAACAACAACCCAACAACAACATCAATAACATCAACAATTTTCATAATTCACAATATACGCAATTAGTCTACTTTACGACATAATGCAATAATCCTCATTTCGACTTCACACTTCCAAATCAATACCAACATATGCCGTAAAACAGCCCGCACATTATTTTCCAAATTGTTCCAACCAACCAATTCGCGATATAACTATTTAATAATTTCGCAAAGAGGTCAAAATTAACACTAACAACATCAATAACAACATCCTCCACATTCTACAAGTTAAATACATTTGTTTTCATCCAAAATTTTCTTCAAACCCCATTCTACAATTCAGCCATACCAACAAACGAATTTATCACGTTATTTCTTCGTTCTAATCCGTTAAAACTCTAAATAAGCTTGTTAACAATAAAAAAAAGTCTTATTCATACCTTAAGTGCACAACCACCACGTCCACCCTCTTATTTTTAGTTGATTTTTAGCTCAAATCGAAGGCAACGCGACGTAGAACACTTTTCTCTTCATGGGCTTCGGGATTCGGGGCTCCGATTTTGGTCAAAAACTGATTTTTTTTCTCTAGGCTCTTCTCTCTCTTTTTATCTAGAGTTTTCCAGGTTTCTTGATCTGAAAATGAGGGAGAGAAATTGATTTTTTTCTATTAAAAGCGTGGGTAATGGGCCTGACCCGAATTGGAATCGGGTTGGGCCCATTTCACTGCCCAGCTTGACCTTTCGACCTTTAAACGTCCATATCTCCTTGTACCGACGTCGCCTGGGAGCCCACGACCTACCGTTGGAAAGCTATTTCAATTATCTACAACTTTTATTTCTAGGCGTTTTCCCAAATACCAAACTGATAATGCCGTGTTTGCCCCTCCAAGTCAGGTCATCCGAAAACGTTTTCTTAAAAATATTCGTTTGGAGGGCTTCCACTTTGATTTGGCTCCAGGGCCCTTCACGGGTTGTGTTTAACTTTACATATACGATTCATATAACTTTTCACATGTCCCAAAAAAATCTTGATGTGTGGGCCCCACCTCAGCTTACAAATAATTCGACGTTCGAAAATGCAGGATATAACAGATAGCTTTACATACCTTACGTCGTCCAAGGAACTCAACTTAATCACGAACTTTTCACAATTAGTATGCCAAACCTATAATCGTAAGAATATGCACGTGACTTAAGAAGGCTTTCATATATCATATATATTAATTGATAACTTAATTCTAAAACGAAACGGCCAGCATCTCCCTTATATCATTAGTATCTCCCAATTCGGTATATCACCACAACAGCCCAACCATAAATAAATCTCAAAAACACAACAATATACTTAATTTACTGCAACAATCCATCCAATATATATCCTTAAAATCAATCCCTTAAACTTATCTCTATTTCTAACAGAATTTCGACAGCATTTCCTTTATAAACTGGATAAACACGAAAATCCAATTCTGCTAAATTATCAGCAACAACGTCAAACAACAATATCAACAATCAATATACATCATAACTCAGATATTTCCATCCATTTAACTTGATTGAAACAGCCCCACCTTCATAAACCTCCCAAAAATGCCAAACGAGCTTTTAACATTATTTCCTCCATTCTAATCTGTTAAAACTCTAAATAAACACTTTAATAACATAAGAGGAACCTTATACATACCTTAGCAGCAGATAAATCACGAAATATCATCCCCCAAGCTCTATAATTAGCTTAAAATGATGACAACAACTCGTACTACCCTTTATCCTTCACGAGCCTGGGGATTCGGGGCCTCGAACTTGCTCGATTCTCCACTTTCTCTTTCTAACTCCCCTCTATCTATCTCTCTAAAAGTTTGTGGACTATTTGATTTGTAAATGAACTAATTTGTATGCATTTATCCCTTATATATGGGTCTTGGGTCGGTTCCCACCGACCTTGAGTCGGGTTGAGTCGAGCCCACTTCCCAGCTTGACCTTGCTGCATTAAAACGTCCATAGGTTTTTATCCCTATGTCGTGTGAAGGCCCACGCCCTATGGTTGGAAAGCTAATTCAATTATATACAACTTTCATATATGTGGTTTTCCCAAATTCCCAAATAATGATGGTGTTATGGTCTCCCGAAGTCAGATCACCCGAAACGTAACTTAAAAACATCTTTTTGGAGGGCTTACACTTGGATTTGGCTCAAGGGTCCTTCTTGAGTTATGTTTAAATTCACATATATTGTCCATATAACTTATCATATGTCCTTTATAAAAATCCCATCATGTGGGCCCCTGTCACGACCCAGCCCCGTGGGCCGCGACTGGCACCCTACCTGGGTACCCAGACCAAATCGCATATTCATTTCCGAACCCAAACTTATTTCGGGATTTTCCAAAAGTTATATCACACATAATTTATATCGAAAATATGTCTTAAGCGGTCATATCAAATCAAACTCAAACAAAGTGGCGAAATAGACATCGCCGGTCAAAATACAAATATATACAAAAGGCCATTTGGGGCCATCATATCAAACAGACCGCTTTGAGACCCGAAAGCAAAATCAGACAACATACACATAGGACCCTCGCCCCACAAAGATGACTACAGACCTCTACGAATTCAAAACATGACATATGGCGAGACAGGGCCCCGCCGTACCCAAACTGTCAAATATACAAAGTATATATACAAAGTGGAGGAGTCTGTACCAAGAGTGGACTCCGGATCAAGTAAAGGTACTCCGGAAAGCAAGAAGTGAAGCCTACTGCGGAGGATCACCGATGTCTGCACCTGCGGGCATAAAACGCAGCCCCCGGAGAGAGGGGGTCAGTACGAAATATGTACTGAGCATGTAAAGCACGGAGTACAGAATTATGGATCAAAACCGAAAGCAAATCAAATGTCAAAGTGGGGTACAAACTGGTATGTCAAAAATCTGTATCGGAATCATATACATATATTTTATGCAAATAAAAATCATGCAAACGCTTAAGAACGTGGTCGCCACTCCGACGCTGGCGCCACACACAGCATAACACCAGAAGGTTTCAAATCTCCGTACATCCCCGAACATAATCATAATCATCGGTGAGCGTATCGCATCCCGAGCCATATCACAGCATAACTCCAAACGGAACCCGGCCCTATGGCGAAGCCTTGGGAACCGTAACACAGCATACGGCCGAATTATCATAAAACGCACGAATCAAAACCGGCCCGGGAACCGGTGAACGAAGTCATAATAAGGCACGAGCGGAGTCGTGAGCAAACAAATGCAAATCGTATTTCGAAATAGTCTTTCAAAGCAAAATGAACTCATAAGTCATTTTAGAATACAAAGTAGTCGAATACTTAGCCGACATAAAGTTTCATTTTGCAAAACGTTTCCAAAATGGTCCATATAGTTCGGAACATAGATTAGCGCATCGAATAGTCCAAACATACCCCGTAGGAGGATGTTCCAAAGGTCGGAAGTGGTACTTTCAACTTTATTCTCAAAGGTGGCCCGAAGGGCAAATCGGGCATTTTGGGGTAGCGGACCCACCTCGAGTCGAAGTGAGGTGGCGAACATATTTTTACGAGCAGTTATATGCCAAGGGTCATACATAATTATTTCTAGGTTACCCGACCACATTTCGATAGGTTTCGGACGAATAGTGGCATTCTAGCCAAAAGGGAGCCTTTAGGCTTCAATCGAATTGAATGAATAGTAACTTTCCTGTGGATCGGGTTTCGAGGAGCAGAAATGCTCCGGAAGGTCTCATATTCAACTAACACCCTAAGATATGCCAAATAAAGAATTGGGAAGCTTTACATACCTCACAGATGTCGTAAGCTCCTCCAAAAGTCCCGCCCCGTCTCGTCAAAAATCTGCAAATGGTCAAAGTTACCAATTGAGATTCTTAGGCTAAAAATTGCCTTTAATTTCATTTTTGCCTACCGAAATTTCGGCAGCATTTCCCCTATAAATCTAACATCCCCGAGGCGTAGCTCGGCTCAAATTAACCAACCACAACAGCCCACACATCAACAACCAAACCAAACAACAATCAAACCATTCTAGCTTTAAAGTTCTACATGATTTCTAAAGTTGGCAACTTCCATTCAAACTTTCAAAATCCCAATTCTATATTCACATAATTGTATTCATTTACCCATCCAACACTAGCCAAACACATTTCAAATTCAATCTAAGTCATACACGAAATTGCAACAAAATCAATAAATTTCCGTAGTTCTTCAAAATATCAAAATTTCACGACGAACATTCTAACTAACTCCGTTTCATTCCGAATTCATCCATATCATTAAAAGTCATATCTAAAGTCTCTAGTACCCAAAATATACATTGATATACATAAAGATACCAAGGATATACACTTTCCGATAATATCCGAATTCGTTTTCCACCGCCAATTTAATTCAACAATCACTCATTTACGATATAAGGATCACAACAACACATTATGCCAACTTAAACAAGATCAATTCAAGTCACTTCTTTCTTCCATAACTCACGGCCAAACACACTACACACACACACCCACGACTTTCTATTTACGTTAAAACTATGGGATTCCCATCTACTCCCACTCCTTAACATATTCATATCAATTATATATCAATCAAGGGCAAAATTCTTACCTTTCTTTGAAAACCCGACTTGTCGAAAACGTCGTTCTTGTGCCAAACTAATTATACCCCGTTGAAGAGGGTCTTGAGTACTTCACAATTATGTAGAAACCAAGATTTTTGGATCACAACACAAGCTAGGAAAATTTTCTTTTCTTTTTTTTCTATGGTTCGGCCGAATGGGGGTTTTTGACTCAAAGGAATGAATTGTGATTTTCTTGATAATTTCTAAGTGTTACATTGATATATATCCATACTAGAGGTCATGTGCATAGCACATGACTTTTAAAAGTGGGCTTGGACCATGCCTTAGTGGCCGGCCACCCCACCTCTTTGGGCCCAAATGTTTATTCCAATTTCCTTGGCCCAATTCATTAAAAGTCCCGTTTTGTAATTCCCGAAACTAATTTTCGAAATTCCAAATTTACCCTCGGCCTTCCCCAACGTCCTAACATCAATGATTTCATAACCAACATAGCCATATCAACTAAAATCAAAATATTTCTTTATAACAAACAAGTCTTGATTATTTTCTTGATTTCCAATTATACGAAAACACGGGACATAACATTCTCCCCCCCTTAAGAACATTCGTCCCCGAATGTTAAGTAAATCTTATGAAGGCTCACAAACATAACGGGAAAACCATTCTTATATATAGCACACATGGTCCATCCGTTCATTAATACAACAAATACGAGAATCTAGATTACAGGAGGCGTAGGGAATAAATGGGGGAATCTCTTCTTCATCTCATCCTCCGCCTCCCAAGTCATCTCTTCCCGGTTGTTATTGCGCCACAGAACCTTGACAGAAGGCACTTCCTTTGTGCGCAATCTCCTTACCTGACGATCCAGAATAGATATCGGCTGCTCGTCATAAGACAACTGCTCCGTCACCTGGAGATCATCTACTGGGAATATCCTGGAAGGGTCACCAATACACTTCCGCAGCATAGATACATGAAACACCGGGTGCACGGACTCCAAATCGGATGGCAAGTCTAGCTCGTAGGCGACTGCGCCTATCCTCCGAACAATCTGGTATGGCCCGATGTACCGCGGACTCAGCTTACCCTTCCTGCCAAATCTCATGACACCCTTCATGTGCGACACCTTCAGGAATACCCAGTCGCCAATCCGGAACTCTAACGGTCGACGTCGTCTATCTGCATAAGCTTTCTGTCGACTCTGAGCAGCCAATAATCGTTCTCGAATAAGCTTTACCTTATCTACAGCTTCCTGGATCACATCTGGCCCAATCAACTTAGTCTCGCCCACGTCAAACCAGCCAATAGGAGACCTGCATCTCCTGCCATAAAGGGCCTCGTACGGAGCCATCTGAATGCTGGAGTGATAACTGTTATTATAGGCAAACTCAATAAGCGGCAAATGATCATCCCAGCTGCCCCTGAAATCAATAACGCAAGCCCGTAACATATCCTCGAGCGTCTGGATAGTGCGCTCGGCCTGCCCGTCGGACTGAGGGTGAAAAGTTGTACTGAGACTCACCTGAGTCCCTAATCCCTCCTGAAATGACCTCCAGAAATTTGCTGTAAACTGAGCACCTCAGTCAGTAATAATAGATACAGGGACCCCGTGAAGTCTGACTATCTCTCTGATATACAATCTGGCATAGTCCTCAGCCGAATAAGTAGTCCGAACCGGAAGGAAATGGGCTGATTTCGTCAGCCTGTCAACAACAACCCAGATAGAGTCGTACCTGCGTGGAGTGCGCGGTAATCCAACAACAAAATCCATATTAATCATCTCCCATTTCCAGGCTGGAATTTCCATCTCCTGTAATAATCCACCGGGCTTCTGATGCTCGATCTTAACTTGCTGGCAGTTCGGGCACTGACTAACAAACTCAGCAATATCTTTCTTCATGTCGTCCCACCAATACAAACACCTGAGGTCCCGATACATTTTAGTGGAACCAGGATGAACAGAATACCGTGCATTATGGGCCTCGCCCATAATCTGCCGCCGTAAGCCCGCAACGTCCGGTACACAGAATCTGCCGTCATATAATAATACTCCGTCAGGCGAGATCTCAAACTGAGTCTTTGATTTACTAAGGGCCACATCTCTGTACCGAATCAAAAGAGGATCCTCAAACTGGCGCTGCTTTACCTCCTGAATAATAGATGACTCAGCAACTGGACGAACAGAAATCCCAGAATCCACCAAACGAACTCCGAGGCTGGCCAGCTGATAAATATCACGAACCAGATCTCTCTTATCAGATGGAACATCAGCCAGACTGCCCACGGACTTGCGGCTAAGCGCATCAGCTACCACATTGGCTTTCCCCGGATGGTACAGAATATCAACGTCGTAATCCTTTAGTAACTCAAGCCATCTCCGCTGCCGCAAATTTAGTTCCTTCTGTCTGAAAATATACTGAAGGCTCTTATGATCCGTATAGATATCCACATGGACCCCATATAAATAATGCCGCCAAATCTTCAAAGCATGAATCACCGCGGCCAACTCAAGATCATGAGTGGGATAGTTCTTCTCGTGCGGTCTGAGCTGCCGGGAAGCATAGGCTATAACTCGACCGTGCTGCATCAATACACATCCTATCCCAATACCAGAGGCGTCACAATATACGACGTACCCATCAGACACCTCTGGAAGAGCCAGAACTGGCGCTGTAATCAATCTCTCCTTCAGCATCTGAAAGCTGCGCTCGCAGGCATCTGACCACTGGAACTTTGCTGCTTTCTGGGTAAGCCTCGTCAGTGGTGCTGCAATAGAAGAGAAATCCTCCACAAACCTGCGATAATACCCAGCCAATCCCAGAAAACTGCGCACCTCAGTCGGTGTAGTAGGCCTGGGCCAATTCTGCACAGCCTCAATCTTCTGCGTGTCAACCCGAATACCATCTGCGCCGACAATATGGCCCAAGAATGCCACAGAAGTCAACCAGAACTCACACTTAGAGAATTTAGCATATAACTGCTGCTGACGGAGGATGCCAAGTACCGTCCTCAAATGATCTGAATGCTCCTCGACTGATCGCGAGTAAATCAGGATATCATCAATAAACACAATAACAAACATATCCAGGAAAGGCCGAAATACCCGGTTCATCAAATCCATAAATACTGCTGGAGCATTAGTCAGCCCGAAAGACATAACTCTGAACTCATAATGCCCGTACCGAGTCCTGAAAGCAGTCTTCGGGATATCTGACTCCCGTACTCGCACCTGATGATAACCAGAACGCAGATCTATCTTTGAAAAGTGTCTAGCACCCTGCAGCTGGTCAAACAAGTCATCAATCCGGGGGAGGGGATATTTATTCTTAACAGTCACCTTATTCAGCTGCCGGTAGTCGATACACATCCGCAACGACCCGTCTTTCTTTCTGACAAACAGCACCGGCGCTCCCCAGGGTGATGTGCTGGGTCTAATAAAGCCCTTATCCAGCAAATCTTTCAGCTGCTCCTTCAACTCCTTCAACTCAGCTGGTGCCATTCTGTACGGAGGAATAGATATAGGCTGCGTATCCGACATCAACTCAATAGTAAAATCAATCTCCCGCTCAGGCGGAAGGCTAGGAAGCTCGTCAGGAAAAACATCTGGAAACTCGCTGACGACCGGAACAGACTGAAGGGTAGGTACCTCCGCGGCAGTATCGTGCACACGAACCAAATGATAGATATAACCCTTCTGGATCATCTTCTTAGCCTTGAGGTATGAAATAAACTTACCCCTCGGTGATGCAGTAGATCCGAACCACTCTATGACTGGTTCCCCGGGAAACTGAAAACGGACTACCTTTTTCTGGCAGTCGACATTAGCATAACAGGAAGACAACCAGTCCATACCCATAATGACATCAAACTCGAGCATGTCTAACTCTACCAAATCAGCCTTAGTGCTACGATCATAAATGGTCACAGAACAATCCCTATAGATCTGTCTCGCTACAATAAAATCCCCAACTGGCGTAGCTACCTCAAATGGCTCTATAGGCTCAGACACTATCCCAATCTTACTAGCAACGAGCGGGGAAATATATGATAAAGTAGAGCCAGGGTCAATCAATGCATATACAGATCTGGAGAAAACCAGTAATGTACCTGTGACGACGTTTGGCGAAGCCTCCTGATCCTGGCGGCTGGCCAAAGCATATATGCGGTTCGAGGGACCGCTAGAACCTGAAGCGCCACCGCGGCCTCGACCGCGTCCTGCCGGTGCTGGAATACCCCGCCCTCCAGGGCGTGCAACAGATGGAACAGAGGAAGAACCGGCGGCTGACCCTGTCTGCTGAGCCGCATTACCCGAACCACTGGCCAATGGGCAGTCTCTCATAAAGTGGCCCTGACCGCCACAAGAAAAACAAGCTCCCGTCGCTCGGTAACACTCCCCGGGATGTGACTTCCCGCAATGTGGACAACGGGGTCTAGGTGGTCTGGCCTGACTGGGACCCCTGGATACCTGCGATCCTGCCGCTCTGGAGCTCTGACCGGCCCCAGACGGTCCCGTACTGTCGAATCTCCGGCTACCTGACTGAGTACCCCGGCCGGAAGGAGGAAAATATCTATCAGACTGCTGCTGCTGCTGAGGCTGTCCGCCTCGAGAATCCCCTGAATAACCCACGGATCTAGCCCTCTTGGGCGGTCTCCTGTCTCGATCTCTGCCAGCAGGATCAGATCTGCGACGGTCCTCCATACCCATCGCATAGGCCTGAAGCCGGGAAATATCCATGTCTGTCTGCAGTGACACGGCCATACAACTGTCTACCAAATACCGGTCCAATCCCATAACATAGCGGTGCATCCGATCGGACATATCTGCTACCACGGCCGGTGCATATCGGGCCAGAGAATCAAACTCAAGGTTATACTCGCGAACACTCCGACCCTTCTGCTGCAGACGTAAGAATCGATCAGCCCGTGCCCGCCGTAACTCTGGGGGCAAAAAGTGGCGGGTGAATGCTGTCACAAACTGATCCCAAGTGGCTGGAGGGGCACCCTCTCCTCTAGACAGCTCCCAAGTCTCGTACCAGTGGGTAGCCACATCTCGAAGCCGGTGCGAAGCCAGCTCAACTGACTCAGTCTCTGAAGCCCTGACCAAGTCCAGTGAGCGTCGCATCCCCCGAATAAAGTCGTGGGGGTCCTCGTCGGGCTTAGACCCGAAGAACTCTGGAGGGCCACATAGCAAAAACTCCCGAACTCTCAGGCTGTCCCGCCTGTCATCATCATCATCGTCCCTCCGCCCGGGCCTGCGAGCCTGTCTTGCTACCAGTGTAGTCAACAGCTGTACAGCCTCCCTCAGGGTCCTATCCTCCGCCCCTGGCTGAGGAGCTGGAGTCTCAGGTGCGGGTACACGGACCTCTGGAGCTGCTGAAGGTCCTGCTCCAGGCTGTACTAGTGGGGGTGTAGCAGCCCCTCAGAATGAGGCACATCCTCAGGCAAATCATAGACACGAGCCCGGGTAGCTCGCTGTGCCTGGCAAGTCTCTTCAATCCTCGCCTTGCCCTTCTGGGCCGCCGTTGCCTTCTTCGGAGGCATCACTGCAAACACGAAGGCGAGTCAGATCAAAATCATCCTAATAGCACAGCTCTATCGCACGATCTAAGATTACAAAGAAAGTAACATCCTAAATGCCCTGTAGCTTCCCGTTTATAGATGTGGTGCACAACACATCGATAAACAAGACTCTACGAGACACGGCCTGTAGACATTCCGAGGACAAACCGCTCTGATACCACTTTTGTCACGACCCAGCCCCGTGGGCCGCGACTGGCACCCTACCTGGGTACCCAGACCAAATCGCATATTCATTTCCGAACCCAAACTTATTTCAGGATTTTCCAAAAGTTATATCACACATAATTTATATCGAAAATATGTCTTAAGCGGTCATATCAAATCAAACTCAAACAAAGCGGCGGAATAGACATCGCCGGTCAAAATACAAATATATACAAAAGGCCATTTGGGGCCATCATATCAAACAGACCGCTTTGAGACCCGAAAGCAAAATCAGACAACATACACATAGGACCCTCGCCCCACAAAGATGACTACAGACCTCTACGAATTCAAAACATGACATATGGCTTGACAGGGCCCCGCCGTACCCAAACTGTCAAATATACAAAGTATATATACAAAGTGGAGGAGTCTGTACCAAGAGTGGACTCCGGATCAAGTAAAAGTACTCCGGAAAGCAAGAAGTGAAGCCTACTGCGGAGGATCACCGATGTCTGCACCTGCGGGCATAAAACGCAGCCCCCGGAGAGAGGGGGTCAGTACGAAATATGTACTGAGCATGTAAAGCACGGAGTACAGAATTATGGATCAAAACCGAAAGCAAATCAAATGTCAAAGTGGGGTACAAACTGGTATGTCAAAAATCTGTATCGGAATCATATACATATATTTTATGCAAATAAAAATCATGCAAACGCTTAAGAACGTGGTCGCCACTCCGACGCTGGCGCCACACACAGCATAACACCAGAAGGTTTCAAATCTCCGTACATCCCCGAACATAATCATAATCATCGGTGAGCGTATCGCATCCCGAGCCATATCACAGCATAACTCCAAACGGAACCCGGCCCTATGGCGAAGCCTTGGGAACCGTAACACAGCATACGGCCGAATTATCATAAAACGCACGAATCAAAACCGGCCCGGGAACCGGTGAACGAAGTCATAATAAGGCACGAGCGGAGTCGTGAGCAAACAAATGCAAATCGTATTTCGAAATAGTCTTTCAAAGCAAAATGAACTCATAAGTCATTTTAGAATACAAAGTAGTCGAATACTTAGCCGACATAAAGTTTCATTTTGCAAAACGTTTCCAAAATGGTCCATATAGTTCGGAACATAGATTAGCGCATCGAATAGTCCAAACATACCCCGTAGGAGGATGTTCCAAAGGTCGGAAGTGGTACTTTCAACTTTATTCTCAAAGGTGGCCCGAAGGGCAAATCGGGCATTTTGGGGTAGCGGACCCACCTCGAGTCGAAGTGAGGTGGCGAACATATTTTTACGAGCAGTTATATGCCAAGGGTCATACATAATTATTTCTAGGTTACCCGACCACATTTCGATAGGTTTCGGACGAATAGTGGCATTCTAGCCAAAAGGGAGCCTTTAGGCTTCAATCGAATTGAATGAATAGTAACTTTCCTGTGGATCGGGTTTCGAGGAGCAGAAATGCTCCGGAAGGTCTCATATTCAACTAACACCCTAAGATATGCCAAATAAAGAATTGGGAAGCTTTACATACCTCACAGATGTCGTAAGCTCCTCCAAAAGTCCCGCCCCGTCTCGTCAAAAATCTGCAAATGGTCAAAGTTACCAATTGAGATTCTTAGGCTAAAAATTGCCTTTAATTTCATTTTTGCCTACCGAAATTTCGGCAGCATTTCCCCTATAAATCTAACATCCCCGAGGCGTAGCTCGGCTCAAATTAACCAACCACAACAGCCCACACATCAACAACCAAACCAAACAACAATCAAACCATTCTAGCTTTAAAGTTCTACATGATTTCTAAAGTTGGCAACTTCCATTCAAACTTTCAAAATCCCAATTCTATATTCACATAATTGTATTCATTTACCCATCCAACACTAGCCAAACACATTTCAAATTCAATCTAAGTCATACACGAAATTGCACCAAAATCAATAAATTTCCGTAGTTCTTCAAAATATCAAAATTTCACGACGAACATTCTAACTAACTCCGTTTCATTCCGAATTCATCCATATCATTAAAAGTCATATCTAAAGTCTCTAGTACCCAAAATATACATTGATATACATAAAGATACCAAGGATATACACTTTCCGATAATATCCGAATTCGTTTTCCACCGCCAATTTAATTCAACAATCACTCATTTACGATATAAGGATCACAACAACACATTATGCCAACTTAAACAAGATCAATTCAAGTCACTTCTTTCTTCCATAACTCACGGCCAAACACACTACACACACACACCCACGACTTTCTATTTACGTTAAAACTATGGGATTCCCATCTACTCCCACTCCTTAACATATTCATATCAATTATATATCAATCAAGGGCAAAATTCTTACCTTTCTTTGAAAACCCGACTTGTCGAAAACGTCGTTCTTGTGCCAAACTAATTATACCCCGTTGAAGAGGGTCTTGAGTACTTCACAATTATGTAGAAACCAAGATTTTTGGATCACAACACAAGCTAGGAAAATTTTCTTTTCTTTTTTTTCTATGGTTCGGCCGAATGGGGGTTTTTGACTCAAAGGAATGAATTGTGATTTTCTTGATAATTTCTAAGTGTTACATTGATATATATCCATACTAGAGGTCATGTGCATAGCACATGACTTTTAAAAGTGGGCTTGGACCATGCCTTAGTGGCCGGCCACCCCACCTCTTTGGGCCCAAATGTTTATTTCAATTTCCTTGGCCCAATTCATTAAAAGTCCCGTTTTGTAATTTTCGAAATTCCAAATTTACCCTCGGCCTTCCCCAACGTCCTAACATCAATGATTTCATAACCAACATAGCCATATCAACTAAAATCAAAATATTTCTTTATAACAAACAAGTCTTGATTATTTTCTTGATTTCCAATTATACGAAAACACGGGACATAACAGCCCCACCTCAGCTAACGGTTATGAGGGCTATATATCTTTTAACGTATCATTCCAATCATATTGTATGAATTCCAAATATCATACTCACGCTATCCTCATGCTACTATAGTAGAATTTGATTCTTTATACTTGTAATATTTGCTCCTCCTTGAGCTCACATTAAGCTGTCTGTATCCTTAGTAACACGTAATTTTCTGGGGTGTAACAGTGACTCCTCTGGAGATAGGTTTATGATATGTGGCGTTATGAATATTTCGTTTGTTTTTACAAGTTTCCATATTGTCCTTAGTTTCAGTCTGACTATATCTAGCAGGTTCATATACGACTGTCCAGCTCGGGCACTAGTCATGGCCCATGGGGTTGGGTCGTAACATATATATACCATACCCGGCCCTCTAGTGAGGGTCTCGGTGAACAATGCAATGAAACTGTGCACGAATACATACCCGGCCCGAGACTCGGTGAATGATATATTAACGGCATGCACGAGCAGAATATCATGAGCAATCATATGCAAACTAAATTATCATTTGAGACTCAATAGAATAATTAGAATGAACAAACACTTGAGAATCAAGACAACAGTCACGCCAAGTACCACAGAGAACTAGAATTCATTGGAGTCATAATGCAAGTGAGACTTATAAAATTATTTCCGATGTTCTTGAATAACCTTGAAGCATAATACCTTCGAATGTCACTATGGATTATAATATCAAAATAAGGCTTCAGGAATCATAGACACGTATCAAGACATAATGAAATAGCTTCTGGAAATCAAGAACATTAGCCATTCTAGTATTTAAGAATAGAAGCTTCTTTGGATTTTATACGTTCATCGTCTATTTGTTCCATATAGACTATGCCAAAAGAACAAATGCGAATAGCCTTAACATACCTAGTCGTTTCTCAAGTTAACCATAACCTATGTCGCGACCCAACCCCGTGGGCCATGACCAGGGCCCGAGTTGGACACTCGTATACAAACCTGTTAGATATAGTCAGACTAAATCTGAGGACAGTATGAGGACTTGTAAAAGAAACTAAAGATTCATAACGTCACATATCATAACCCTGTCTCCTGAGGAGTCACAACCAACCAAAGCATAACACAATACGCAAGCCAACAAGGCTGCCACTACATACGCAAATATCCAAAACAAACCATATCGACACAACTGACCATAACCCATATACAACCCACACATGTCTACAGACCTCTAAGAGTGTAAGAGTGAAATATGACGGGACAGGCCCCGCCGTACCCCTGGATATATATATAAGTCTATATCAGAAGATCTATACCAAAATATCAAGGCTCCAGAACAATGGAGCTCTCCAAACAGCTGGGCAGAAGTCCTAAGCTGGAGGATCACCAAACCGAGTGTCTGTACCTGCGGGCATGAAACGCAGCCCCCCGAAGAAAGGGGGTCAGTACGAGATATGTACTGAGTATATAAAGCATAAAATACAATAAAGAGAATCATATCTGAATAGAAGATTACAGAAGGCAAGTATGATAATCAAAGATACCAATGCACCTGTGCTTTACGAGATAAGAATCATGCATGTCTATACAATATACCATGTCCGGCTCATTATGGGACTCGGTGAATAAAGTCATCATATACCATACTCAGTGCCATAATCACTTCAATATATATATATATATATATATATATATATATATATATATATATATATATATATATTGTACCCGGCCCTCTAGTGAGGGACTCGGTGAACAATGCAGTGAAACTGTGCACGAAAACATACCCGGCCCGGGACTCAGTGAAAGATATATTAACAGCATGCATGAGCAGAGTAGTGAGCAACCATATACAAACTAAATCATCATCTGAGACTCAATAGAATAGGTAGAATGAACTAATACTTGAGCGTCAAAGATAACAATCATATCAAGTACCCCTCAAATGTCATTATGGATTATATCAAATAGAACTTCAAGAATCATAGACACGTATCAAGATAATATGAAATAGGTTCTGGATATCAAGAACATTGGCCATCCTAGTGTCTCTAAGAATAGGAGTTTCTTTGGAGTTATATGCTCGTCGTCTATTTGTTTCATAAAGATCATGCCAAAAAGAAAGAAAGGTTAGCTTTACATACCTTTAACGCTTATCCGTGACACAATACGGATACGCTGCCCGAAGCATCTCAACCTATATTAAGTGTTACGTCCCGTATTTTTATACATTGGGACAACCTGGATTAATTATGATAATTTAGAGCCAAGACTATTCCGGGATTCGAAGTCGGGACTTTTGACCTTTGATTTTATTTCGAGGCATAAGTTATATATGGAATTGTTGGCATTGAACACTTAGGAAAAATTTGGGACCACAATTCATAAATTGGAATTAAAAAAAAAAATCTTGCAAATGAGGCCTTGTGGCCCTCAAATGGTCCCACACATTGTGTGGCCAATTTTAATTTGTCCAACACATGTGTGGGCCATGGGACACATGGATAAATATTGTGGAAGCTTAAAAGATGACCTTAAGTCATCTTTACCACTTCAACACTTAGCAAATAAAACCAAAAGTTGAAGAGCTTCAACAAGAAGCTCACGGCCAAGACTAAGAAAAATCAACTCCATTTCAAGCCATCCCAAAATTATTTCTTTGTTGTAAACCCACTATTTTGAGGTCCCTAAGTAGCGTGGAAGCATCGTTGGAGCGATCAAACCATCATTTTTCATCTTTTGGAAACCCTAGGCTATTGGAAAGTTGAAGAAGAAAGGTAAGAACTCATTATGTTTTGTATGTTATAAAGGCTGTATGCATGTTGTAGTATGTTATAATGGAGGAAAATCATGAAATATGAAATGTTGGAGGTGAGTTGTGTATGTGGAGCTTGAGCCGTGTAAATGGGTGTTGTTGTGTTGTGATTGAAATTATGAATTAATGCCTAGTTAGTTGATTATGATCATTGTAAGGTGAAGAACAATTGAGAATCATCCATATATGTATATGTGTAGTGTTAGCCGAAAATGGGTCACCTTATGTGCCAAGAATTGAATTAGTATCGCTTATTGTTTAGCCGTCGTCGCCATGAATTCTATGTTGGAAATGAAAGTTTATTGACTCAAATTGATGTTGTAAATATTGCGGACTGATTTGGAAGTTGTTGTACATTTAATGTAAATTGTGTATTGATGAAAATAGCATTGTTAGAATGTAAATTGTAGATACGAACCATGATTTGGAAATAAAGAAAAAGTTAGGGGGGCTGTCTCGGTTAGGGGCTGTTTCGGGTAGCTTGGGAAAATTTATGGATTGTTGGAAAAATTGTATAAATTGCTTAGAATGTCCTGAAATGTTTTTGGTATGGGTTCGGGTTAGTATGTGAGCGTATAAGCGTCGATTTTGGCTTGAAGGTAAGTCGTCGAATTGAATTTATGAAAGTTGATGAATGATGGAAAAGAGAGCTATTATTGTTGTATTACCTTTCGGATTGATTATTAATGTTGTTAGGTTGGTTGTTGTTGTTGTTGTTGATTGATACGGCCGAGTTAAATTCTCGGGGTAGCCTATTTACAGGGGAAATGCTGCCCAAATTTCTGTAGAATTAAGGGCGAAATTGGAATTTAATGCCCAAAAAGTCTTTAGCTAATGTTTGGCATTTTATGGCTTGTTTATAGATCGTGGGCAACCCGAATCATAGGTTGGATTTAGCTTGAGTTTGGATCGTATTGGAGAGCGTTTGAGGTATGTAAAGTAACCTTTCTTTTGGCATGCCTTAGTTAAAGTAGGCCATGATGCGAGCCTCTAGGAAACTCTATTCTCGCAAATCCGAGCTTGTCTATGATTCGTATTTGTTTCCTTGGTATTCTTGGGCGCATATGCCATAACATTGATCCTTTTATCCTCGGAGTTTATGATTTGTAAAGATTTCATGAAAGTTGATTTTAGGTTTCAAAGCTTGTTCTTTAGCGATTCCAAAAGTTCAAACGCCCATAACTTCCTCAGAAAAGCTCGGATTGCTTTGAAATTTTCGTAGGAGTTTGTATGATATAAAATGTGTATGTTTTTCATAAGCGGGCTCAGTTCGGGTCTATACTCGTCCGTGGGTCCCGCGACGCCCTTTATGTAATTTCGGTAACTTCGGGAAGAAAATGTTGTAATTATTGTTCCGATTTCAAATATGACTATTTTACTTATCTTTGGATTTATGATAATGATTTTATGCATATGATTCCTCACTACTCCGCTCGTGCCCTATGATATCGTTCGCCGGTTCCCGGGCCGGTTCGGTTGTCGTGCGTATTATGATACATTCCGGTGTTATGCTGTGTTTATGGTTCACCGAGCTCCTCGCTCGAGGGCCGGGTTCCACATATGTTTGGCGTTATGCTGTGTTGTGATGTGTGCCGGGGATTCGGAGATTTGAAACTTTCTGGTGTTATGCTGTGTTATGGCGCCATCGACAGGCGGGCGACCATATTTTCCTGTGCCCTATGCATAATTTATACTTTGGAAATAAACATTTTGATATTTTTGGGATATGTATTATTTTCCATACTTCTGATTCAATTACTGTTCAAGACTTATTTCTGTACCTTCTGCTTTGCATACTCAGTACATATTTCGTACTGACCCCCTCCTCCGGGGGCTGCGTTTCATGCCCGCAGGTACAGACGCACAGCTTGGTGATCCACCTATTTAGGACACCCCCTTCTGCTATTCGGAGTGCTCCTTTCATCCCGGAGCTTATATTTTTGGTATATATACTTGTTAGTACATTTATACATATTCGTTCATGGGTACGGCGGGGCCCTGTCCTGTCATATGATTCTGTCGGTCTGTTTAGAGGTCTGTGGACATGTTTGTGGGTTAGGGTCTTTCTGTATGAATGTATGTACATGTCGTTTGGGCGATCCCATACGCCGAGGCGGCCGGTCCGCATATGTTGTTTGGGCGACCCTATACGCCGAGGCGGCCGGTCCGCATATGTTTATATATTGCTTGGTTAGCCATGTGTGGCTTTCGTTGGTATTTCCTGCGTGCAGGGTATATTGGATAGTCCGTAAAACAAAGGAAACTCTTCCGAAATTTTTCTGGAAATTACCTAAATTTGAAATAAAGGCTTGTCGGCTTCCGCCATATACTAGAATGAGTTGATAGAATTTGAGATAATATTTAATAGATGGGTTCGGGTGCCCAGATCGGGCACTAGTCACGGCGTACGGGGTTGGGTCGTGACAGAAGTGGTATCAGAGCGGTTTGTCCTCGGAGTGTCCACAGATCGTGTCTAGTAGAGTCTTGTTTATCGGTGTGTTGTGCACCACATCTATAAACAGGAGGCTACAGGACATTTAGGATGTTGTCTTTTCTTCTGATCTTAGATCGTGCGATAGAACTGTGCTATTAGGATGATTCTGTTTTGATCTGTTGTTGTTTTTCTTTCAGTGATGCCTCCGAAAAAGGCGACGGCCGCCCAGAAGAAAAAGGGCGTAGTAGGAGAGACCAGCCGGGCTCAGAAGGGTACTCGGACCCTTGCTCAGATGATGCGTGATATTACGTCCCGGCCAGCCGACTCTGCTACGTCTTCATCGTCAGAGGAGTCTGGAGCAGCTTCACCATTAGCTCCAGGGGCTTCAGCTCCCGCGCCTCCAGCTCCTCAGCAAGGGGCGGAGGACAGGACATTGAGAGAGGCTGTGCAGTTATTGACCACTCTGGTAGCGGGACAGGCTCGCAGACGCGGGCGGAGAGATGATGATGATGACGATAGGCGTGACAGCCTGAGGGTTCGAGAGTTTCTATTATGTGGCCCTCCAGAGTTTTACGGGTCCAAGCCCGACGAGGACCCCCATGACTTTATTCGGGGGATGCGGCGCTCACTAGATTTGGTCAAGGCTTCAGAGACTGAGTCTGTTGAGTTGGCTTCGCATAGACTACGGGATGTTGCTGCTCACTGGTATGAGTCCTGGGAGCTATCCAGGGGTGAGGGTGCTACCCCAGCTACTTGGGACGAGTTCGTGACTGCTTTCACTCACCACTTTTTGCCCCCAGAGTTACGGCGGGCGCGGGTTGACCGATTTTTGCATCTGCAGCAGAGGGGTCGGAGAGTCCGTGAGTATAATATGGAGTTTGATTCTTTGGCCCGGTATGCACCTGCCATAGTAGCAGATATGGCCGATCGGATGCACAGATACGTGATGAGGTTAGACCGCTATTTGATTGATGGCTGTATGGCGGTGGCATTGCAGGCAGACATGGATATTGCCCGACTACAGGCTTATGCCCTGGGTATGGAGGACCGACATAGAGCTGATTATTCTAGCAGAGATCGGGACAGGAGGCCGCCCAAGAGGGTCAGATTCACAGTTTATTCTGGAGATTCTCGAGGCGGACAGCCTCAGCAGCAGCAGTCAGGCAGACATCCTCCTCCGTCAGGCCGGGGTACACCCCCACAGTTTACCGGCAGGAGATCTGAGGGTGTCGGATATTCAGGGGCAGGCCCGAGCTCCAGGGCTTCAGGTTCACAGTTGAACAGAGGTTCCAGCAGTCAGATGAGGCCACCCAGACCTTTGTGTTCCTACTGTGGGAGACAACACCCGGGAGAGTGTTTCTGAGCTACGGGTGCATGCTTTGTGTGCGGCCGTCAGGGCCATCAGATGAGAGACTGTCCGGCTAGAGGTGGTACAGGCAGTTCAGCTCAGTCTACCGGGTCAGCCGGTGGTTCATCTTCAGCCTCGGTGGCGATGCGCCCTGCGGGGCAAGGTACTCCAGCACCAGCAGGCCGCGGCAGGGGTTGTGGCGGAGCTTCGGGTTCTAGCGGTCCTTCGAACCGCATTTATGCCTTAGCCAGCAGACAGGACCAGGAGGCTTCGCCTAATGTCGTCACAGGTATATTACTGGTTTTCTCTCGTGATGTGTATGCATTGATTGATCCTGGTTCTACATTGTCATTTATATCTCCACTCGTTGCTGATAAAATTGGGATAGAATCCGAACCGATAGAGCCTTTTGAGGTAGCTACACCAGTAGGGGATTCTGTTATAGCCAGTCAGATTTATAGAGATTGTTCCGTGATTATCTGTGGCCGCTGCACTAAGGCGGATTTGGTAGAGTTAGATATGATCGAGTTTGACGTGATTATGGGTATGGATTGGCTAGCTTCTTGCTATGCTAATGTTGATTGTCAAAAGAAGATAGTCCGATTCCAATTCCCAGGGGAGCCAGTTATAGAGTGGGCAGGTAATACAGTATCGCCGAGGGGTAAGTTTATTTCATACCTCAAGGCTGAGAAAATGATCAGAAAGGGGTATATGTATCATCTGGTCCGTGTTCATGATTTAGAGGCAGAGGCACCGACTCTTCAGTCAGTCCCAGTGGTTAATGAATTTGTAGATGTATTCCCAGATGAGCTTCCGGGTCTACCTCCCGAACGGGAGATAGAGTTTGCTATTGATCTGTTGCCAGACACTCAGCCTATCTCTATTCCTCCGTACAGAATGGCACCTGCAGAATTAAAAGAATTGAAAGAGCAGCTGAGAGATTTATTGGAGAAGGGTTTCATTCGGCCTAGTGCGTCACCCTGGGGAGCTCCAGTATTATTTGTGAGGAAGAAAGACGGCTCGCTGCGGATGTGCATTGATTATCGGCAGTTGAATAAGGTAACCATCAAGAATAAATATCCCCTCCCCAGGATTGATGATTTGTTTGATTAGCTGCAGGGTGCCAGGTACTTCTCGAAGATAGACCTGCGATCGGGTTACCATCAGGTACGGGTACGAGAGGCTGATATTCCCAAGACAGCATTCAGGACCCGATATGGGCACTATGAGTTCAGAGTTATGTCTTTTGGGCTGACAAATGCCCCAGCAGTATTTATGGACCTGATGAATCGGGTATTCAGACCGTTCTTGGATATGTTTGTGATCGTATTTATCGATGATATTCTGGTTTATTCTCGGTCAGAAGCAGAGCATGCAGACCATTTGAGGACGGTACTTGGCACACTTCGGCACCAGGAATTATATGCTAAATTCTCTAAGTGTGAATTCTGGTTATCTTCAGTGGCATTTCTGGGACATATTATTGGGGCTGATGGCGTCCGGGTGGATACCCAGAAGATCGAGGCCGTAAAGAATTGGCCTAGTCCTACGACGCCGACAGAGGTGCGTAGCTTTCTGGGATTGGCTGGTTATTATCGGAGATTCGTGGAGAAGTTTGCTTCCATTTCAGCGCCTTTGACAAGGCTGACTCAGAAGGGAGCTAAGTTTCAGTGGTCAGATGCTTGCGAGCGTAGCTTCCAGTTGCTGAAAGAGAAGTTGACTACGGCTCCAGTCCTGACTCTTCCGGAGGGTCCAGATGGGTATGTGATTTATTGTGATGCCTCTAGTATTGGTTTGGGATGTGTGTTGATGCAGCACGGCAGGGTGATAGCTTATGCTTCCCGGCAGCTCAGAAAACATGAAAAGAATTATCCTACTCACGATTTGGAGCTGGCCGCGGTCATTCATGCTTTGAAGATGTGGAGACATTATTTATATGGGGTTCACGTTGACATTTATACAGATCATAAGAGCCTTCAGTACATCTTTAGGCAAAAGGAGCTGAACTTGCGGCAGCGGAGGTGGTTAGAGTTGTTGAAAGATTATGATGTTGACATTCTCTACCATCCTGGGAAAGCTAATGTTTTGGCGGATGCACTCAGCCGCAAGTCTATGGGCAGCCTAGCAGACGTGCCATCAGAGAGTAAAGAAATGGTTCGCGATATTCATCAGTTGGCTAGTCTTGGAGTTCGCTTGGCTGATTCTGGAGATGTTGGGGTTTCTGTTCGAGGTATTGCTAGGTCCTCTATTACAGAAGATATTAAGCGGCATCAGTATGAGGATCCTATTCTGGCAAAGTATAGAGACGCAGCACTGGCACAGGAGAAGACTCCGTTTGAGATTTCACCTAATGGAGTGTTATTTCACAGAGGCAGATTGTGTGTACCTGACGTTGCAGGGTTGCGGCGACAGGTTATGGGCGAGGCACATTACGCCCGATATTCTGTTCACCCAGGGTCGACGAAGATGTACCATGATATCAGATGCCTATATTGGTGGGACGGTATGAAAAGAGATATAGCAGAGTTCGTTGCTCAGTGTCCAAATTGCCAGCAGGTTAAGATTGAGCACCAGAAGCCCGGTGGGCTATTGCAGGAGATAGAGATACCGACGTGGAAGTGGGAGATCATTAATATGGACTTTATTACAGGTCTACCTCGCACTCCACGGAGGTATGATTCTATTTGGGTTATTGTTGATCGACTGACGAAATCAACCCATTTTCTTCCGGTTCGGACCACCTATTCAGCTGAGGATTATGCCAGACTTTATGTCAGGGAGATTGTACGACTTCATGGAGTTCCTGTGTCTGTTATTTCCGATAGAGGTGCCCAGTTTGCAGCTAAGTTCTGGAGATCGTTTCAGGAGGGATTGGGGACCCAGGTGAGCCTGAGTACAGCCTTCCATCCCCAGTCCGACGGACAGGCCGAGCGCACTATTCAGACATTGGAAGATATGTTGCGTGCCTGTGCTATTGATTTCAGGGGTAGCTGGGACGATCATTTACCGCTTGTTGAGTTTGCGTATAATAACAGCTACCACTCCAGTATTCAGATGGCACCATATGAGGCTTTGTATGGCAGGAAGTGTAGATCACCGATCGGTTGGTTTGATGTTGGGGAGACTGAGTTGATTGGCCCAGATGTGGTCCAGCAGGCCGTGGATAAGGTGAAACTTATTCGAGAAAGATTGTTGGCAGCCCAGAGCCGACAGAAATCTTATGCCGATAAGCGACGTCGACCGTTAGAGTTTCAAATTGGCGATTGGGTGTTCCTGAAAGTGTCACCGATGAAAGGTGTTATGCGATTTGGCAAGAAAGGAAAGCTCAGTCCGAGATATATTGGGCCTTATCTGATTATTCGCAAAATAGGCAAGGTGGCCTACGAATTGGATTTGCCAGCTGACTTGGGAGCGGTTCACCCGGTATTCCATGTTTCCATGCTTCGTAAGTGTATTGGTGACCCTTCCAGAATTTTTCCTTCAGATGAGATACAGGTCACAGAGGAGCTATCTTACGAGGAGCAGCCTATAGTCATATTGGATCGTCAGGTGAGAAAGTTGCGGAATAAAGATGTGGCTTCGGTTAAAGTGCTGTGGCGGAATAATAACCGCGAAGAAATGACCTGGGAGGCTGAGGAGCAGATGAAGGAAAAGTATCCTCACTTATTCCCAGTACCTTCAGGTAATTCAAATTCTTTGTCTGACTATGTTGATTTATGAATGATTTGTATGTGATGGCTATAAAAGCAACTCCCCCGGATTTGAGTAAGATTCGTAGAACTAATTCAACATTCGAGGACGAATGTTCTTAAGGGGGGGAGAATGTTACGTCCCGTATTTTTATACATTGGGACAACCCGGATTAATTATGATAATTTAGAGCCAAGACTATTCCGGGATTCGAAGTCGGGACTTTTGACCTTTGATTTTATTTCGAGGCATAAGTTATATATGGAATTGTTGGCATTGAACACTTAGGAAAAATTTGGGACCACAATTCATAAATTGGAATTAAAAAAAAAAATCTTGCAAATGAGGCCTTGTGGCCCTCAAATGGTCCCACACATTGTGTGGCCAATTTTAATTGGTCCAACACATGTGTGGGCCATGGGACACATGGATAAATATTGTGGAAGCTTAAAAGATGACCTTAAGTCATCTTTACCACTTCAACACTTAGCAAATAAAACCAAAAGTTGAAGAGCTTCAACAAGAAGCTCACGGCCAAGACTAAGAAAAATCAACTCCATTTCAAGCCATCCCAAAATTATTTCTTTGTTGTAAACCCACTATTTTGAGGTCCCTAAGTAGCGTGGAAGCATCGTTGGAGCGATCAAACCATCATTTTTCATCTTTTGGAAACCCTAGGCTATTGGAAAGTTGAAGAAGAAAGGTAAGAACTCATTATGTTTTGTATGTTATAAAGGCTGTATGCATGTTGTAGTATGTTATAATGGAGGAAAATCATGAAATATGAAATGTTGGAGGTGAGTTGTGTATGTGGAGCTTGAGCCGTGTAAATGGGTGTTGTTGTGTTGTGATTGAAATTATGAATTAATGCCTAGTTAGTTGATTATGATCATTGTAAGGTGAAGAACAATTGAGAATCATCCATATATGTATATGTGTAGTGTTAGCCGAAAATGGGTCACCTTATGTGCCAAGAATTGAATTAGTATCGCTTATTGTTTAGCCGTCGTCGCCATGAATTCTATGTTGGAAATGAAAGTTTATTGACTCAAATTGATGTTGTAAATATTGCGGACTGATTTGGAAGTTGTTGTACATTTAATGTAAATTGTGTATTGATGAAAATAGCATTGTTAGAATGTAAATTGTAGATACGAACCATGATTTGGAAATGAAGAAAAAGTTAGGGGGGCTGTCTCGGTTAGGGGCTGTTTCGGGTAGCTTGGGAAAATTTATGGATTGTTGGAAAAATTGTATAAATTGCTTAGAATGTCCTGAAATGTTTTTGGTATGGGTTCGGGTTAGTATGTGAGCGTATAAGCGTCGATTTTGGCTTGAAGGTAAGTCGTCGAATTGAATTTATGAAAGTTGATGAATGATGGAAAAGAGAGCTATTATTGTTGTATTACCTTTCGGATTGATTATTAATGTTGTTAGGTTGGTTGTTGTTGTTGTTGTTGATTGATACGGCCGAGTTAAATTCTTGGGGTAGCCTATTTACAGGGGAAATGCTGCCCAAATTTCTGTAGAATTAAGGGCGAAATTGGAATTTAATGCCCAAAAAGTCTTTAGCTAATGTTTGGCATTTTATGGCTTGTTTATAGATCGTGGGCAGCCCGAATCATAGGTTGGATTTAGCTTGAGTTTGGATCGTATTGGAGAGCGTTTGAGGTATGTAAAGTAACCTTTCTTTTGGCATGCCTTAGTTAAAGTAGGCCATGATGCGAGCCTCTAGGAAACTCTATTCTCGCAAATCCGAGCTTGTCTATGATTCGTATTTGTTTCCTTGGTATTCTTGGGCGCATATGCCATAACATTGATCCTTTTATCCTCGGAGTTTATGATTTGTAAAGATTTCATGAAAGTTGATTTTAGGTTTCAAAGCTTGTTCTTTAGCGATTCCAAAAGTTCAAACGCCCATAACTTCCTCAGAAAAGCTCGGATTGCTTTGAAATTTTCGTAGGAGTTTGTATGATATAAAATGAGTATGTTTTTCATAAGCGGGCTCAGTTCGGGTCTATACTCGTCCGTGGGTCCCGCGACGCCCTTTATGTAATTTCGGTAACTTCGGGAAGAAAATGTTGTAATTATTGTTCCGATTTCAAATATGACTATTTTACTTATCTTTGGATTTATGATAATGATTTTATGCATATGATTCCTCACTACTCCGCTCGTGCCCTATGATATCGTTCGCCGGTTCCCGGGCCGGTTCGGTTGTCGTGCGTATTATGATACATTCCGGTGTTATGCTGTGTTTATGGTTCACCGAGCTCCTCGCTCGAGGGCCGGGTTCCACATATGTTTGGCGTTATGCTGTGATTGGCGTTATGCTGTGTTGTGATGTGTGCCGGGGATTCGGAGATTTGAAACTTTTTGGTGTTATGCTGTGTTATGGCGCCATCGACAGGCGGGCGACCATATTTTCCTGTGCCCTATGCATAATTTATACTTTGGAAATAAACATTTTGATATTTTTGGGATATGTATTATTTTCCATACTTCTGATTCAATTACTGTTCAAGACTTATTTCTGTACCTTCTGCTTTGCATACTCAGTACATATTTCGTACTGACCCCCTCCTCCGGGGGCTGCGTTTCATGCCCGCAGGTACAGACGCACAGCTTGGTGATCCACCTATTTAGGACACCCCCTTCTGCTATTCGGAGTGCTCCTTTCATCCCGGAGCTTATATTTTTGGTATATATACTTGTTAGTACATTTATACATATTCGTTCATGGGTACGGCGGGGCCCTGTCCTGTCATATGATTCTGTCGGTCTGTTTAGAGGTCTGTGGACATGTTTGTGGGTTAGGGTCTTTCTGTATGAATGTATGTACATGTCATTTGGGCGATCCCATACGCCGAGGCGGCCGGTCCGCATATGTTGTTTGGGCGACCCTATACGCCGAGGCGGCCGGTCCGCATATGTTTATATATTGCTTGGTTAGCCCTGTGTGGCTTTCGTTGGTATTTCCTGCGTGCAGGGTATATTGGATAGTCCGTAAAACAAAGGAAACTCTGCCGAAATTTTTCTGGAAATTACCTAAATTTGAAATAAAGCCTTGTCGGCTTCCGCCATATACTAGAATGAGTTGATAGAATTTGAGATAATATTTAATAGATGGGTTCGGGTGCCCAGATCGGGCACTAGTCACGGCCTACGGGGTTGGGTCGTGACATTAAGACGTTAAGAACTATGGTCAAGCTATTGAAAGGTTTAAAACGTATTTCAACGTTAGTAGCCTATTCCTAGAAAATTGGGCGGCATTTCTCCTATATTGTACATTTCCCTCACATTCAAACTAATTATGAAACGACCAGATCAATATCAACAACCACACGTCCAAGTTACTATATCAAGAACTAGCCAAAACAAGATTCAAGAATACCTCGAAACAACCCACACAACATTCCAAATTAGCCCACACATTACAACATTCAATAATAGTCGTCATAACGACTACGATATATTCAAGTTACTCCTAATAATCTATAGCCACAACACTTCATCGAAATGACCTTATAATAGTCCAACAATTACAACCACCCAAAAGCAATCTTTCAGACCACTAGAAGTACATTTTAAACTTATCTTTTCTTTCGAATCGAGCAACACAACAATCAGTGACTATTATCCATATACAAGCAAATCCCATCAATAACTTAACAACAACATGCCCCAAACAGCCCCTAATTACAACATAACAATGCCCGATACACCTCGAACATCTAAAAATATACACCAAACAAGCCACATACGCTTTGTATACGATATCTTATACATTTCTTTCTTCCAAATTGGTGATTCATATCAGCAACAACACAACAACGACATCAACTACTATATGCAAGAAAACTATCCTAATATTACAACAAGTCCTAAAACAGTCCATGGAATCAATACAAATTCTAGCATGATTTAAGCTTTCCTTTCACAAATTCCATATCCACCAAATTATACAAAGACCAAACCATCTCTAAAATATGTAGGAGGGAATTAAACCTTAGCTTAGCAAGCTTGGCCTCTTAACGTTGCTGGAATTATGAATTAAAATTACAAGTGTTCTTGCTGCCCCAAGGATTAAATTCACGTTGCTGCTCACCTTTGAATGTTTAGAACACCTTAGGAATTTTTTTTTTTCTATCAAAAGCTTGAGTTGATCAAGAGCTGCCATGGTCGTGAGCTACCATGGCTGTTGTGGTTTCTATTTATTTCTCCAATTCAACTTTGTGAAGATGAATTTGTGACTAAATGAGTCATCACATAGTATTTATTTTCAAGCAGCCATGTTGACAAGTGTCCCACTATGGCATGGACCAATCAGATTTGGCCATGTTGTAGTGGGGTCCATTTAATACACTAATTAACTTAATTAATCATTAATCCCCACTTAATAATCTAATCATGGTTAATTAATCCCTAATCTCCACTAATAGTTCTACACTAATTGGATTTTACAAGCATATCGTGCACTTATTAAAATTGGGGATTAAAAGTCCTTATCTCATATCCCAAAAATAATCTTGTACTTGAATTTATGTCGATTAACTTACAATTAATCCAACGTACAAAAATACGGGATATAACATCCTTCCCCCCTTTAGAATATTCGTTCTCGAATGTTAAACTAGTTCTATAGGGCTATATAAAAATTTCGGGAAAGTCCCTTCCATCGGTATACGTACCAACCTGTATTTAGCTAGCCACGAATGTCTTACAATAACATGTAGTCTCATCTACCAATCAATATAGTCAAGTGAGGAATTTAAATTACCTGTAGGAATAGGGAACAAGTAAGGGTACTTATTCTTCATCTCATCTTCGGCTTCCCAGGTCATCTCTTCTCTATTGTTGTTTCGCCACAATACCTTGACGGAAGCCACATCCTTAGTACGTAACCTTCTGACTTGGCGATCAAGTATAGCTATAGGGCTCTCCTCATAAGATAACTCCTTCGTTACCTGGACATCCTCTACAGGGAATACTCTAGAAGGGTCACCAATACACTTATGAAGCATTGATATGTGAGAGAGTGGATGTACTGCTTCTAAATCAGATGGTAGGTCCAACTCATAGGAAACCTTGCCTACCCTACGAATAATCTGATAAGGCCCAATTTACCCTTCATGGGTGACACCTTCAAGAACACCCAATCACCAATCTGAAACTCTAAGTGTCGATGTCGACTATCTGTATATGACTTCTGTCGACTCTGGGCTGATAATAACCTCTCCTGAATAAGCTTCACCTTATCAACAGCTTGCTGAATCATGTCTGGGCCTATTAATTTAGTCTCACCAACATCGAACCAACCAATAGGTGACCTGCACTTCCTCCCATATAAGGCCCCATACGGTGCCATCTGGATACTAGAATGGTAGCTACTATTATAAGCAAACTCGATAAGTGGAAAATGATCATCCCAACTACCTCTGAAATCGATAATACAGGACCGCAACATATCTTCTAGCGTCCGAATGGTACGCTCGGCCTGTCCGTCAGTCTGAGGGTGAAATGCTGTGCTAAGACTCACCTGTGTCCCCAATCCCTTTTGGAATGATCTCCAGAAGTTAGATATAAACTGAGCTCTTTTGTCTGAGATAATAGATGTGGGAACCCCATGGAGTCTCACTATCTCCCTGATATATAACCTTGCATAGTCCTCAGCTGAATAAGTGGTCCTGACTGGAAACAAATGGGCTGATTTTGTCAGCCTATCCACAATAACCCATATAGAGTCATACTTCCGTGGAGTGCGAGGTAAACCTGTAATGAAGTCCATATTAATTACTTCCCATTTCCAGGTTGGGATCTCTATCTCTTGTAATAATCCACCAGGCTTCTGATGCTCGACCTTAACCTGTTGATAATTCGGGCACTGAGGAACAAACTCCGGCATGTCCTTTTTCATGCCATCCCACCAATATAAACATCTGAGGTCATGATACATCTTCGTTGACCCTGGATGAACAGAATAAGAGGCATAGTGTGCCTCTTCCATAACTTGCTGGCGTAGCCCTGCAACCTTAGGTACGCATAATCTGCCTTCATATCGTAGCACTCCATCAGGTGTAACTTCGAATGGGGTCTTCTCCTTTTGAAGGGTTGTATCTCTATACCGTGCCAGAACAGGGTCCTCGTATTGGTGTCTCTTTACCTCCTCTATGATAGAGGATTCAGCGACTTCTCGAACAGAAACTCCACTATCTCTAGAATAAGCCAGACGGACTCCAAGATTAGCTAGTCGATAAATCTCATAAACCATCTCCTTACTTTCTGGTTGCACATCTATCAAGCTACCCATAGATTTACGGCTAAGGGCATCTGCTACAACATTTGCTTTCCCTGGATGGTATAGTATATCAACATCATAATCCTTTAGTAACTCTAACCACCGTCTCTGTCGCAAATTCACCTCCTTCTGCTTAAAAATATATTGGAGACTCTTGTGATCCATATAAATATCAACATGAACACCATATAAGTAATGCCTCGATATCTTCAAGGCATGAATTACCGCTGCTAATTCCAGATCATGAGTAGGATAATTCCTTTCGTGCTTCTGAGCTGTTGGGAAGCATAGGCTGTAACCCTACCATGCTGCATCAATACACAACCTAATCCACTACCTGAAGCATCACAATAAATAACATAGCCATCTGGTCCCTCTAGAAGAGTTAGAACTGGAGCCGTAGTCAGCTTGTCTTTCAACAACTGGAAGTTTTGCTCACATGCATCAGTCCACTGGAACTTAGCTACCTTCTGAGTTAGCCTTGTTAAAGGCGCAGAAATTGAGGCAAACTTTTCTACAAATCTCCTGTAATATCCTGGTAGCCCCAGAAAACTGCGTACCTCAGTGAGTGTCGTAGGTCTAGGCCAAGTCTTTACAGCCTCAATCTTCTGTGTATCTACTCGAATACCATCAGCTCCAATAATATGCCCCAAGAATGCTACTGAAGTCAACCAGAATTCGCATTTAGAAAACTTAGCATACAACTTCTAGTGTTGGAGCACCCTAAGTACCGTCCTCCAATGATCTGCATGCTCCTCTTCTAAACGTGAATAGACCAGAATATCCTCAATAAATACAATCACGAACATATCTAGGAATGGTTTGAACACTCGGTTCATTAAATCCATAAATACCGCTGGAGCATTAGTCAGCCCCAAAGACATCACTCTAAACTCATAATGTCCGTATTGGGTCCTGAATGCAGTCTTTGGAATATCTGCCTCATTGACCCGCACCTGATGATAGCCTGACCATAAGTCTATCTTCGAAAAGCATTTAGCACCCTGCAACTGGTCAAATAGATCATCAATCCAGGGGAGGGGATATCTATTCTTTATTGTTACTTTATTCAGCTACCTATAATCAATACACATCCGCAGCGACCCATCTTTCTTTCTCACAAATAATACCGGTGCTCCCCAAGGTGATGTGCTAGGCCTGATGAAGCCCTTTTCTAATAAGTCCTTCAGTTGCTCTTTTAACTCCTTCAGCTCTGCAGGTGCCGTTCTATAAGGAGGACTAGATATGGGCTGAGTATCTGGCAATACATCTATAGTAAACTCTATCTCCCACTCAGGAGGAAGACCTGGAAGTTCGTCTGGGAATACATCTGGAAATTCATTAACTATCGGGACTGACTGAAGAGTCGGTACCTCTGCTTTCAGGTCATGCACACGAACCAGATGATAAATATAACCCTTTCTAACCATCTTCCTTGCTTCGAGGTGTGAAATAAACTTACCCCTCGGCGATACTGTATTCCCCATCCACTCTATAATCGGCTCACTTGGTAACTGAAATCGAACTATCTTTTCTCTACAATCAATGTTAGCCTAACAAGAAGCTAACCAATCCATACCCATTATAACATCAAACTTAGTCATATCTAACTCTATCAGATCTGCCACGGTGTGACGACTTTATATAATTACCGAACATTTATATATACTTGCTTTGCTATGACAGAATCTCCTACCGGTGTAGCTACTTCAAATGGTTCAATCAACTCAGGTTCTATTCCGATTCTACTAGCAACAAAGGGAGATATATATGATAAGGTGGAGCCTGGATCTACCAATGCATATACGTCTCGAGAGAAAATTCATAATATACCTGTAACCACATTCGGTGACGCCTCCTGATCGTGCCTCCTAGACAAAGCATATATGTGGTTCGAAGGACCGCTAGAACTAGAAGCTCTGCCACGACCTCTACCACGGCCTGCTGGTGTCTAAATACCCTGCCCCATAGGGCACATAGCTACAGAAAAAGATGAACAAGCAACCGACCCAGTACGCTGAGCCATACCACCTACACCATCCCCATAAGGGCACTCTCTCTTTATATGGCCCTGACGGCCGCACGAAAAATGAGCACCTGTAGCAAGACGGCATTCCCCAGAATGGAGCCTACCACACCGAGAACACCGAGGCAAAGGTGGCCTCGACTAACTCAAACCTCTATTCATCTACGAACCCGAACCTTTGGAGCTCTGACCGGCTCCTGAATACCCTGCGCTGTCAAATATCCTACCTGTGAACTGTGGGGGTGCACTCCGTGCTGGCTGGGAAGAATATCTAATATACTGCTGAGGCTGCCTGCCTTGAAACTCACCAGGATAACCAGCCGATCTAGCCCTCTTATGCAAGCCTCTGTCGTAATCTCTATCTGGCTGACGTCCTCTGTGTCGATCCTTTACCCCCTATGCATATGCCTGTACCCAAGAAATATCCATACCTGGCTGAAGAGCCACTGCCATATAGCCATCAATCAAATAACGATCCAGCCCCGTCACATAACGATGCACTCTATCAGCCATATCAGCTACAATAGTAGGCGCATATCTAGCCAACGAATCAAACTCAAGACTGTACTCTCTAACGCTCCTACCACTCTACCTCAAATGTAAGAATCTATCAACTCTAGCTCGCCTCATCTCTGGAGGCAAGAAGTGTCCAAGGAAAGCCTCCACAAACTCATCCCATACTGTTGGAGGAGCACCCTCGCCCCTAGATAACTCCCACGACTCATACCTGTCACACCCCAATTCTGATAGGGTGTGATGGGCACCCAACTCTTACTTAGAGCTGAGCGAACCCTCTGGCATTTACATAATGAAACTGGGCATATAGAAAAATTCAGGAAATATAATAAAGTACTTTCCGTCAAACCATAGAAATTTGCGAACGATACTCAATTAATAAAAAACCGAGTAAGTCAAACTGCCATATCGGCCTACATGGTCGCTTTACTCAACACATGATCTGCAAAGTCTCTAAGAGTAACACTTGAATCATATGAATCGGGACAGGGCCCCGAAATACTCGTACACACACAAGATAACCATAATGACTCGACACTGCTCCCGGAAGAAAATGGAGTTTGCCAATCCCAGCTGATAGCCAACCATCTTGGCTGAATACTTCTACCTGCAAGAAAATCTGGGACTGTGTGGCATGAACACAGTGCCCCCAGGCAAAGGGACGTCAGTACGAACAATGTACCGAGTATGTAAGGCAGCAGTAATCATAAAGAATGAAACATAAGCCATAATGAATGTATGAGAAACCACCTATAATATGAATAGCCCCTAAGGCAATGACTAAAAATGTATATATATGCCATACCCGGCCCTTCAATAAGGGATTCGGTGAAATATAATTATATACCGTACCCAGCCCTCTAGTGAAGGACACGGTGAAGTAATCATAAATATACCATACCCGGCCCATCATGGGACTCGGTGCCACAGTCACATCATATATATATATATATATATATATATATATATATATATATACCGTACCGGGCCCTCTAGTGAGGGACTCGGTGAACAATGCAGTGAAACTGTGCACGAATGCATACCCGGCCCGGGACTCGGTGAATGATATATTAACGGCATGCACGAGCAGAATAATGAGCAACCATATGCAAACTAAATCATAATCTGAGACTCAATAGAATAATTAGAATGAACTAACACTTGAGGATCAAAGACAACAGTCATGTCAAGTACCCTTCAAATGTCACCATGGATTATATCAAATAGGACTTCAGGAATCATAGACACGTATGAAGACATAATGAAATAGCTTCTGGAAATCAAGAACATTAGTCATTCTAGTATCTCTAAGAATAGGATCTTCTTTGAAGTTTATATGTTCGTCATCCGTTTGTTTCATATAGACCATGCCAAAAGAAGAAAAAAGGGAATAGTCTTAACATACCATGTCACTTCTCAAGCTAACCTTAACTTAGGTCTAGGGCTTCGCCGATCTACAAACAATACCAAATATGCGAATAATCAAGTTGGGATACTCTTTCAAACCAATCTTTAATTAGTTAGAAATCTAATGATATTTGGGTAGCATCTTTCTTAAGAACTTAATAATCCTAATGATTCCATTTTAGCCAAAATATCAATCCCAATACCAACATCAATATCAACAAATACATGTCCAAATAGAATCAAATCCATTCTTAAATCACTTCCAAAACAGCCCAATATACATTCCTGTACCGATGCTTGTATACATTTCTTTATTTCCGTATATACATAGTATAAAAACAAACATAACAACAACAACTACAACCAATCCCACGATATTCCAGCCCACAAAACAATTCATAACAACCACCAAACAGCCCACATGATAACAATAACAGTTTATCTGATTTCCGATATAGTTTTCGTAATTATTTCATCTAGCAACGTAGATACGATTCGGATAACTCAAATACATCTAGGAGAGAGGATTTCTTACCTTATATTCAAAGAACTACTCTTCTTCAATTTTACTTCACTTTGAAGAAATCTCCGCTTTGCAATGATCTGGATAAAACCGACGTGGCCATAACCTTTATATCGTTCACTGCATCTTGTTTCTTTGACGTAGAATGGAGACTCTCATGTGTTTAAATTGAAAATATAAGGTTGATACCCATATATTTGTTGCTGCATACGTTTTCTCAAGAGGATATCTCTTTTAAGAGTAAGATACCAAGTGTAGCATTTAATTATGGACCATGGGGTCCACCCTTATATATACTATATATCAGTACATGCTTATTCTCGCTGCTGCCTAGTAATGAACCCACGTGGATGTGTGTCAATATAACACTTATCCATCATATCTCCATTTAATATAATCCCACAATTAACCAATTATCCACATAATTAAATTCTTGATCCCAATTCACTTAAACATGGACCATTTTTAACACACTTCATATACTCATTATCATAATCATGTGGTAGAATTCTAGTCCATAGCCTTTTTACACAAATATTATTCCCAATCACCGTCGTCACTCTTGTTAAGGCTTAAATTATTTTTGGACTTCATTCCTCATATAAACCAAGTTCTTGATTTGCATGCATAAATATGACCAAATCCTTCGTGCTCGGGTAAACTTTCTCATGTTGGACGGTTAAATCCACTAGTCAAGAAATATGGGGTATTATAGCTTGGACTGTATTTCATTCAAATAAATTTCGAACCTTGACGAAACTTATTTTCTTCGATTTGTTTAACTTCTAATCCTTGTGATACATCCGTAATCACTCGAACCACCTATAAGCTTGGGGATAACTTCAGTTCCATTACTAATGTCATTTAACTCGCACACTTTCCAACGCATGAAAACACGAGATGTAACATCCTTCCCCCCTTTAGAACATTCGTCCTCGAATGTTAGACCAGTCTTGTATAAGTATACTGGTTATGGTGATCTCATAACGAATCAATTGTAACTTGAACTCATTTATCATGTCGTGCCTCTCTTTACTTATCCTAATGCTATTTTCCACTTGACATCTGTTAATATTGAATTTCCAAAGAAAGTGGTCATAATTCAGCTACTTTCGTAATTGACTGCAACTTACTATATCCGTCTAATTTTGAAGATTAGGTTGAATATTTCTTGTTTTGGAGTCATTTTTCCAGTAACACTGTAGAATAGGAGTTGTCTTTCCTTTGGGCAGGTTTACCATCGCATTTGGTTCCTCTTGTTCTCTTTTCTAACTCTTATAGGTCCACTTCCACTCTTTATTTAGGTCGCATAGCCAGCAACGTACCTTCTTGTTGGAGTCATAATTTTAATCCTCTAATATGCATTATCTATAATATTCCCTTTGAATAGTTGAACATGAGTTTCTTTCTTAGTAATGACTCTCAGTTGCAATACTCCGTTGACACCTCAGGAATATGCTTCCAAGAGATATAAGTGAGTTACTCTCCGAATATGATCCTCCTTGATATTTGAACCCGTCGATCTTTTCTCTTGCTCAATTAGTCTAGACAGCTTTTGTCCTCATCGTTACTTCTTACCATAACCTTATTTTTATAGTAATTAATTCTATACCCGCATTATTAAATCAACCATGTGAATCATTTGCTACATACTGATACCATGTCATCTCTTGACCTCTCGCGATTACATAATAATCAGGAACATTTTTCTTATCTTTAGAATCCTCTTCGGGTGTCTCTTCTCGCTTCACTTATATCTGGTCAAAGGTTAAAATACATGATGATCTTAAGGGGTTTTAAATCCCATGTTAATCATGTCACATAATGAATCTATCGAGAGCACTCTTTTGAGGTAAATACTCGTATCACATCGTGCGTGAACACTTATACAGGTAGTTCTCCCTATAGCACCCCTATCATCACATTGAGGTAATACCTCTCTCCTGTCATATGCCCATTTTTCAAATTTGTTTCACATTTTGCATCACTTTACGAAGTGCTATCTTGAACTTTCCGTCCCTCTTTTGTCCTTCGGTCCTTACCTTCATTCTTACGTCTATGCTTGTCGTATCACCTCATAATGTCGAAGGTCAATTTCCCTTCGTTGTCCAATGTCTATAACTATCTCACCATAGGATAGGTGCCTTTGTCATAGTGTTCTTTGCTACAAATTCATTGAGACCCATAGGTCATCTTACGCATTAGCCCTTTTTAGTAATATAGCTCATAACTAATCCTTCTGTTACAACCCAACCTTAAGGTGCCCGTCCTTTTGCTCGTCCTCTTTAAATTCACTGTCTTCTAGTAACCAGCTCATTCTGATCGTTTTGCTTAAACCATTTCACAATTTCCCTTAATCCAACTTGTAACGCTTTAGGCACATTATGTCATGTAGTTTCTTATCATACTCCTTCCCCTTTCTTTATTCCCCCTTTAATTTTCTCATATCCTATTGTAGGAGATTTTTCTGTCCCTTTTCCTTTGCTACTTGTAAGTCACAATATCATTAGCAAACAACTCTATTGCCAACATCTTAGCCTCTAATCCAGTATAGCATTTCCATCCTTTATAATATCTCTTAAGTTACTCGTTTCCATTCTCTTGTCGTATTCTTTCTTTTTATAAGCATCCACTTTCTAATGTCATATCATTCAAGACCTTTACAAATGATTCTCAGCAGTGTCTCAAATACTATCCTAACTTCTACCCATTTATTGCTGGCTTTCAGATCTTACTAACTTGTTTCAGCAATGGATCTCGTTTAAAGTTTAGCATCTATATCAAATATATTTCAGTGTCAATTGTTTCCATCTTACACCTGCATTTCTCTCACCTGCTTCCCCCTTTAAGGGTGTACTTACACCGTTATTTGTTTATATTCTGCTCTATGTCCTCATTTCCAATCTCAAATTCATCTGGTCCTTTTTCAAATTCACTTGGTATACTGTACCATATCCATGTCTTTTCTATATAATTTATAACTTTGATTATCCCCGTACGAAACCTTTATAAAATCACGAAGCGATGAGAACCTTTTTATATATAATACAAAATCTCATCTGATAGTCTGTAATCGAGTAATACAACCAATGTAGCAACTCATCCAAAGCCACATTCCACTTACTCCAATCAACAATTAATTAGCACTTGTAGTCGTTCCAAATTCTCAATTAGGTAGCACTTATATTCTGATGATAAGTGTCCAAAGTTCTCTTGTAGCATTATCTTTATCCCAACCTGTATCATCTGTTTCCTCTAATGAATTTACAATACATCATTTGTTCCTCAACCTACAGTCCCTGTCCTTTAAGGATTTCACTGTTCCCGAGGTGAAGTCATATACATGTAGTACTCCTTTATGCCTTATGCTCTTTTACCCTTGCTGTGTACCCAGTACTGACTTCTAACTTACTCAAATTCATATCGGGTTCATCTAAATGACAATCTTATCTTATAACCTTATCGTTGTACTATACCTTTAAGCTCGTAGCTATATATTTCCCTTTCGTTCTATACCCATACTCAATTAATTACGTCTATCTTGGGTGCTTCCTTTAGAATTCCGTAACCATTTCTCCAGTCTATGTCGATCTTTATTCTGTGCACGAGGAATCTTATGCTACCTCTATATCCTTCGGAAGACATTACTTCTGCATATCCCCTTTCTCATTTTCAAAACGTATTCTGTTCATCCCTGTTTGTTCTTATCATACCAGTCATTTTCTGGCACTCATTCTACCTCGTTGCTCATCTTTCTGTAGTTTGGTCTTTCATAATTCTGTCACTTATATTACTCGTGTTCTTACGCATGTCATAACCTATTACTACACTGTTATCTCGCTCGCTTTCTTCTTATTTCCTTCTTTCCATTAACTCCTTCTTTTCTTGTGCTCGCTTTTCATTGTCGTTCTCACATAATCTTTATTCTGAACTTTCCCTAAAGAACTTTATAAGTCTTTCTTATTCGTTCAATACCTTTCCTTTCCATTTTACATTTGCCTTTATACTTTGGTCACATAGATCACGTCATATCTTTTAGTCACTTCCTCACTAGGCTTTACTCATTTTTATAACAATCCTTATTATATTCACATGATATCCTGTTCGTAATCAATCCTATAGTGTAACACTTCTTAACCTTATTCACGATTCTTACTATGGTTTAATTACACTCTGTGGAGTAGGCATGCTTTCCCTTTTACCCTTTCGGGTCAATCTTATCCTTAATACCTCACAAGATGTCTTATCAATACATTCATATTCGTCACAATTCTTCTTCCTCTGTACTCTTGTCTCAATCATACTATTACTTATTTTAACTATAAACTCGTCGTAATTTATCCCTGCTTGTCAATTCAGTTGATATCTCAGTATAACACTCTATTAAGACTGGCTAGCCTTTCCTAAATCATCTCTTAGTATCACAAGCCCTTCCAAATTATCCTAGCATTCCTTTTTACCATATCGATATTGACCTCATAATTACTATTACCATCAATTCAATAGATAACTTATTTCTCGAAGTCAGCCGTAGTCGCAACTTAGTCAAATCCTATCTTGACCGTTGACACGACCTTTCAAGACACATTACGAACTTATATCTCATTCTCTCTTTATTTCTAGGAAAATTTTGGCAGAGTTTCCTCTGTATTTCTTACTATCCCAAGACCTGCATGCAAGAAATACCAACAATGCCTCACAGGGCCAACATATATACATATATATCATATCATATCATAGCCACACAGGGCTCCCAATATCAACAACAGTACGAAAATGATGAACTTACCTCGTATATCTAACTCAAACTGTGCCTGTTATACTTTCCTGTTTACTTTCCCTTTCAATCTTTAACTGCAGGTCTCAATCATACCAGCAACATTCATACCATATCTGACATGTACCCTACTTACCGTTACTTATCTTTTTACTGTTTCCTTCAGCTCCTTCTGTTCACACCTTATGTTACACCTCAGAAATTTTCAGTTGGTACGCAAGTAAATGGACTAATGATGTGCGCGAGGAGTGCGAGTGTATAATGTTTCATGGGAAATGCATGTGAAGGGATGTGGATGATTAGAATGAAAAGTCGAGAAATGAGAAAAATTGAAAGTTGGCAAAACTGCCCAGTGGTCGTATATTGCAAAATACGGACCGTAAAGTGCAACACAGTCCGTAAAATGGCAGTCGTAAACTGCCATGCAAAAGCTTCAGCCTTCTGCCAGTGGTCGTATAGTGCAAAATATGGACCGTAAACCTCCATGGACGACCACTGTTGACCCAGCACAGATTTTCCAATTCATTAAATATGAGGATCAAGACTTGTCTTATTTCATTTCCACATTACACCACTTCTCTCTAGAACTTCTCTCTACATTTATTATATGAGTTTTCAATGATTATAAGTCATCAATAACATTAAGACAAGTAAATCAAGGGTAAAGGAATCATCAAGGATCATCCAAGTCAAGAAATCCAAATGGAGAAAAACTAGGGTTTTGCTCAAAGAGGAGTATTATGTCACGACCCAACCCCGTGGGCCGCGACTGGTACCCTAACTGGGTACCCATACGTACCTACCCGACCGAATTCCGAATCATACGTTTTTTTTTTTTTTGAAACAGAAATTACAAAAGTAGGCCGATACAACTACGGCACGCGCGCAAACATATATATATCTGAACATACAGAAACATACAGATAAGCCGATAAGGCTAACATACAGACGAAACCCGTAACCCACACATCCATCTACAGGCCTCTACAGACATACAGAGTCATATGACGGGACAGGGCCCCGCCGTACCCAGAATATCCATACATACAGAGTATACAGAAGACAGGAGATATATACCAAAAATATACGCTCCGGATCAAAGGAGCTCTTCAAAACAGCTGAATCAGAAACCTACGCTGGCGGCGTATCACCTGGCGCTTCTGTACCTGCGGGCATGTAGCGCAGCCCCCGAAGAACGGGGGTCAGTACGAAAAATGTACCGAGTATGTAAAGCAGAAACATAACAGATATAAGCATAGTCCGAACCGGAGTCACAGAAATATAACAGACAGAACCATAAATCAGACTGACGGACAGAGTCATGATCCAGACAGACATACAGAATCGTGTTCCATACAAATAAATCGAATTATGGTTCGGACAGACAGACGGAATCACAATACGGACAGACGAGCAGAATCAGAATCCATACGGACATACAGACATAGTCGTAATTCAGACGGACAGACAGAAGTATGTCAGACAGAATTATGCATGTAGAGTAGTACAGAGTCATACAGAATCATACAGAGGCATGTGCTTATATAAATATAGATAGCACACGCATACATTCATATTGATCCCGGCCCTATCTGGGGGCACGGTAACAGAACCCGACCCTCTTAGTACGGGACGCGGTGGACAGACAGAATCAGATCAGATCATATGCCATCCTGGCCGCCATCCCCATACACAAATCATAATATCATACAGACATACAGATCCCGGCCCGTACGCCGAGGGACGCGGTGAACAATGCAGAGAAATATGCACGATAACAGAACCTGGCCCGGGACGCAGTGAAGGAATGCATTGAGACAGACACGAACCGATAAATGAGAAACTACTTACATACAGACTCAACATACAGACTCGATCAAACTGAAGGGTGCCAAACGGCGAGTCAAAATCAGAGTATCCAGATAGTATGCATAGTACGCGCCTATATCCTACTTGGGAAGGCACGACAGATTATTAGCAGAATCAGATTCTCAGATGTTCAGAAATCATTTTGTAAGAATTGCATAAAAATAGTTGTATCATAATCAAAATAATATTTCAATTGTTTTCTGAGAAAATCGGACAAAAGGGAGGTATTTAAAGTATTACAGAAGATATCGGGCCTTGTGGGCCCGCCTCGGACCAACTCGAGGCAACATATGTAAATTATCGCTAATAGACCTTATGAGGTCATCCATAATCGTTTGGAAGTGTTCCGACTCCGTTTAGGGAGGTTTTGTACAAAAACTCACTTTAAAGGCAATTTGCAAGAAAATAGCTTCAAATGAATTGAAGGAATTGGAGCGGTTTTCCGTCTCGAATTCCGGGGAACGGAGTCGTACTTAAGGCTCGCGGCCGAGCCTATCACATCCAGAACATGCCTAAGAACAAAGGGAAAGGCTCCACATACCTCGATAACGCGTTACGCTCGCTTGGCGTCAATCCAAATTTCGTCCAAAATCTGGAAATGGTCAAGTTTACCATTTGGTTAGTTTCAAACTTTCAATATTCCAACTTTACACATACTTGCCTACCGAAATTTCGGCAGCATTTCCTCTGTATATACGACATCCCCGAGACTTAGCTCGGCTGAATTCATCAACACAACAACCCAGAAATGACATCCAAACAACAACAAACATCAAGACATACACTAAGGCATCATTAGCCATCTTTCGACATAACGAAACATTTTTCGTTTCGAACTTGCATTTCCAAACTAAACTTATTATTTTCATATCCATTATCCATCAAAATCATTACGACATACATCGGAGGCATCCATACCATTTTCACATAATATTCATAAGATACACAAACATTCAAACTTTCCATTAAGTCACTACTTTTCCAATCTTTTCCTAACTTTCAACATACAAGTTCATAAACACATTTTCATATTCCTAGTTCATTATCATAAATCATAATTTCAAGAAATCACGCTAAAGCGGCATACTTTCCGACAACAACTTAACCAACAAATTCTTCGTTTTAGCTTAACCATTATCCTTCCATCTACTCCACAAAGTCATAACAACACAAGTATTGCATTAAATCAATTCAACCCATCCACTTTCACATAAGCACCACACGGCCAACATGCAATATCCTCCAACTTCCATTAATTCATCCCACTTTCATTTCTAATACAATTTTTACCATAACATACTAGATTCTAACATGAATTCAAGTCACCAAACCATGCAATATACATGCATACCCACGACCAACACCTACTTAGTTCCAACACACAAAATTTCCATATTTTTCATTCATTCACACATACTACAACATACATATACCTTTTATAACATAACAAAAGCATGAAATCCTTACCTTTCTTCAAGTTCTTCACTTGGAGGATAAAATTGCTTTCTTGCCACAATACTTATATCAACTTGTAGAGGGCTTTGAGCTTAGTACTAATCTCACAACAAAAGAATTTTTTGAACCAAGATTTGGCTCCAATAATTTGTTCCTTCTTTTCTTTCTTTTTCTTTCTTTCACCCGAATTCTCTCTCTCTCTTTGTTCTTGATTTCTTTTTGTTTTGTCTTCTTGACTTATCTTGAACCTTCTTTATACTTATCCATATATAAAATAATTTCCCATGGAATTTAATTAATCCATGGGCTTGGGTGAGTTGTGGCCGGTTGGGCCCCTTAAAGTTGGGCCTCACTTCACTTAATTTTTGAGCCCAAAATTGTTGGCTAATTATTGAAATTCATGGGACAAATTTCCAAAATTCCAATTTTTCCCTTGGCCTCCTTTCGTAATTCCACACCATTGTATTCATAACCATCACATTCATACCAAGAAATGTCCAATTGTGGCCTTATTCATCACAAGTCCATTTATCTTGAATTTTTCGAATAAGCGAAAATGTCGGATGTAACATCCTCCCCCCCCCCCCCTTTAGAAACATTCGTCCTCGAATGTTAAATTGACCTTATGGGGCGTCGTACTACTTCGGGAGGGCCCTCTTTATAATTGTCCTTCGTGGACTTCCCGACATGGCTTCTTCACCTACATGAGGGGGTAATTCTTCTCGTCACTGATTCAAATAACTTCATAATCTATATTTTCTCATACCCCACAAAATTATCGTAACAAACGGATGCTCTTCAGACATCATAGTCAATATCATTACTCGTTACACTGCTGAGTTCCCTACCACATCATCATAATCCCACTTCATACCAGGCGCTTCATACCAGCAGATTCAGAACTAGGGCCGGACGCGTAGAAGCATATCGGACGGATTCGTAGTGAAAGTCAGGCGGACAGAAATGTATCAGATAGAGTCGTAATCAAGATCAGACATACGGAGATGTATCAGACAGGCGTACGATCGAAATCAGACGCACAGAAGCATATCAGACGGATTCATATCCGGAGTCGGACATACAGAGGTGTGTTAGACAGAAACGTATTCAGAATCAATCATACAGGGGTAGGTCAACCAGAAACATATTCAGAATCGGATGTACAAAGATTTATCAGGTGGGGACATAATCGAGTTCAGAAGCATGGAGGCGTAATAAACAGAGCCTTATCAACATCGGAAGTACAGAAATATAACAGATAGAATCTGAAGCCGAATCAGATCACTCTTAGTAAGGCTCCAGTGATTTATGGAAAATTCCCTTATTGGTAACCTGGTTAGCCAAGTTATCATACGAATCGTCTCGCGTCGCTTATCGACTCTTTCAAAGATTCCGCTTATTCGCACTTATTATCTTTCCTACCATCCATACTCATCTTCCTTTTCAAACATCGTCATACCAGACTGAGTTATAATGGAATAGGGTTTTTTTTTTGTCCTTGACGGCATTTGTGTCCCCGCCCCTGCTTCGTTTCAGGTACTTGGTTTAGTAAAACCTTTCGTCTATCACAACGTTAGTTGCCGGGACTCGGTTCTTAACCCATATGGGCACCAAACGAAAATCATACACACACATCCTCTTTTCCTTTAGATTACCCCAAATTTTCATTTATATCTATCATACTTACACTTGTGCAAAACTTGGCATTACTTCCCAGGGGGTCACCCATCCCAGAATTGCTCTGGCTTGAGCACGCTTAACCCCGAAATTTTCATGCATTTTAACACGTTAGGGCTAATATAATTCCGTCGATTGCCCCGCACGACCTTTGTCACGAAATTTTAGGGCAAATCGGGGTCTTAGCAATTTTTCGGAAATTTTTTTGTAGCGGGTCCCATCCCCGGCTAAATCGTACAATTACCATGTCGCCTTTTGAATCTCGGTATCTACCAAGTTAACATTTACCTTACTATTTCTAATACCCAGACGTATAAGATCATGTAATGCAGCAAAATACAAACTTATCCATACATATATCTCTCAAAAAGAATCGTTGGCATACCTGGGCGTCCGCTCGAAGACGCTCCTGGGTCCTGCCGGCCGGTCAAAGCAAACACGCGGTTTGAAGGACCGCTGTAACCAGAAGCTGCGCCACGACCTCTGCCACGACCTGCTGGCGCTGGTGCTGGTGCTCCTCGCCCTGTGGGGCGTATAGCTGTCGAAGGAGAAGATGAGCCTGCAACGGACCCAACAGGCTGAACTAAACCTGAACCGGAACTGCCCTTAAGCGGGCACTCTCTGACTTGATGGTCTGGGCTCCCACAAAAATAACAAGCGCCCGTAGCGCGATAACACTCCCCCGGGTGGGGTCTCCCACAGTAAGAACATGGGGGTATGGGTGGCCTCGACTGACCGGGACCTCTGCTCACCTGTGGGCCTGGGACTCTGGAGCTCTGTCCCGAGAACTGTGGGGGTGTACTGTAGGCTGGCTGGGACGAATACCTGTTACCCTGCCGCTGGGAAGGCTCACCCTGAAATCCCCCTGAATATCCAGCCGATCTGGCTCTCTTAGGTCGGCCCCTATCGTAACCCCTATCAGGCCGACGCTCCCTACGTCGGTCCTCCATGCCCTGGGCGTATGCCTGTAACCGGGCTACATGCATCCCTGGCTGAGAAGCCATGGCCAAGCAACCGTCAATCAGATAAGGGTCTAGTCCAATCACATACCTGTGCACCCTATCGGCCATCTCGGCTACTATAGCGGGTGCATACCTAGCCAGTGAGTCGAACTCTAGGCTGTACCCGCGAACACTTCTACCATTTTGTCTCAGGTTCAAGAACCGATCAACCCTAGCTCTCCGTAGCTCTGGTGGTAGAAAATGGTCAAGAAAGGCCTTAGTAAACTCGGCCCATACCGCTGGGGAAGCATCGTCACCCCTGGAGAGCTGCCAAGACTCATACCAATTTGCCGCCACCTCATATAATCGATACGAAGCCAACTCCACAGACTCAGTCGGCGAAGCCTTAATCAATCGTAGTGTGCTCTCCATCTTTCTAATGAACTCCTGGGGGTCCTCCTCAGGTTTTGTCCCGGAGAATTCTGGAGGCTTACATGTCAAAAACTCCCGAGCCCTGGAGCTCTCATACCTGTCCGCACGACCACCCCCAAATCCATGCCTGCGAACCTGCTCCGTCATCAACGTGGTCAATAACTGAACCGCATCTCGGATGGCCCTACCCTCCGCCCCTGCCTGTGGAGCTGGAGGCTCGGGCACTGGAACCTCAGGAGCTTGCGGTGGAGCCGTCTCCCGATTAGCAGCTCCTGCTGCTCTGATATCCTCCGGCAAGGGGGGTGTAACAGATCCAGACGACGGGGGCACATCCTCAAGTGCAGGCTGCACACTGGCCCTGGTAACCCTCGGGGCCCGGCTGGTCTCTCCTGCCTCTATCCTCGCCTTGCCCTTCTGGGCAGCTGTTGCCTTCTTCGGAGGCATCACTGAAACATAGCATATCGTTAGGAGAGGATCATCCTACTAATACAGTTCTATCGCACGATCTAAGAATCCAAAGAAGGGTAACATCCTAAATGTCCTGCAGCTTCCTGTTTATAGATGTGGTGCACAACACATCGATAAACAAGACTCTACTAGACACGGCCTGTAGACATACCGAGGACTAACCGCTCTGATACCACTTTTGTCATGCCCCAACCCCGTGGGCCGCGACTGGTACCCTAACTGGGTACCCATACGTACCTACCCGACCGAATTCCGAATCATACGTTTTTTTTTTTTTGAAACAGAAATTACAAAAGTAGGCCGATACAACTACGGCACGCGCGCAAACATATATATATCTGAACATACAGAAACATACAGATAAGCCGATAAGGCTAACATACAGACGAAACCCGTAACCCACACATCTATCTACAGGCCTCTACAGACATACAGAGTCATATGACAGGACAGGGCCCCGCCGTACCCAGAATATCCATACATACAGAGTATACAGAAGACAGGAGATATATACCAAAAATATACGCTCCGGATCAAAGGAGCTCTTCAAAATAGCTGAATCAGAAACCTACGCTGGCGGCGTATCACCTAGCGCTTCTGTACCTGCGGGCATGTAGCGCATCCCCCGAAGAACGGGGGTCAGTACGAAAAATGTACCGAGTATGTAAAGCAGAAACATAACAGATATAAGCATAGTCCGAACCGGAGTCACAGAAATATAACGGACAGAACCATAAATCAGACTGACGGACAGAGTCATGATCCAGACAGACATACAGAATCGTGTTCCATACAAATAAATCGAATTATGGTTCGGACAGACAGACGGAATCACAATACGGACAGACGAGCAGAATCAGAATCCATACGGACATACAGACATAGTCGTAATTCAGACGGACAGACAGAAGTATGTCGGACAGAATTATGCATGCAGAGTAGTACAGAGTCATACAGAATCATACAGAGGCATGTGCTTATATAAATATAGATAGCACACGCATACATTCATATAGATCCCGGCCCTGTCTGGGGGCACGGTAACAGAACCCGACCCTCTTAGTACGGGACGCGGTGGACAGACAGAATCAGATCAGATCATATGCCATCCTGGCCGCCATCCCCATACACAAATCATAATATCATACAGACATACATATCCCGGCCCGTACGTCGAGGGACGCGGTGAACAATGCAGAGAAATATGCACGATAACAGAACCTGGCCCGGGACGCAGTGAAGGAATGCATTGAGACAGACACGAACCGATAAATGAGAAACTACTTACATACAGACTCAACATACAGACTCAATCAAACTGAAGGGTGCCAAACGGCGAGTCAAAATCAGAGTATCCAGATAGTATGCATAGTACGCGCCTATATCCTACTTGGGAAGGCACGACAGATTATTAGCAGAATCAGATTCTCAGATGTTCAGAAATCATTTTGTAAGAATTGCATAAAAATAGTTGTATCATAATCAAAATAATATTTCAATTGTTTTCTGAGAAAATCGGACAAAAGGGAGGTATTTAAAGTATTACAGAAGATATCGGGCCTTGTGGGCCCGCCTCGGACCAACTCGAGGCAACATATGTAAATTATCGCTAATAGACCTTATGAGGTCATCCATAATCGTTTGGAAGTGTTCCGACTCCGTTTAGGGAGGTTTTGTACAAAAACTCACTTTAAAGGCAATTTGCAAGAAAATAGCTTCAAATGAATTGAAGGAATTGGAGCGGTTTTCCGTCTCGAATTCCGGGGAACGGAGTCGTACTTAAGGCTCGCGGCCGAGCCTATCACATCCAGAACATGCCTAAGAACAAAGGGAAAGGCTCCACATACCTCGATAACGCGTTACGCTCGCTTGGCGTCAATCCAAATTTCGTCCAAAATCTGGAAATGGTCAAGTTTACCATTTGGTTAGTTTCAAATTTCAATATTCCAACTTTACACATACTTGCCTACCGAAATTTCGGCAGCATTTCCTCTGTATATACGACATCCCCGAGACTTAGCTCGGCTCAATTCATCAACACAACAACCCAGAAATGACATCCAAACAACAACAAACATCAAGACATACACTAAGGCATCATTAGCCATCTTTCGACATAACGAAACATTTTTCGTTTCGAACTTGCATTTCCAAACTAAACTTATTATTTTCATATCCATTATCCATCAAAATCATTACGACATACATCGGAGGCATCCATACCATTTTCACATAATATTCATAAGATACACAAACATTCAAACTTTCCATTAAGTCACTACTTTTCCAATCTTTTCCTAACTTTCAACATACAAGTTCATAAACACATTTTCATATTCCAAGTTCATTATCATAAATCATAATTTCAAGAAATCACGCTAAAGCGACATACTTTCCGACAACAACTTAGCCAACAAATTCTTCGTTTTAGCTTAACCATTATCCTTCCATCTACTCCACAAAGTCATAACAACACAAGTATTGCATTAAATCAATTCAACCCATCCACTTTCATATAAGCACCACACGGCCAACATGCAATATCCTCCAACTTCCATTTATTCATCCCACTTTCATTTCTAATACAATTTTTACCATAACATACTAGATTCTAACATGAATTCAAGTCACCAAACCATGCAATATACATGCATACCCACGGCCAACACCTACTTAGTTCCAACACACAAAATTTCCATATTTTTCATTCATTCACACATACTACAACATACATATACCTTTTATAACATAACAAAAGCATGAAATCCTTACCTTTCTTCAAGTTCTTCACTTGGAGGATAAAATTGCTTTCTTGCCACAATACTTATATCAACTTGTAGAGGGCTTTGAGCTTAGTACTAATCGCACAACAAAAGAATTTTTTGAACCAAGATTTGGCTCCAATAATTTGTTCCTTCTTTTCTTTCTTTTTCTTTCTTTCACCCGAATTCTCTCTCTCTCTTTGTTCTTGATTTCTTTTTGTTTTGTCTTCTTGACTTATCTTGAACCTTCTTTATACTTATCCATATATAAAATAATTTCCCATGGAATTTAATTAATCCATGGGCTTGGGTGA